>NC_040095.1:7575757-7878787 GCF_003369695.1 Bos indicus x Bos taurus | reverse complement strand
TTCTCTCTTTTTGTTCCTAATGGGACACTTTGGATCTCTCATTTGGCTGCTCGGAGTATGGTCCACAGGCCAGCAGCAGTGGCACCGCCTGGAGCTGGTCAGAAATGCAGGGTATCAGCCTCCATCTGACACTGAGTCAGAATCTGCATTCTGACAAATCTGCAGGTAATTCACATGCACGTTACCCTGAAGCACCACGGGCCTGCAATTTAAACAGGATGGTTCATTATTAGTAGAAATGAAAGAGTTGATTCCCTTAACCTCGTATAATCGCGGGCTAGCTCTTACCCTTCTCCAGGGGTAATTAATTCAGTTTTTCAGTCCAGCTGTTTCCAACTTTGGCAGATCATTGGAATCACCTGGAGAGAGCTTTAAAAAAAAAAAAAAAAAACACAACCCAAACAAAAGCCCCCAAAATCTCAATGTGTGGGCCTCATCCTCTAGAGATTCTGAAATAATTGGTGTAGGGTAGGATTGTGGGAATCAAGGTCTTACTTTTAAAGCTTCTAAGGTGATGCTAATGTGTAGCCAGTATGAGAACTGTGAGACATTCCCCACAAGATTTTTTCCTCTGGTTTTGATAATTTTGGCTTCTTTTCTCTGTGTTTCCCAAAACCTTCTCAGTCTGAGCAATCAAGTGTATAATCCAGAACTAGTTTCTTACCTCAGAGTCTGACATGCTCTATTAATTCTCAAAGCTCTGAAGTGTTCTCCTAATATATCCATACCCTGAAATATTAATTGCCACCATTTCCTGCATCCTTATTAAATGTCCCATAATCACCTTCAGTCATTTAATCTTCACAATGATAATAAATACTATTCTTATGCTCATTTAACAGTTGAGGAAATGGAGACTTAGAAAGGTTGGCTCTTCCCAAGCTCATCTTATTTCTAGTTCCAAAACTTGTCCCCCCAACCCCAAATCTATAGTCTTCTAGTATCATGCTTTTATTTAGGAAACATTGAAAATTTCCCAACTGCTATGTCCAAACATTAGATTTACAATGTTATTCAATCTTTGAGAATTACTGGCAAAGGAAATAGAATGAAGAGCAGGAAAGAATTAAGTAGCTAATAGAATTTGGAGTGGTTATATTCCATTAAAGAAAAGTTTGAAAATTATGATATATATTTTTCCAATCTGAATAACTGATATGATAGTGCACTTTAAAAAAACAAGTATTAAATACTCCAGAGGTGCCTGTGTTAGGACTTTGGAGATTACTAGGGTAAGAGACAGTCTTTGCCCTTGAAATGACAAGCGAAGAGGATAAGTAACTGTAATAGTCCAACACATGACAGAGAATAGAATCAGGTGCTAAACTGCGTGGTAAGATCATTAAGCTTTGCCAAAGTTCAGAGGCTGGCAGAAACCGGACAACGAAGAAAGGATTTATGGACGAGCTCTGACTGAAGTCTGTAAGGACGAATGGAGACTGAATAACTAGAAAAGACAGAGATGAGCTGGGACACTGGCCTAATACTCACTGTCCCAGCAAGAATTTTCCCAACTGAATTACCAACCTGTTTTCTTGTTGGCTGAATGACCCTTCTCTGGGGCCAGAGAATAGTCTTTGAATTCTAAACAAATGCCATCCCAGCCAAGCTTAGCACTGTCTCAGTGTCCTGAGTGACCTATATCTGGAGCAACAAAATCAATCAGACACAGGGACTATTTATACAATTGATAGTTTCCTGCTCCATACATTCACAGGCTTCTTTTAAGGTGCTAGAGTACACTTTGCTTAATATTTGAACCAGCAGAAGTTGAAGCCAGGTACTTATTTAAATATTGATCAAGCTCAGAGCTTGAGAGAAGACAAGAAAACTGCAGATAGCATGATTATATGTCCTCAGGTGCTGAGGGTTCCACAACACTAGTTTTGCTTGTTTGTTTCATTTTAGTGGAGAAGGGGTTTGGGGGTAATGTCTAATAGTAGTTGGTCCTCCTCCCACATTTTCTTATTTTCTTCTCTGACAGAAGTACTGAAAAAAAGGAGAGGGGAGAAAGAAAGCAGAAAATGCACAGTACTAGTGACATAGAAGAGGTGTCAAGAATACACAGAAGAACTGTACAAAAAAAAATGTTCACTCTCCAGATAATCACGATGGTGTGATCATTCACCTTGAGCCAGACATTCTGGAATGTGAAGTCAAGTGGGCCTTAGGAAGCATCACTACAAACAAAGTTAGTGGAGGTGATGGAATTCCAGTTGAGCTATTTCAAATCCTAAAAGATGATGCTGTGAAAGTGCTGCACTCAATATGTCAGCAAATTTGGAAAACTCTGCAGTGACCACAGGACTGGAAAAGGTCAGTTTTCATTCCAATCCCTAAAAAAGGCAAAGCCAAAGAATGCTCAAATTACTGCATAATTGTACTCATCTCACACGCTAGTTGGAGAAGGCAATGGCAATCCACTCCAGTACTCTTGCCTGGAAAATCCCATGGGTGGAAGAGCCTGGTAGGCTGCAGTCCATAGGGTCGCTAAGAGTTGGACATGACTGAGCGACTTCACTTTCACTTTTCACTTTCATGCATTGGAGAAGGAAATGGCAACTCACTCCAGTGTTCTTGCCTGGAGAATCCCAGGGATGGGGGAGCCTGGTGGGCTGCCGTCTATGGGGTCACACAGAGTCAGATACGACTGAAGCGACTTAGCAGCAGCAGCAGCACATGCTAGTAAAGTAATGCTCAAAATTCTCCAAGCCAGGCTTCAGCAATACGTGAACCATGAAGTTCCAGATGTTCAAGCTGGTTTTAGGAAAGGCAGAGGAACCAGAGATCAAATTGCCAACATCCTCTGGATCATGGAAAAAGCAAGAGAGTTCCAGAAAAACATCTATTTCTGCTTTATTGACTATGCCAAAGCCTTTGACTGTGTGGATCACAATAAACTGTGGAAAATTCTGAAAGAGATGGGAATACCAGACCACCTGAACTGCCTCTTGAGAAACCTATATGCAGGTCAGGAAGCAACAATTAGAACTGGACATGGAACAACAGACTGGTTCCAAATAGGAAAGGGAGTACGTCAAGGCTGTATATTGTCACCCTACTTATTTAACTTATATGCAGAGTATATCATGAGAAACACTGGGCTGGGAGAAATATCAATAACCTCAGATATGCAGATGACACCACCCTTAGGGCAGAAAGTGAAGAAGACCTAACAAACCTCTTGATGAAAGTGAAAGAGGAGAGTGAAAAAGTTAGCTTAAAGCTCAACATTCAGAAAACTAAGATCATCGCATCCAGTCCCATCACTTCCTGGCAAATAGATGGGGAAACAGTAGAAACAGTGGCTGACTTTATTTTTTTGGGTTCCAAAATCACTGCAGATGGTGATTGCAGCCATGAAATTAAAAGATGCTTACTCCTTCGAAGGCAAGTTATGACCAACCTAGATAGCACATTTGCCTGGAGAATCCCAGGGACAGTGGAGCCTGGTGGGCTGCCATCTATGGGGTCGCACAGAGTCGGACACGACTGAAGCGACTTAGCAGTAGCAGCAGACAGCATATTAAAAAGCAGAGACTTTACCTTGTCAACAAAGGTCCGTCTAGTCAAGGCTATGATTTTTCCAGTAGTCATGTATGGATGTGAGAGTTGTACTATAAAGAAAGCTGAGTGCCAAAGAATTGATGCTTTTGAACTGTGGTGTTGGAGAAGACTCTTGAGAGTCCCTTGGACTGCAAGGAGATCCAACCAGTCCATCCTAAAGGAGATCAGTCCTGGGTGTTCATTGGAAGGACTGATGTTGAAGCTGAAACTCCAATCCTTTGGCTACCTGATGCGAAGAGCCTGACTCATTTGAAAAGACCCTGATGCTGGGAAAGATTGAGGGCAGGAGAAGGGGACGACAGAGGATGAGATGGTTGGATGGCACCACTGACTCAATGGACATGAGTTTAGGTACACTCCAGGAGTTAGTGATGGACAGGGAGGCCTGGCGTGCTGTAGTTCATGGGGTTGCAAAGAGTCGGACACGACTGAGTGACTGAACTGAACTGAGGTGATGTACAAAGGAGCATATGGAGAAGGCAATGGCACCCCACTCCAGTACTCTTGCCTGGAAAATCCCATGAATGGAGGAGTCTGGTAGGCTGCAGTCCATGGGGTCGCTAAGAGTTGGATACGACTGAGAGACTTCACTTTCACTTTTCACTTTCATGCATTGGAGAAGGAAATGGCAACCCACTCCAGTGTTCTTGCCTGGAGAATCCCAGGGACGGGGAAGCCTGGTGGGCTGCCGTCTATGGTGTTGCACAGAGTCGGACATGACTGAAGCAACTTAGCAGAAGCAGAAAGGAGCATAACAACTAAGGGCACTAATCCATCCAAGCTTTTGCTCACCATGGATTGGAAACCATTTTTGTCCAGTGTGTTGGTTCATCTCAACTCCAGCAGACATTTATGGGTGGAAGTATGTTTTAGTTTTGAAAACAATATTATTGTTTTTATTTTTTGTCCAGTACTTTGAAGACCTGGCAATGGGCAGGAACTTACTTGTCTTTAAAAGGCTATGCCTGAGACCAGGCCTTGGGGTCCCAGATCTGTGAAATAGGAGGTGGGATTGTAGCATGAGGTCTAGTGTGCAGTGACAGGCTGGGGCCCCTTTATCAAGGCAAAAGGCTGGACCTTTGTGACTTTGGACACAAGGCAGGGTTTTCTTGCTCTCCTCTTCAGCTTTGCCCTCTTGGTCTGGCTGCCCTGTCTGCAAGGTGGCCTGGGCAAGTGAGGACGGACAGGGAGGCGAAATTGACCACCGCCTGGAAGGGGTGTTGGTGACAGCTGGTGAAGGGGTGTCTTGGTATACAGTTCCTTTGGCCTACTCCCCTGTCCTGGTTCTGTCTGGTTCTGACAGGTCTTTATAGGAAAACCAAAACAGAGACTCAAGGTAATTATGAGAAAAATCAAATGGGTTGTTGTTTACTTGGTAAGTCTAGTTAGACTCTTTTCGACCCCGTGGATTGCAGCATGCCGGGCTTCCCTGTCCTTCACTATCTAATTATGAGAAAGATCAAATGGGTACTTTTGTCTTTAAAACTGCTATCATTATCTGAAATCACTTTTAGGAAGGCCTGGCTGATGGAGAGGCTTCTCTGCTTGGGGTTGTGATCAGTTCTAACCAGAAAAGCGCCGTGGATGGTAAGGGATTCCCTCTCATATTGCTGTTTATGGTAAGTAACAGGGTTTTCATGTTTTTGAATTATGATGACTTTTTTAAAAAATTCTGATTTTAATTTTATTTTTGTTGATTCTTTTTTAAAAAGTTAATTTTTATTTTAATTGGAGACTAATTACTTTACAATATTGTGATGGTTTTTGCCATACATCGACATGAATCAGCCACGGGTGTACATGTGTCCCCCTATCCTGAACCCCCCTCCCAACTCCCTCCTCAACCCATCCCTCTGGGTTGTCCCAAAGCACCAGCTTTGGGTGCCCTGTTTCACTCATCGAATTTGCACTGGTCAGAATTATGATGACTTCTAATGAGCCCCTTGCGGGCGTGAACACGCAGAGAATCACACAGCTGGTGAAGCTCTGGGCTGGAGGATCGTGAGCCTCGAGAAACAAGAGGCGTCTACTGATGTTTAGGTAAGAACTGGAGCACGTTCAGTCACAACGGTGGTGGCTTTTGGCCGAGGGCAGGCTGGGCCTTCCTCGGGCCCTGCACATCTCCTTTCAGGCGCGGGCAGCCGGCCCCTGACTCCAGTGGGATCCGGGGCGCGCGGGCGCCGCCATCCGGGCGCAACCTCGCGCCCGCGGTCCCGCTGCCTCTCCCGGTCTTGGTGCTGGGGGCCGGGGGAGGGAGGCCCAGGCGAGCGGCCGCCGGCGGCGGGAGGGGGCCAGCGGAGCCCGCGCGGTACGGCAGCTTCAGGTTTCCTCCTGGAGCCCGTGTCGGGCGCGGCGGCGGGCAGGCCGGGCCATGTGATGCCGGATCCAGCGGCAGCCGGCAGGCGCGGAGAGAGCGGGGCGTCCTCAGCGGCGGGCGCAGCCAGCCCGGCCCCGGAGCGCGGCTTCGGCTCCGCCCCCTCGCGCCGGCCGGGCCGCGCCGCAGCCGCCGGGCGTGGGCCGCTTGGGGAGAGCCTCCCAGGCTCGGGCGGCGCGTTCCGGGCGCCCGCGGGCTGGGCGCGGGGGCAGCGCCTCGCTCGGGCGCCGGAGGCTGTAGGGCTGCAGCTCCGGGTAAGTGCTCTTTGGGGGCTCCATCCTCGCGTCCCCTGGCCCCTCGCGGCGGAAAAGTTTGTCCGCCTCACCTGAGTTCGCCGTCGCGGAGCTACTTTCTCCAGGGTCCAGGGTCTCCAGGGGGTGGGAGGAGGTGCTGCCGCGGGCTCAGCGGCGCGAAGGATGGCCGCCGCCTCCCGGCCCCTCGGGGACTGCAACAAGTGCAGAGGCGGCGCGGCGGCGGAGCGCGGGGTTCCCCGGCCGCGCGGCCCCTCTCGCCCTCTGCCGGCCCCGCTCCGGGGACCGGGGATGGGTGGGTGGAAGCTGGGTCTCTGTCGTTCGGGTGCCGGGGAAATCAGCGGTCTTCCTGCGGTGGAGAAGGGAGAGCCTCGAAAGCTGGGATCGCCCCTCCCATCAATGCCTGGCTCCGGGGTGAGGGGTTCGCGGCGGGTCCCCGGAGAGCAGCAGAGCGAGTGAAATTCCGCTCAGGACATAAGCGCCAACGTTTCTTTAGCGTGGAAACATAAGTGTGCTTTAAAAGGTATCTATAGTTATCCTGGTTAGGAGAGGCGGCCAGAATTCCTTTGGACTTCCATAGGATTATGTTGTGGGTCTCTTTTCCACTGGGAACCTGGGGTGTGCGTGGTGGTCCCCTAACATTCCTGTGCTGGGAGTTTTCCACGGTGGGGCATGATGACGTCCTGTGCTGGCGCCAAGGAGGCTTCCTCGCCTATGAAGGGCTCTGTAGAAGCTGGGTGCTCAGGCCGCCTTGGAAACCCAGCTCTCGTTTCCCAGACACCAGTTAGATTTCCAGGAGAGAATCCATCTGCCTCCCTAGGAACCCATTGCAGCCCCTGCCCCTCTCCTTGGTTTCAGCTGGCAGCAACATCTGTGTTTGCGCAGCGTCTCCCTTCTTGACCCCTGCCTGGGTAGCGATAGACCTCTGCAGAGGTTATCAGAGTTAAAGAGGTTTTATCAGCAGACCCCCACCAATAGATAAAAAATAAGAAAATGTAAGATGTTTAGACAGAATTGATCATTTGGGGTCCCATGGGGCCCCAGGTTTTCTAAAGCTTTGCCATCTTGTGTTCTAGGCCTTGAAGATGTCAGGGGAATTGAAGTCCTTTTTTTCACAACAAAAAATCAAAGACCTGTTCTCTTGGGTTCTGTGGGTTGATCTTTGAACAGGATAGTCCAAGCAGTGACAGCTTTACCTGGGAAGCTTTTAAATTTATCTGTCTTGAGTTTTTATATGTGCATTCTTAAAGCACATAGGTATTTACCTTATCCTGATTTATGGCCAAGCTGACTCCTATGGAGTTATTTGGAGGAAAACAAATGACTACTGCAAAAACCTTTGGCTTTTTTCTTACACCACATAGCATTTCAGTTTAATATTCCTTTGTGGACTTTCTGTGTGATTGTTGTGCTCATTGACTTTGATCCAGTAGGAATTTGGATAGCAGCAGACCTCATGGTTAGTGACTAGAGAAACTGAGGCACAGAGCTAGCTATTGGGCATGTGACTCAGGTGAATGCCCTGGCTAATGTGAGAAGGCAGAACAGAGAATTAGTGTTTGTCCTGCTTCTGATTATGTTTTCTTCCTTATCAAAGCCACATAACCTGGTCAACCAAGAACAGGTTATGTAACAGGTGTGTCCTTAGACTTTCCTTTGAAGCACCTCTCCTGTCCGTTGAGCAGTTTAGAAACACTTAAAGGTAGAGAGGAAAACAGTAGTTGGTAACTAAGGCTCTGTGAAATTTCATCAGGTTCCTCACTTGTGTTTCACACCTTTTTTTTGTTTGTTTGCTTAATCATGTGAGTACTGCAGAAGAGTCTGGAATATTTTCTCATTGTGCTTTTATAAGAAACTACTATTGGGGCTCAGACTTAAATTTCGCAGGAATTTCAGGTGAGCTCTGTTACGTGACCTCCTTTGGTATATGAGAAAAGGAAATGTGTTCTAAAGAGGTATTAAAACATAAAGGACTATAATATTACTTCTATATTAAGGATTCTGTACAGAATTGGTAGCCCCTATACTGGTACTTAAAGCTCTAACTTCACATTCAGCCAGAGTTTATGACCAAGTGTGACTCCCCAGAAAAAAGATTTATGGTATAAATGTCGGAAAACCCCTTGCAATTGGAATATGGCTAGAATGGTACTGCATAGAGTCCAGATTACTCTCAAACTGCCAGGCCAACTGTAATTTTATTATGCTTTAATTTACTGATCAGATATGGCAGACCTGATTTATGTAGTTTTTGTTTAATTGCATCTGTATTTATGTTGCTTTAGCGGGACCTTGAATTTGTTATGAAGCAACTCCTGTTGAGAGTTCTAAATTAAAAACAGTGTTATAATGGAAGTGCACCAAATTCAGGGAATTCTGCCATGTTAGAGTTGTACTGCAAATATTATGCCACGTTGTAGGGCTTGGGTCCAGATCCCTCCCTTAGGCCAGGCTGGGCTTAAGAGTTATTTTTCTTAAGAAGTACAGGTCAGGTACTAGATCACAGAGCATTTTGCCCTGATTGGATGGTACTCTGCCATTTTTGTCCAGTCTATATAATCCTTAGTTCTTGTGCTATCATCTTGGTATTTAAAAGTTCTTAAAACCTCTAAGCAGCGTCACTTGCTATTTTGCATTCTGGCAGTCTCTATCATGTTTCTCTCTTTTGATGAACATTTTCTTATATGTATTTGACAAATATTTGAGGACCTATTGTATGCCTGGCTCTGCTCTCTGCTTTGATTCTCTGTACTGTGGGGTTCATATCTAAGGCAATACTTTGCTGATTTTAGAATTTTTAGGATCTGTTGCATTTTGAGTGGGCCTCTCCACACTCAACACTAAGACTTTTGGCTGATAAAATGTCAGGTAACTTTTTTCTGTGACAGTGCATCTTCTTAGCTTGACTGCAATTTTTCTCTTGAAATTTGATCTTGGGCACAATTGTAATTTTCTTATTTCTACCATGATTGCTCCTGGACTTTTTCTCCTGGATAACCAAGGTAATGAGATTTGACATTTTTAGTATGAAGGAGAGTGAAAACATAATTGAATATTGGGCATTTGTTCCAGTGATCTTGATTTTGGACATTTTTATAAAAAAAAAGTAATCTTCAGAGGTACAGTCTCTTATTTTAATCCTCAATTTGGTATTTTGAGGTTTGATTTCTGGAGAGGGTTGATGTAAAAGGAGTGCCTCCTAGCCGAGAATGAAGGCCAGCATAGGAGAAGACGGGCGACACCTTCGCTTTACATAATAGCA
Source organism: Bos indicus x Bos taurus (assembly GCF_003369695.1). Lineage (NCBI taxonomy): Eukaryota > Metazoa > Chordata > Mammalia > Artiodactyla > Bovidae > Bos > Bos indicus x Bos taurus. The sequence continues at coordinate 7,869,333 of NC_040095.1, read as the reverse complement.
TGAGTAGAACCAGCACTCAGATACACTGCCTGTTTCAAGTGGCAGACTTTGACTGTTGTGTACATGATCATTTTACCTTTAAAAATGCTTAAAATGTTAATATGCTTTCTATATTTCTCTCAGACACAAAATCCCTTAAAAAAAGCATGAAATATATTGCATATATCAACAAAATGTATGGTTTAGCTCTTAGATTCATTATCATACACTAGTGATTGTGCCCTTTTCAAGGCTTGCACCTCTTCTTCCATTATTTTATAATTTAAAGCATTTATCCTTTATAAATTATCACCAAGTGGTTAAGAGTGGGGACTCTGGGGCCAGTCCGTCTCATGAGATGGACCTGACTCTGTCGCCTCCCTCTACCTCAGGTTTCACATCTGTGAAATGGGGATAATCCCTGTAACCTGCCCTCTAGGGTTGCTGGAGGAATTCAGTGAGTTAATTTGCAGAGAGCACTTCTAGTAGTGCCTGGCAGAGATTAAGTGTCAGAAAGTGATGGTTAGATTGATAACAAATGGAAAATAGCCATTGAAAAGGGAGCTTGAGCAGGTTCTCCAGGTTTCAGAACGCAGTGAGGTGTCTGTGTGATCTCAGGGGGCAGCGCCCTCGGCTGGGAGTCCAGGGCAGGAATGGAGACTCGCCTCTGGCCTCTCAGCTGTGTAACCTGGGGCAGGTATAACCCCTCTGTGGGTCTTAGCTTCCTCATCTGGTCACAGAGGAACGAGTAGACTTGATGGTCTCTAAGGACCTGCTGCTTCGAACGTTCGATACAGCCCTGAAATTTGAAGGTGAGGAGGGTGAATGTCAATTCAGCTTTTGCTGTCTTGGGCAGCACGGCCAGGACGTACTGTCGACAGGGTCAGTCCTGCACCTGCAGCGGGTGGTCGGAAACATTTGAAGGATTATGAAATAATACTATTAACTTACCTCACCTTGATCACCAGACAGTCATCAGGTTGAAATGACTGAGTTATCTTTCTGGACTTAGTCCAGAGGGACTTCAGACATGAAAGTCTGGAGCCCACGCCTGTGGGTCATAGACCATCCTGCTCCCTTTTTTCTGTGGAAAACCCCGCTCCTTGTGGAAGAGGGCGGGGTAGAGCTGAGAAGATGAAAAACAAGTGGGCTGATTGTTTCTGAATTTCATGATTAAAACATTTTCACACCTGATACAAGGGAAAATGTCACCAATGGCCTTTGCAGGGATGCTGTAAACTAGAAGGGTTTGGAGAAAAGGCAGTCTCTTAAGGACTTCTAACTATCGAGGAAGTTTTTGTTGGGCTGAATGGTTCAGGCAAGTCCTTCTGGGGCAAATTTGTCTCTTCCCCACTAATGACTGTTGTTTATTGTCTGTGCCTGGTCCTTTTTCTTGCTCCACCAGACTCCTGGTTTGCTGTGTGGTCAGGTGTTAGTTTAAAAAAGTATGGGGTGCTCAGTGATTAATGAGATTATGGGTTAGTTGAGTCTCTAGCCCAGGATTCGAAGCCTGGCTGTTTGTTGGAATCACCTGGGTTCAGAATCGTTTAACTTGGGGCCAGCATCATCTTTCAAAAAGGTGACACTAGTTACTTATAAAAGGGTTTGCTAGCTACTTTCGTAATCTTTAGTGTTTCTGGCTTTCTGCAGCTGAAAGAATCCAGGAAAGGGTGATTTTCATGGCATTCCTTTTAAATGGTCGGCAAGTCACATGTCTCCTATTGCCTGGTCTCATGGACCTTCTGCTCCCATTAGCCAGGACTAGTAACTGCCTGTGGAACAAGCCCTGTATTTCCTAACTTCTTTGACGTTGTTCCTTTGTTCCCCTTTTCTTTCTAGCTGAAGTCTCTCGCAGTCCTCAAAGCAAGCTTAAGCCACCATCTCTGAAACTGTTGACTGAATTCTCAATTTTCCAACTTGAGCGTAAGCCCATTTATGGCTAGAACGCCGATTTAGGCTACTTTGTAGGGCCTCCAAGCAGAATATACATATATTGGATGGTTGGTTAGTAATTCCACTGTTACATCAAGTCCTAATTTACAGCATCCCCACAGATGCTAATGGTGATGTTTTCCTTTGTATCAGGTGTGGATTGCATTGGAAAATATTGAGATACATGGGAGGGAAGGAGAATGTTGCTTAAGAAGTTAGATGGCTGGTCCTTCTCAGATATAAATGAGAGGCTACCCAGGCCTCTTTAGGTAACTGTACGTTCTGTCTCAGAGAAGGCAATGGCACCCCACTCCAGTACTCTTGCCTGGAAAATCCCAGGGACGGGGGAGCCTGGTGAGCTGCAGTCCATGGGGTCACGAAGAGTCGGACATGACTGACCGACTTCACTTTCACTTTTCACTTTCATGCATTGGAGAAGGAAATGGCAACCCACTCCAGCGTTCTTGCCTGGAGAATCCCAGGGATGGAGGAGCCTGGTGGGCTGCTGTCTATGGGGTCGCACAGAGTTGGACACGACTGAAGTGACTTAGCAGCAGCAGTATATTCTATCTGGGGAAATGAATGAAATTCTTGTTCAGAGTTATAGTCTTAAGACTGAAGGAAACTCGAAAGGTTTTTCTCTAGTTTCTAGCAAGTGAACAATCCCCATGTATAGCATACCTCCAAATGGTTGACCATTTGATTATTGTCCTTGAATACTTTCAGTAATGGGGGATTAATAACCAGAGATACCCCAGTCTGTCTTTGTTTTCTTCCCTCAACTTTAGATACAATTACTTGTCAAATTGTGCAACATGATTTGATATACATGTACATTGTGGAGCAATTACCAGGATCAAGATGATCAACACATTCATCCCCTCACATAGTTAACTTTTCCTGTGATGAGAACACTCAAGATCTACTCTCAGCAACTTTCCGGTATGCAATATCATATTTTTTTAACTATAGCCACTGATGCTGTATGTTGTCTTTGTTAAAATATCTGTGTAGGTTCTCTGCCCATTTTGTTTGTTTTGTTTTATTCAATCATTTGACTGCATGGCGTGTCATGTGGGATCTTAATTCCCTGACCAGGGATTGAACATGTGCCCCCTGCTTTGGAATATTAACCACTGGACCACCAGGGAAGTCCCTACCCATTTGAAAAATGAGATTTTGTTCTGCTACTGAGTTGTATGAGGTCCCTTATATATTTTGGATATTAACCTCTAGATATATGGTTTACATATATTTTCTCCCATTCTGTAGGTTGCCTTTTCATTTTGTTGATGGTTTCTTTTGTTGTGCAGAAGCTTTAGTGGTGGCTCAGACGGTTAAGCATCTGTCTACAATGTGGGAGACCCGGGTTCGATCCCTGGGTTGGGAAGATCCCCTGGAGAAGGAAATGGCAATCCACTCCCATTGCTATTGCCTGGAAAATCCCATGGACTGAGAAGCCTGGTAGGCTACAGTCCATGGGGTCGCAAAGAGTCGGACACGACTGAGCGACTTCACTTTCACTTCAGTCACACTTGTTGATTTTTTGCATTTGTTCCTTGTTCTTTCGGTGTCATATCCAAAAATCGTTGCCAAGACTGACATTAAGGAGCTCCCCTGCCATATTTTCTTCTAGGAGTCTTATGGTTTCAGGTCTTACAAGTCTTTAATCCACTTCAAGTTAATTTTTGTGAGTGGTATAGGATAGTGGTCCAGTTTTATTCTTTTGCATATGTATGTCTGGTTTCCCCAGCATCATTTATTGAAGAGACTTTTTCCCATTGAGTATTTTTGGTTTCATTGTTAAATATTGACCATACAGGCATAGGCTTATTTCTGGGCTTTTAGTTCTGTTTCATTGATCTCTGTGTCTGTTTTTATGTCAGTACCATACTATATTGATAGCTTTGTGATATAATATGCAATCAGGAAGTGTGATGCCCCCATCCTTGTTCTTCTTAAGACTTCATTGTCCATTCAGGCTTTTATTGCTCCATACACATTTTAGGACAATTGTTTTCTATTTTCCTGAAAAATAATTGCAGTTTTGACAGGGATTACGTTGAATCTGTAGATGGCTTTGGGCAGTATGGGCATTTAAACAGTATTAACTCCTCTGATTCATGAACACGAGTATCTTTCCATTTGTCTTCAGTATCTTCGGTGTCTTACAGTTTTTGATGTATAGTTAAATTTGTTAAATTTATTCCTAAGTATCTTACTGTTTTTTGATGCTATTGTAAATGGCATTATTTTCTTTATTCTCAAGATGGTTAATTAGTGTACAGATTTTTGTATGTTGATTTTGTGTTTTGTGACTTTACTGACTTCATTTATTAGATCTAACAGTTTTTTTGTTGGAGTACTGAGGATTTTCTATGTAAGATCATGTCATCTTCAAAGAAACATTTTTGTTTCTTCCTTTCCCACTGGACTGCCTTTTAATTCTTCTTGTCTAATTGCTGTGACTAGAACTTCTGTACTGTGTTGACTGGAAATGATAAGAGAGGACATCCTGTCTTATTCCTGATCGTGGAAAGCTTTCTATCTTTTCACTGTTGAGTATGGTATTATCTGTGAGTTTGTTATATATGGCCTTTATTATGTTGAGGTATGTTTCTTCTATACCCAATTTGTTGAATTCTTATTAAAGGATGTTGAACTTTTGTTAAATGCTTTTTCTTCATTTGTTAACACATTTATTGATTTATGTATGTTTCTTTTTTCATTAAGTGTTAATCACTATAAACTTCCCTCTTAGAACTGTCTTTGTTACATCCCCAAAGTTTTTGTATGTTGTGTTTCTATTTTTAATCTCAAGATTTTTGGATTATTTGAGTTCTTCTTTGACCAGTTGGTTTTTTAGAAGTGTAATTTAATTTCCACACATCTGATTTTTATTCTGACATTCTTCCTGTTATTGACTCCTAGCTTTAATCATTGTGGTTGAAAAAGATATTTTATATGGCTTTCATCTTCTTAAAATTTGTTAAGACTAATTTTGTGACCCAAAATACTCTCCTGGAGGATATGTGTGTGCATAAGAAGAATGTGTATTCTTCTGCTGTTGAATGGAATGTTTTGTATGTTAGGTACATTTGACCGAAAGTATTGTTTAAGTTCTTTATTTCCTTCTTGATTTTCTATCTGGATAATCTGTCTATTGTGAAGTCCTCTACGCTTGCATTGCTGTTTCTGCCTTCAGATTTGTTGTGTGTGTTAAGTCACTTCAGTTGTGTCCGACTCTTTGCGACCACGTGGGCTGTAGCCCTCCAGGCTCCTCTGTCCATGGGATTCTCCAGGCAAGGATACTGGAGTGGGTTGCCATTCTCTTCTCCAGGGGAATCTTCCCGATCCAGGGACTCTCGGTCTCCCGCATTTCGGGCAGATTCTTTACCATCTGAGCCACCAGCATGCATATAATTATAATTGTATATCCTCTTGATGAACTGACCTCATTATTATAAAATGACCTTATTTGTCCCTTGTTACAGCTTTTCTCTTAAAGTTTATTTTGTCTCATAAGTATAGGTACCCCTTTCTCTTAGTTTCTATGTGCATGGATGTCTTTTCCTATCCTTTCACTTTTAGCCTATGAGAGTCCTTAAAGTTTAAGTGAGTTTCTTGTAGGAAGCATATACTTGGGTCTTGAGTTTTTGTCCATTCAACTACTCTTTGTCTTTGAATTTAAACCATTTACATTTAGAGTAATTTAGTTATTGATAGCAAAGGACACGCTATTGACATTTTGTTAATTGCTTTCTGATTTTTTCATAGTTCTTTTGTTTTTCCTCTCTAACTGTCATCCTTTGTGAGTTGATGAGGAGGCCTACCAGGGTTCTCCTACTGTTCTTTTATTTATGGAGTGAAATCCCTCCAAGGGGATCCTTCTTGGCACCAAGCTGCTCTGGACTGAGGGATGGAGTGATGACAAATGCTTCCTAGGCTTTTCTATGCTGTCATCCTCTGTTTTTGAGTTCCACAGGGTTTCTGCTGCTGCTGTGTAGCCTAGAGCTTTCCCAGGACTGTGTTCATTGGTTTGTAGGTGGGCCATCTTTGGAAACCTTACATTTTTGAATGGTTTGTAGGTGGGCTATCTTACATTTTTGAAAACTAATTACATACCCTACCTTGAAGCCTATTTAAGTTGGTAAATCTTTCAACCCTTGTTAAGTGACATGATATTGAATCATCTCACTACCTTGAATACTGAACATATACCAATTTGCTATGTTCTTCTTATACGCTGACTGATGGTAAGTAGAACCATTCTAACTCTTGCTGAGATCCCCCTTTCCTCCCCAACATCCCTCCCTGCCCCAGTAAGCACTGAAGCCTCATGGTTAAGATTGCCAGCTGCAGATTACCAAAGTAGGGAGACTCTTTAGCTGTTACTTTCTGCCTTGTGTTGGGTAAGTTATCTGGACTTTTAGTCTGTTTTTACCTATTTCTCTTAAATAGAGTTGTTAAAAATGCTTAGCACAGAACCTGGGATAGATAGAATAATTTCTCTTAACAATGGCTTTCCAACCGTAGTCCTTCTAAAACAAGATTGCTGACTCTTGATGGTCAGTCATCTCGAAATAACTAAGTTTGTTTTTACACATGTTGCTGCTGAGTCATATCTCTTCATTCACGGATGTGTACAATTGGCTTCTTAGTCCCATGAATAAAACTTAATATTTATCTAAATTTCCTGTATATGACCATCTGTTCTAGCCTTTCAAAGTCTTTTAGATTGTTTATCTATACATTAACCATTCACAACCGTTTTTTATTCCAAGTTATCCACAGATTATGCGTTTCTTCAGTGTTTTAAGGAATAAAATTGTTGCCTAGGCTGAGCTCAAGGGCAGAACAATTTAATGTTTCCGTACACAGGGCTTCCCTTGTGACTCAGTGGTAAAGAATCTGCCTGCAATTCAGGAGACTTGTGTTCAGTCCCTGGGTTGGGAAGATCCCCTGGAGGAGGAAATGGCAACCCACTCCAGGATTGCCTGGAGAATCCCATGGACAAGAGGAGCCTGGTGGGCTACTATCAATAGAGTCGCAAAGAGTTGGACAGGACTGAGCACACTCGCACATACAGACTTTACTTCAGATTAATGTTTATCAGTTTTAGGTAAAGTTGTTCAGAGACTTATTCCTGTTTGCACTAGCATCTGATTCTTAATTCGCCATCCTGTCATAAGGATATATGCTATATCAACCAAATCTACTGTACATCTGCTATATGGAATTACCAATTTGGTGACCACATAGTGGAGTGGGGTTAGTCTCATGTGACTTATTCTTACAGAACTTACCCTGGCTCCAGGTAGCTACTGCTTCCTCTGAGGTACTCAGACACCAGCTTTTTAGTCTACTCTAGAATCTTGCTTGTGATGAGTTTGAAGCTCTTCTGTCTCTAGTTTTTGTTTTTTTAAAAAATCTTTATTGGAATATAGTTGAATTACAATGTTGTGTTAGTTTCAGGTATGCAGTAGAGTGAATCTGTTATATGTATGTCCACTGTCTTTTAGATTCTTTTCCCACATAGGTCATTAGGATTGGCTTTTTTGAAAATTGGCTGTCTCCTATGTTTGAATCCTGTCGTTGTCCACAGTTCTTGGTAGATTATGACTGGAAAATCTCATTGGGCTCTTTCCCATCTTGACCCTGTCCAGAGGTGTCCTCTTAGGATCGACTTTCCCACTTACAGAAGTTCTTTCTGTCCTCTTCAAGTGGAAGGTTTTCTTCCTCCAAGAGTAGACAAAGTCTCAGTCGCTGTGGAGGAGTTCTCCTTATCATCCATCTACACTACATCACCAGTCCTAAGAAGATCTATCTATTCCTTCCTTGATGTTCTGCCTTAAATAAATTGAAGTAAAAATCTCATTATCTTTAGTTTTTTTGGCAACCTCATGTTATTTGGGCCTTTGGTCTGTCTGACACAGCTCTTAAGAGCATGCTGTCTTCATTATCTGTGCTGGAAAAGAGGCAGGGAGGAGGATAAAAGCAAAGCAATTATTTTTATCATCTGAATGGAAAACAGCACAACGCTGGGAATTGGGAGGCCTGGCTTTAGTCTTGAGCTCCTTGAACATAATGATCTCTCTATATCGCCACTGAATCCGTATCGTCTGCAAATGGGAGGTCTTGGGTTACTTCTTTGAACCATGGTGATTTCTTTAGGTAGTGATTTCACTGATTGATAATAACATTTGGATGGGCTTCCCTGGTAGCTCAGCTGTAAAGCATCTGCCCGCAATGCAGGAGATGCATTGTGTAGGAGCTGTGGGTTCGATCCTACTGTGTATCAGCATATAAATTCGTGTATAAGAAATGGCTCATTTAACTCTTCATTGTTACCTTTTATGAAATCACCAGCTCTGCAACTTGTCAGAAGTTCTCAGGGATGAATTTCTGGAAGTTGTTTTTATACCCGCTCTCCCAGCCCTTAAAGACTTAGCCAGTTTCCTGCAGGCCACTCACTATTCTTGGCTGTAAGGGGCAACACACAAAACCTATTGTCAGTGCTTTATTAAGTTTTAAATGGATGTATTCTTAGGGGGAATAAAATAGAAGCATTTCTCTTAAATGGTATCATTCATGTCAAAGTTGTTATATAAAATACATATGTATTTTTCTTTTCCCATTTAATAACCAGAAATGTTGATAGCCTAATAATTGAATGTAAAACACAATGTCAAAAATCTTTAAAATCGGTCATGGGAATTCGAGTTGTTCTTTGTTCTTTACTTAGAAAGATTCTATGGGACAGAAATTATGAGGCAAAGGTCTCATGGCTTTTGATTTTGGGCCTTTTAATAAAAACTTTTAAGTTGGGGTGAAATAGATTTCACATATAGTTAAATTAGGTTGTTTTGCAATAAAAATGAACACTGTAGATTACTTTCATATCTGTAGAAAGTCCCAAATTAGCTTTTCACTTGGTTTACTTACAAAAAGGGGGCTGAGCTAGGGGAAATTCAAATTTACTATGGACAGGTTAAGAAAACGTTCATTTTGAAAGAAACGCCAAGTAGAATTTAGATACTGGTTTGTTGGTTTTTCTTAAAATTAAAAATAGAATAAGCATTTCTTTTTTCTTTCACCTTCATAGTAGGAAACTTTATGTTTATTGTCAGTATGGCATCTTGATGTACAAGTAGCTGCAGAAATTAATAGACATAGACAAGATGTCTGGATTTCAATTTAAGAATTTTTTTTAGTGGGAGTGGGACATGATTGCTGGTGTTTTGTGCCTTTTATTTAAAAATGATGGTAGATTCTGTGTAAAAGAAACATTTTAAAAAGATAGTCTGGGGATAGCAAAGGCTGAAGCAGAAGCAGAATTTCTGTTGAAATCTTAGCACTGCCACCGACCTACTGGGGGAGTCGTGCCACCTCTCCTAGCCCTAGTGACCTCATTTGAAACCTGAGGAGTTGGGCCAACCCCTTTTCTGTGGCACATCCTGTCTCTTCAGTTCTGTGCTTCTCTGGAGGTAAGGATGGTGTTTTAAGCCTCCCTTAGATTACTGGCTGACTGCTTGGTTCCTAGAGTGCTTTCAGACACTTGAGTGGCAACATCTGAATTGTTCGGGAAACTGGGTTTGAAGAAGCCACTTCAGGGTTGCATCTTTACAGGGAGAAATGGTTGCTCACAGCCTGAGATTTCCCTGTGGTGGCAGCTCATGTTGTTGTTATCTGAATACTTCATGAGCAGTGAGGTGGAATCAGCCAGTAATAATGTCGTAATTATTTTTAATTGAATCCACACATGACTGAAAATGGGTATTAATTTCATTTTAGCAGAAGGAGTTAATGTCCTTAACTCCATTTAGGATAGGTGGAGAATAGGCACTGATAATCATTTTTTGAAAAAATTTTTGAAAAATGCCAATTTTTGGCTACAATAACACTTATAATGGCTCTTTCTTTCTCCTCCTCTGCTTCCCCACTTCCCTCCACTTTGTTTTAAACTTGTAAAATCAAGTAAGTGAAATCCCTTCTTTTTTTTCCAAAAGGTATAGCAAATTTATAAAACCTCTGGTATTTAATGTAGCTCCTGATTAGTGATATTAAAGAAAGCAAAATTGTACTCATGAAAAGGTGCCATTTTAAGGCATGGCACCTCAAGATAAAGATATCTTATTGTACTTGTGATGTGGACACTGGGCATTTTTCTGTTTGGGATTTTACTTACTGGATGTGGGGACTCTAAACATTTATCCAGGAGTTCTTTCCAAAGCTTTTCTACCTCAGGGAGTTGAAGAGTTCTGTTAGAGGTTTTTTTTTTTTCCTATTAAATCCTAGTTTTGCTGGTAGAGAGTTCTGTTATTTTTCTGTTGACCAATCATGAAACAATGGTATTAAGTGAGTAATAGTTACATAATCACAATAGTAAAAGATGTTTATCTGCTTTCACAATCAATAGCCAGATGAAAAATAAAAGATAATTACAATTGCAAGCCATAATGGGAACATGATTAACCTAACAATATAAAATAATAACGTACAATTTAGGCGGTCAAGCAGAGTGACGTGGTAAGTGGAAGTGCGTGCATGTACATGTTTTCATCTGCCCAGCCAGTCTTGCTCTTTTGGTTGGTGCATTTAATGCATTTACATTTAAAGTAATTATCGATATTTATGATCCTAACACCATTTTTAAAAAATTGTTTTGGGTTTATTTTCTGTAGGTCTTTTCCTTCCCTTTTGTTTCCCACCTAGAGATTTTCCTTTAGCACATGTTGTAAAGCTGGTTTGGTGGTGCTGATTTCTCTTAACTCTTGCTTGTCTGGCAAGCTTTTGATTTCTCCATCAAATCTGAAGGAGAGTCTTGCTGGGTAGAGTAATCTTGGTTGTAGGTTTTTCCCTTTCATCACTTTATATATATCACGCCATTCCCTTCTTTGTAGAGTTTCTGTTGAGAAATCAGCTGAGAGCCTGATGGGAGTCCCCTTGGATGTTGTTTGTTGTTTTTCCCTTGTCACTCTTAATATTTAATCTTCCTCTTTAGTTTTTGTCCGTTTGATTACTATGTATCTTGGTGTGTTCCTCCTTGGGTTTATCCTGCTTGGGATTCTCTGTGTGTCCTGGACTTGGTTGACTATTTCCTTTCCCATGTTTTGGAAATTTTCAGCTATTATCTCTTCAAATATTTTCTCAGGTCGTTTCTCCCTCTATTCTCCTCCTGGGACCCCTGTAATGCAAATGCTAGCGTGTTTAATGTTGTTCCAGAAGTCTCTTAGACTGCCTTCATTCTTTTCTCTCTATTCTGTTCTGCAGTACTGATTTCCACCATTCTGTCCTCCAGGTCATTTATCCATTCTTCTGCCTCAGTTATTCAGCTATTGATTCCTTCTAGTGTTATAGTCATCTCTGTTTGTTTGTTCTTTAGTTCTTCTAGGTCTTTGGTACACAATTCTTGCATCTTTTCTATTGTTTTTCTGAGATCCTGGTTCATCTTCACTATTATTATTCTGAATTCTTTTTCTGGAAGGTTGCTTGTCTCCACTTCATTGAGTTTTTTTTCCTGGGGTTTTGTCTTGTCCCTCTATCTGGGACATAACTTTCTGCTTTTTCATCCTGGCTTAACTTTCTGTAATGTTTTTGTTTTAGCTGTTGTGGGGACTGTGGTTCTTCTTCCTTCTTCTGTCTGCCCTCTGATGGAGGAGGCCAAGAGGCTTGTGTAAGCTTCCTTATGGGAGGAACTGGTGGTGGGAAAAACTGGGTCTTGCTCTGTTGGGCAGTGCCCTGCTTAGTAAAGCTTTAATCCAATTATCTGCTGATGGGTGCTGATGGGCTCCCTCCCTGGTAGTTTTTTGGCCTGAAGTAACCCTAGCCTTGGACTCTATGGTAGGGTTAATGGTGCCCTCCAAGAGGGTTTACGCCAAGGGCGACCTTCCCAGACTGCTGCTGCCAGTGCCCCGCCCCTGTGGTGAGCCCCTGCCGACCCACGCCTCCACAGCAGACCCTCCAGCACTAGCAGGGAGTTTTGGTTCGGTCTCCTGTGGGGTCACTCTTCCTTTCCTCTGGGTCTTGGTGTGTGAAAGATTTTGTTTGTGTCCTCCCTCCAAGAATGAAATCTGTTTCCCCTCGTCCTGTGGAAGTTCTATAATCAGACTTGCTGGCCTTCAAGGTCAGATTCCTGGGGATACCCAGTCCCTTTGTTGGATCCCCAAGCTGGGAAGCCTGGCATGGGGTTCAGAACCTTCACAACAGTGGGAGAACTTCTTTGGTATTGTTGTTGTTCTCCAGTTTGTGGGTCACTCACCTGGTGGGTATGGGATTTGATTTTGTCGGGATTGCACCCCTCCTGCCATCTCGCTGAAGCTTCTTCTTTGTCTTTGGATGTGGGGTTTCTTTTTTGGTGGGTTCTAGCATCCTCCTGTTGGTAGTTATTCAACAGCTAGTTGCAGCTTTGGTGGTCTTGCAGGAGGAGCTAAGCCCATGTCTTTCTACGCCACCATCTTGAACCAGAAGCTGGAATTCTCTGCTAGAGTTTTGAACCTTCACTGAGTTGAGCTTGGCTAGTAATTACTGTGAGGCAGGCTTATATGGGTGCTGGGGGCTTAGAGAGAAGAGGCTTGGAAATATTAATAGCTTTTGAGGAGCTCTCGGTGCTGTCAGATCAGCAGCCATGAAAGAAAGTGAGTGTGTTGTGATGTGGAGATGGCAGGGGCAGGGTGCTCTCAGCTGCCCGGGAGATGTGCCTGGTATAATGGGAATCAAAGTGTTGCCCGGTCTTTGTTTTGTTGTTATAGTTTCCTAAACATCATCTGTATTGTAAATATGTATCTGCCTCAGTGATGTTATAAAAACAGAAGTGAATTTAAGAAATATACATTTTAATGAAAATCTGTATACTTAGTTCATAAATATAATTGGAGTATCTTTTAGATGTCATAACTCAGCACTTACTTTGAAACTCTTATTAAACTTATGTAATTGTTGCTAACTAAACTTTTCAAACTGTTTGTTATCAAACATTTACAGTAATTGTTTGGTAAGGGGCAGGGGAGAAATTGGTTATTATCAAACTGAAAGTCCTATTTTGTATTTATTTACGTTTTGGCAATATGCTTATAATGACTTTATATTTTAAATTTGTATGGAAAAACCTAGCTCTGTACACACACACATACACACACATACACACAAACACTTTTTTTCCTAACTACAGACACTTGAGAATGGAAGCGATTTTATAGATTTCTGAACGTTGGATCAAGGGGGGAATTGATTCTAATGTTTCTGTTTTTGGGGCGACAACTCTGCAGGACTAAGCACTCCACAACTTGAATTACATCGTGCCCACCAGTTTTAAACTAGGGGAGGCAAATGGTAGTTCTTTATCTTTCCTGATGGCAAGAAAAATAGACATTTCAACTGTGCCTTTAGATTCACAGTCAGGTTGATGGAAACAAATAGCCCCAGGTCATTCACCTTAAAACCTAAGTAAAGAAACAAACAGTCGGCCAACCAGAGGTGTAGAATTGGTATAGAATTTGAAGGCTCAAGAGGCAGTTTTCTATGACAGTTAACCTGGGGTATTCTCTAATGCACATTAATGAAGTCTCCTTTATGTACAGCTGGGAAGGTCCCCTGGAGGAGGAAATGGCAACCCACTCCAGTATTTTTGCCTAGAGAATCCCATGGACAGAGGAGCCTGGAGGGCTACAGTCCATGGGGTCGCAAAAAGTCGGACATGACTGAGTGACTAATACTAATACTGATAGTAGTGACATTAAAGAATACTGCTGTGGATACCCTGAGTACATGCTGGCTTTTATTTTGGAGCACAGCATTGTTTGAACAGTTCAGTACTTAAAATTAAAAAATAAATGCCTTCGTGGCCACAATTCAATATCAGTAAACTTACAGAGCATTTAAAGTCACATAGCGCTTAAAAGATACTGACCAAATGAATCACCGCCTCGTGTGTTGTTTTGACAGGAAGTGTATCATGTCTCAATAATTTCCTTAACATTTTTTCCTGCCAGGTGCCTGCTTTCTTCTTGTTAACTTATTCCCATAGAATTCCAAATATGTAGTTGATTTCCCTACTGATACTTTTACAGTTCCTTTTTCCCCTTCTTTAGAGTAGCTGCTGCACTTCTGTTCATATTGAATTCAAGGCTTATTACAGGGAAGAGAGAATGAGAAGCCCTTTTGGAGACTAGGATTCAGCCAGGATGCCTCTGTCTGGTGAGTGAATCTTCTTGGCTCCAGCGTGTAAAATTTTGTCAAGGAGGTGTTAAGACGTGCCTGTTGACAGACCGGGTCTGGGGCCAGATGAGCGTGAAATGTTGTTCAGTCATCTGTGCAAAGATTAGAGGGAATTCTTATTTCCTATGTATATATGCAATTGAATGCTTTTTTTTTTTTTTTTACATCAAACCTGAGCTACCCTGAAATAAAACAAGTTAGGAAAATAAGATCCGGGGCTCTGTTTTAAGCAAGGTGCTGTGCAGTGAGGTGCGTCGTGCCGGCCACGCTTACAGGGCGCTGTGCGCAGTGCTCTCGGGGAGGTGTGGGCTTAGGACCCCGAGGTGCTCAGGGCGGGGCTGCGGCTGGGAGGACAAGCCCGCCAAGGGAAGCAGACCTTCTTGGCTTGTAGCATCTTCCGGTGGAAGTAGGTGCAGAAATCTCCTTTTTCTAAATTAAGAAATTATGCGGATGTGGGCAAAGCAGAATGTTTGTCAGTAACGTGCAGCTGGTGGACATTCATGTGTTTGCCTTGGGATATTTGGGTCAGGGGATTTTTGACTAGTAAAAATGTATAGGTAGCATCATAACTAAACTCATGTACGCTTTATTACCTAATAAAAACACTTGTAAATTGTATTTTATCGGTGAGTTATCAGTCACAGCATTCTATTTTATAGCATGCTTTATATTTTTTGTGTGTGATTTTTGTGATTTACTGCTTGCTTTCTTTGGTAGGATAATTTTATGGTTTAAATCCCTTATTTTTCTTTCTTGGATACAGAATTATTGCATTTTAAGTATGCAGTAGGTAACTTCTAAAAACAGTGGTTTCCTCCACCAGAAATTTTCCCTTTCTTGTGGTGTGGGATTACATGGTATAGATAGTGTCTTATGTCACTAGACATTAAAAGCATGGAAATTCATAGTGTATCCCATGTAACATTGAAGACTGTAAGTAGATCTGAAGAAGGCATGCCTGTTGAGGTTATCACTTACACGATCACAGATGGTCCTTATGACACATTAGTATAGTATAAGCTTTTAGCTATGCTAGGAAGGTTAATTTTTCACATCTGTACCCTTCTATTTCGGAATAACAAATTTGTGTAGAAAAAGAAAAGCATTTATTGGCAGACCAGTCCATTTCAGAAATGTTAACAATGAATGTCCGATTTTTGTAATGCATTAATACAGGTGTCAAAACCACTATATGATTAAGGCCAGGTGCACGTATGGTGAATAGCATTCTTGAAAATGTTGGACATTTTGCTTGGACACTAGCTCTACGTTATGCAGAGTGATGGGAGTGAGGTGAGCTGGGCTGGGACTCCTCCTTGCATTCTTCTCTGCATTCCTCTGGCAGGGATCAGGCAGGAACCTCGCAACAAACCCATAAGCAAGACCCATATCCCCATCCTCAATTCCCTCATCTGCTCCCTTCTGTGACTCTCTGAGCAACATATAAACAGTTGCATGTACAATATGAAAACCCCTTAAGAAAAGTTAAACAGCCTTATTAAGTATATTTTACATGGCTTGGGTCAGAGTGCCATTTACCTATCAGTTTGGCATTGCTTTGATATGTACTGTGCCAAAGAAAACTTCAGCCAGCAGAGGTCAAAGCGGAGCTTTCTTCTGCACTGCTAACATTAGAAAAAAGCTTAAAAGAATTACTCTGTCAGCTAGTTAAGAATTTATTAACAGGCCACTTTTGGGTAAAATGCAGGTGTTCTCAGTCTCAAAATTAAACTTGAGGTTGGCCGTGCAGACCTCGTTGAACTTCAGTAGAGCGTTTTGCACATCTGTGTTCCCTCTCTGAATGGGCATGATGCCAGCTGTCTAGATAAAACTGAAAGTGTTAACTGTTAGTTGCTCTTGTGTCTAACTCTCTGCAACCCCATGGACTGTAGCCCACAAGGCTTCTCTGTCCATGAAATTCTCCAGGCAAGAATACTGGAGTGGTTGCCTTTCCTTCTCCAGGGGATCTTCCCAACCCAGGGAACCTGGGTCTCCTGCATTGCGGGCAGATTCTTTACCATCTGAGCCACCAGTGACACCCCAGATAAAACTGAGTGGTCTGCTAATCAAGTGAAATTGCAGATGGAAATTCTTTGGAAAAGATAAGTAATATATTGATATAAAATCAAAGCCTAAAGCATGATAGCTCTGTGAGAAGTTACCGTGGCATAACTCTGTGAATATACATGTGGAAAAGCAGTGGACGTGATCAGTAGGTAATACACCAGTCCTGTGTCTTTTTTGTTAACGCAGTTCTGTATTCAGTGACGTGAGAGGAAAATGTGGAGCCAGTTCAAATTAGGGGGGGGGAGTCTCAATGAGGCCTGTTGTGTAAGAAAAGAGGCCGTGAGGGACATGTTCGAGTAGGAATCCCTGGTTCTGTACTGGAGGTTGCCAAAAATAAAACACAACCGCCCTCAAAGACCAGTGTTTTTCTTTTCTTCTATTGTTTAGCCAGAGTGTAAAACCACTTGAGCAGAAGCATTAGTGAGGCATTTTATGAGACCACAATCTCCCATTCCGAAAAAATAAATTACCACCAGGAGAGGAACTGTGAGTACCTCTTTTATGTATCGGTGGGGCTGTGTACACTAAGTGATTTGTAAATGTCTTCCTCACTCTCGCGCTAAGAACTTTTCAGGGGTCCCAAGCGTTAGTCTCTTCTAATTCTTCAAAGCCAATGACAGAAAAACTCTTCTCTCTTCAGTTGGTGATTGTCATAAAAAGGCAACCACGGGGTAAAGACATTTTTTTTTTTTTTTTGCTTGTCTCATCTGGTTTTTGGAGTCATGTTCAGCTGTAAAATTGTGTTATTACTGAGTCTCCATCCTGGAGATGATTTGGGCTAAGTGTACAGTGGTTATCCTAGAGTCTTGAGATGGCGTGGGAGGAACTGGCTATGTAACACAATTGGGAAAACCCCTCACTTCTGGATCTTGGGATGGGGAGTGAGGATAGGGTACATAATGTTCCTACTGTGAAAGATGAATTAATTAATAAAGATTTGCTTAATACTTAGTTAAGTATGTGATTGCCATAATCCATAGGTAGAGCTGCTGTGTGTATGTATGGCTTTGTACAGTGGGGGAAATGACGCTTATGAAGCTTATCCAACCATCCAAGCGGTCCCTATAGCGTTTGAGGGCCCTGTTACAGGGAGAATGGGCTGAGATTTTCATCAGCTGTAGAAAGACCTCTTTGTGTCATTTGCTTTGAAGTTTGATAGTGACGATGCTGATACCCAGGTGGTAACTGCTTCCCCTTTGTTCAGCGCTCTGCTTGGAGCCCTGTGTGCATTATCTTTAGTTCCTTCAACAACCTCCTCTGTTTTACAGATAAGGAAATTAAGCAGATATGGGAGGTTAAACAACCTGCGCTAGGTCCAGCAGTTTGTTTATTGATCCCTCCTAGCCTGTGGGACTCCTCTGTCTCCCCACTTTTGCATGATGTCTCTCAGGAGGCTTAGGGGAGAAGGCAGCCTGTCCACATGTCAAAGAGACCAGGAGCGCTTCTGCTGTCTTCAGCTGATCCAGCAAGTGTTCACTGCCGCGACATTTTCAGGTTTGTCTTCTTAGTGAAACTGAGTAGCTCGTCTTTTTCACTTGTCACAATTCAGGAAAGACACTTGTCTGGGGCAGAGGATCTGATTTACATAGCTTGAAAAATAGAAGTTGATGAAAAATAGAAGTTCATACACTTTTTCTCATAGAATGTAGTATGCTATCTGGTGGGTCAATTATGAGCTCTTCAGTTCATGGCAGTTTCTTAGAGGGAAGGCTCTAGACTAGGCACAGTATTCTCAACCAGAGTTCTGACCTCTTGTTACCTGTGCTCTCTTCCCAGAATTTTTGTGCATTCCGGCAGCCTTTTGGTGTTTTAAATGCGTTGTGATTTGAACTTGAAGGTGACTTCTGCTTTCGTCACTCCCAGGGATTTATGTTTGCTTCTGTTCAACTCTGCCACTCTGTATTTGTCCCCTGTTGGCCTTGATTCTCTCCTCTTGGGTCTTTTTAGTTTCCTAGGCATCGTCAGGGTGGGCAGGGGTCATGCCCACCTCCTTGCTGGCCACTTGGCCAGGGAACTGACAAGAAAGAAGTTGTTTTCCTTCAGAAATCGACTTGAGTCAGACTGGTTTTACTGTCGTCATGCACTGGCAATTATAAACGATATCTGTTAATGTTGCTTCTCCTCCACAAAATCACTTTGTCTAAAAAATTCTTGCAGTCACTGTGGCATTTTAATAATACCCATGAAAGCTTCAAATTAGTGCATTTTAATGACTTTTTAATAAACATTGGATTCAACATGGAGTTTAATTCCGACAACTCCCAGTTACATAGTTGGTCCCCAGCACATAGTACGCAAGTTGGTTCTGAGAGTAAAATCAAGGATTTGGCACTGTTCAAGCTTATCTTGGGTCCAGTTTGTGTGTCCAATCTCTGTAGTACTATTTAATAGCTCATTTAAACAGTTGATTTGGAATCAGCAATGATAGGAGAGGGGTAAAAAAAAAAAAAAACAATGACCAAACACCAAGAATCAAAACTTAGGTTACTTTAATTCTGTCACTCTGTGTGACTACTTGGAGTTCTTGTGTTTAAAGGAGTGAAGCAGAGTGAGTGTTATGAATCTTAATATTGTTTCATAAGTGAAAATTTTATATTTGAAATATTTTATTGCATTTGAATATCTTTCAAATTGAAGTTTGTCTCAGAACTAAAACACAAGTGAAGAAGAGTTATTACTGGCACAGTTTTGTAGCTGCCTTCTTTGTGTCCTTGGAAGATATTTAAGAATTTTATTGCTGTTAGCACTTTCTTTTCCCTGGAATGATGATGTATTTGTAGTTCAATAAGGTAATATTTTCACTGCATTTCCTGCCATTATCATGCATTTAAAAAACTATTGCGGAAAATTTTGTTGTGTATGGGAGGGCGTTTTTTTTGGTTGTGCCATCTGGCATGCAGGATCTTAGTTCCCCAGCCAGGAACTGGACCTGGGCCCCCTGCAGTGGAAGTGCAAAGTCCCAGCCACGGGACCACCAGGGAGGTGCTGTGGAGGGGCATATTAAATGACCTGCTTTAGGAATCAAATTCACTAGGTATACCACTGCTAGGATCACCCTAGATGTTGCTGTGATACCTTCCCATCTTACATTATCTGCTAAATTGAGAATCGAGGTTATAGAGAAGCTTTTAACTAGCAGACCCTGAGTTAACTTTTGTGGAACTCGTCCTGTGATCTCTACTTCTTGCCCTGTGGTTCCAGCACCTTTTCTCTAGATTACTATGATAGTTTTCTAACTGCAGTCCCTGTTTCTAGGCTCTCTTTACCTGTGGGCATCCTCCCAGCTCACCCACCATCTCCCACTGCTCTCAAGGGGAAGTTGCTAAAATACAGACTTGAGCATGTCACTTTCTGTTTAGAATCCTTCACTGGCTCTGCATAATTTCTACGACCTTTCATGGTCTGGCTCCCATGTTCCTCTCTGGCCTTCCTCTTGCCTGACAGTCCCAGGCAGCTCCCTGAACACACCTTGGTTTTCTGCCTTTGCACTTCTTCGTCCGCTCACCATTTCCTTTTCTCTGCACATCTTTGTTCCCTGCAAAACCCTGCATACCTCCTGTTCTTCTTGGCTTCTGGGTCAGTTATCTGGGTCCTGTGTGCACTCTAAGGACCCGCATCCACTCTGTCATAGTACTTCCTGCTCACTGTTGTCATCACTGGTGTATATGTATTGTCTGTAATTTTCCCTGCTGGACCATAGGCTCCAGGCACCTAGCTCTGTATCTGGTGCAGACTGGGTGCTCGCAATAAATACTGCATGAGTAGATAGACCTAATCTACCCAGGCACAGAATCCAGCCAGCTGGGTTACAGTTTATACAAAAGGGTCTGTGATCTGAGGCGTTTTCTAGCTTTGAGTCTCCAACCTATCTGGTCATTAGAACCACGTGGGGTGGGGTGAGCCTTGATATATAATTTCTTGGGCACTGAGGCCACTTGAATTAGAATCTCTGGCAGGTGGTACCTGGGAATCTGTATTAAACTCCATTGGTATAGATTACTTTTTTTTCCCCGGGAAGTTTTTTATGAAAATCATGATTAATTATTGCTATTGCCTTCTCTCTATCCACTAGTTTGCCACTGCACCCACAAAAGAAATTTTAGTAGTCTCATGGAGTTTCTTGTGTATAAGAAAATAAAATTTGTGCATCTTTCTGTAGTTTAGAATAGAGGGCTCCTATTAACATCTCACTTAATCCTCAACAATTCTAGGAGGTAGGAAGGTGGGTCAGATTTTCATTTTAAAGACAAGGAAACTGGAGCTCAGATGGCAACTTGCTCACGGTCATGTTTTTTAAAGGTATTTATGTAACTAGATTTCTAGGGTTCCCAATCATGGTAGGATTTTCACAGTTTAGAAGTGATGGGGTTTCTTCTCAGGTTGTTTCCTAAAAAATAGGCAAAGTGAATTCACAAGTTCTGCAGAAAGAGCAGAGCCAGTGATTTAGAATCTTGAAAAGAAATGATTCACTATGAAATTTTAATCTCATTTGACTAATTTTATAAAACTTAGAATGGGATTGTAGTATCTTTGTGTAATTTTTCCTTAAAAAGTATGGTAATGAATTCAAGAATATAGAGTATTCTAAGTCATTTGGGATATGGTTTTATCCCTGATAAAATTTAATGTACAGGTTAAGAGAGCCTTTTTAGACAAAAGTTTTACTTTGTTTTTGTAATAGTTTCAACTCCTTTTTATCCACCATTTCCCCCTAAAAAGTCTTGTGCACATTTGTTTCTCCACTTTTTTTTTTTTTGTCCTGATATGAGCCTGGAGAGTCTCAGTACTGTTTACATTTCTGTGATTTTGATTAATTTTCCCCTCCCTTTCCCCTTCCTCTCCTAGCTCCTGGCATTTACTGTCCCCTGTTGTACGGTTGCTGTCTATGGAAACTGGGTGTCTACAGAAACGTGCCCCCTCCCCACATCTGCATCCTTGTTCCTGGTACCCTCTTTAGGTTCTAGTCAAGGACAGCTGTTCAAGATGAGCTTTGCAACAAACGGAGGCATCTCTCTCAGTGTGTCTGAAACTGAGCCTGTTACTTCCTTATTCTACCCCAAATGGCTCCTGCTCCTGCCTTAGTCGTTAGTTCTTTAAACTTTTAGTTTTGTATTGAAGTATAACTGGCTAACAATGTTGTGATGGTTTCAGGTAGACAGCCAGGGGGCTCAGCCATGCATATCCATGGATCCATTCTCCTCCAAAGTCCCCTCCTATCCACATAACATTGAACAGAGTTCCCTGCGCTCTTCAGCAGGTCCTTGTTGGTTATTCATTTTAAATATAGCAGTGTGTGCATGACCTTCTCAAACTCCCTAACTAGCCCTTCCCCCATCCTTCCTCTGGCAACCATAGCTTCATTCTCTGTGAGTCTGTTTCTATTTTGTAAATAAGTTTATTTGTATCATTTATTTTTAAATTCCTCATATAAGAGATGTCACACGATATTTCTCCTTCTCTGTCTGACTTCACTCAGGATGACAGCCTCTAGGTCCATCCACGTCCCTGCACATCTGCCTTAGTTGTCAGTCCCCTCCTTTACCCCAGAAGTCTGAGAGTTTGTTTTATTTCTCCTCCTCCTTTGCCCCCTAGGGTGACTGGACCTTTTGAACAGGCCTTAATTCTGTCCCATCTTCTCCATGTTGCCATCGCTGCTGGTCAGAACCTGATCACACTGATCTGGGTTACTCCCTCACTTCCTGCCTTTGATTTGGCCTCCTGAACATCCCGGTCATGAGTGAGCACCAGAATGGTTGTTTCCGCCTTAGGCAGGATCTTCAGTAGTTCTCCGTTCTTACGTGAAAAAAGTTCAAGGTTCTCAGTCCACCGTTAAAGGCTTTCAGGCACTAGAGCAGCCTCTGCAGCCTCATCCTTGGGTGCTGCCGCTCCATCTTCCAAAGCTCCTGGTCTCCAAGCTTGTGCTCCTGTCTGAAAGCTTGCTGGACACATCCTACTGACCCTTGCCTTTCAGCCTTGGCTCTGTCATCTCTGCCCCAACTTCTTGCAACTGGCCCTCATGGCCAATGTACCCCTCTCCTTTGCCTGGCTAACTAATACTCTTGAAGATGTCTTTAAAAGTACGATCTCCTTTAGGAAACCTTGTATAGCCTTCTCTATTAGCTAGAACATAGTTGAGGTGACTGTAGAGAGACTTAAACAAGACAGGAGTTTCTCTTACATATGTAAAAGTCTCACTCTAGGAAGTTATCCAGGGACTGTGTTCCTTCTTTCCTGTTGCTCCCCCAACCATAGGACATTATCTTTATTGGCCTGAGTGTAGTTGGCTCACCTCCACACACCTGCATCCAGCCGGCAAGAACAGGGCAAGAGGGTGTGGAGGCCCCACTCCTTCCTTTGAAGAGCCTGACTCAGTCGCCGTATACAGTACTCCTGTTCATGTCCTGCCAGTAAGAACTTCATCATATGCCCACACTGAACTTCAGGGGAGGCTGGGTAACAGAATTCTTGGCTCAGTACTGAAAAGGATAATGGGAGCCACACATGTAACTTAAAATTTTCTAATAACCATATTGAACAATAGAAAGCAAACTAACCCAGTTATTTAAGCCAGTATATTTAAGGTATCATTTCAGCGTGTAGAATCAGCCACATTTCAGGTATTTAATAGCCGTGTGTAGTAGTGGCTACCATATTGTGCCATATAGCTTTAGCTTGTTGGCCATGTGCACAGCTAAAATGGAAGGATCTCAGTTCAGTCGCTCAGTCATGTCCGACTCTGTGACTCCGTGGACTACAGTACGCCAGGCTTCCCTGTCCATCACCAGTTCCTGGAGCTTGCCCAAACTCATGTCCATCGAGTTGGTGATGCCATCCAACTATCTCATCCTCTGTCGTCCCCTCTCCTCCTGCCTTCAACCTTTTCCAGCATCAGGGTCTTTTCCAGTGAGTCAGTTCTTCTCATCAGGTGGCTAAAGTAGTGCAGTTTCAGCTTGAATAAAGCTGCATTCATGTTTCAAAACGGAGAAGGCAATGGCAAGCCACTCCAGTACTCTTGCCTAGAAAATCCCATGGATGGAGGAGCCTGGTAGGCTGCAGTCCATGGGGTCGCTACAAGTTGGACACGACTGAGCGACTTCACTTTCGCACAATGGAGAAGGCAGTGGCAACCCACTCCAGTGTTCTTGCCTGGAGAATCCCAGGGATGGCAGAGCCGGTGGGCTGCCGTCTATGGGGTCGCACAGAGTCGGACACGACTGAAGCGACTTAGCAGCAGCATGTTTCAAAAAGTGGAAGGATCTCACCACCAAAATAAAGGGGAGGGTGGAGTTTTGGGGTCGGGCGGTCTGTCACCTCTCTCCTAAGCAGTCTCTGCTCTTCTGTCCTGATTTGGTCCTGCTGCTTGGTACTGCCTGTGGCGTATTAGGCATGTCATCTCTTTCAGTCTATCATTCTCATTGCATTGAGCATTTTAAGGGCAAAGATCGAATCATCTTTTCTCTAGATCTTAGTATTTGGCACATTTAAATTATCCAGTAAATGTTAGTTTAGTGAACCAATGAAGTGATGGGGGATTTCCTTAAATTTTTCGATTGTTTTTATTATTATCCTCATTCATGTGGGTGGTTCTCTTGCTTGTGCATCAAAAGTTATATTTCCTCAGGGAGGTGAATTTACCTTGATTTTATCTGACAAATTTGCTGTGAATACACATCCAGTGATGCTTTAGGTTGAGGTCCACATGCTGATAATATGGCAGGTTCTCTGGTTCCATGAATGATGTTTTAGAAAATTGTGTCTGGAAAACTCCTGTTTTCCCTGAAATAGTGAGGTTCCTCTGTACTGTTAACCAGATGGAACTGTTTGCATGGAAACCCGTACATTGAGAGTTCCTGTTCAGTCTTTGGGGAGATAGACCATTTCCAGGAAATCCTATTAAAAATCTATTGCAGCTAGAAGACAGATATTTTACATATGAGACACAGTATTACCAGAAGTCAACAAGCCATCCAAACCTACCAGCGATTCCTAGAATTTTAAATGAAACATGAATGTAGCTTCTCATTAAATGAAGTAGGGGACTGAATGTTCCCTAAACTCTTTCAATTCTAGATGTGAAAGGCTGTTCTCCTCTTGCACAGGCCTGTCTTGCATCCCTCAGAGTCAGGGGGCTGCAGGATTGCCTTTCCTGGGCTAATCCTTGATGTCAGGGCCCTTCTCCTTGGAGAATGGAGGGTAATAGGAGCAAGGATAAATGGACGGGACCACATCTCCCCTCTCATTTTTCATCAACAGCTTCTCTTGTCCCTCACCCCATCTTTCTATTCCCCCTGCAAACAGAAGCTTCTCCTCCCCATCTCAGGAGTGGCTCTTGGGTGGAGTTTTATAAGTTAGTTATCCTTTGGGGGAAGAATCTCATTTCAATCAGGCTGTTAATCATCCTTCAGGAAAATAATATTTGTAGCAGCAATAATCACCACCACCACCACAAGGATGGTTTTATGGTGCATGCGTGTGCCAGGCTTCTAAGGGCTTTATGTGTGTTACTCACTTCTGTCTTATGAAATAGGCATTGTTATGGTCCCCATTTTATAGATGGCGAAACAGAGGCTTAGACTAAGTAACTTGCCTGGGGTTACAAGCTAATAAATTGCTCAACTGGATTGACACTCATATTTGAATCTAAATTTTGGGCTTTTAACCATTATATGGCCCTGCCTCCAAAATATCACTTCCATAGCTTTTTTCCTGTTTAATAGATGATATGTTCTTGGTGGTGGTGGGGCTGGTGAGAGGTCTGGAGAGGGAGAGGGGCCCAGGAGTACCTGACCTGGAATTGAAGGGGTTGAGGGGGGTTTGGATGAGGCTTTTCAGAACAAGGATGATTTAGCTGGTAGAGCAAAGAAGAGCCAGAAATATCAGACTCACACTCTGTGTGTTGGAAGCACTTTCTCTGCGACCCTCTTTATGACTGGGGAGCTGTGTTGTCAGGCAGTTCAGCCCTCTTGTTTTATTGATCAGGAAACTGGAGCTCAGACTTGAAACTGCTTGCCCGGGGGCATGCTCCTAGTGAGTAAAATACAGTGTGGTCTGCATACTTGAACCTGCTCTTCTGAGTGAATTT
This sequence comes from Bos indicus x Bos taurus, assembly GCF_003369695.1. Classification (NCBI taxonomy): domain Eukaryota; kingdom Metazoa; phylum Chordata; class Mammalia; order Artiodactyla; family Bovidae; genus Bos; species Bos indicus x Bos taurus. The sequence continues at coordinate 7,844,057 of NC_040095.1, read as the reverse complement.
CATTAATATTTTGTAACCAGCTCTTTTTTTTGTTGTTATAATTTTTTATTGAGATATAAATGACATATAGCATTAGTTTCAGATATGCAGCATAATGATTCAGCATTTGTATGTACTGTGAGATGATCACTACCATAAGTCTGGTTAACATTGATCACCACAGGTAGTTACAATTTTATTTGAGAACTCTTCAGATTTACTTTCCTAGCAACTTGGGGGTGATGAGGCAGTGGGAGGGAGGGAGGTTAGTGGGGCACATGGATGAAGTGGGGTCAAAAGGTACAAACTCCGGGTATAAAATAAATAAATCCTGGGCATGTAATGTGCAGCAGGGTGACTCTAGTAACCAACTCTTGTTTGTTATTTCTGTTGTATGTTTCAGTATCAGAAGAGAGTGTGTGCTTGCTTGGAGAATAATAGGGTAATGAAGAAATTGGGACGGAATCTGTTTCTGTTAGACACCTTGGTGTCTATCACGTGGGGTGGGTAGTGGTAGGCAAGGGGACCGTGGGTCAGCCCCTTCCATCCCCCTGCAGAAAAGGAGAGGGGCCCAGACACAGGTGTGGGTCCCTGCTGTAGCCCCCACACAGGTTCTGTATCTCACAGGAGTTGGGAATGTCCTGGCTTCCCTGGCTCCGTGACTATGGTCGGGGGAGAAGGGTCTAATCCCATCACTAGGATTATAGCGGGAGGAAGTACGTTTTTGGAATCGTAAATGGGAACTTTGATTGTCCCATAGAAACATGGGTGTACATGATGCTTAGGACAATACTCACAGATTAGTATTGGAGGTATTAATAAAAAGGCTCTTATGGGCTGATCTGGATGTTTAACCCCCTTGGCATGCAGGAGCTGCAGATAGCCCATTTACAAGTGTTGTAATCTGGCCCATTCATAACCTGTACTAATTGAAATTACCTGTGTATGAAAGTTTCTGATCTGTCCAAATGAAAAGCTTGTCTGTGTAAAGGTTACTTGATAATTAATGTGTGGAGGAATTACTAGGCACTCTGAACCTCTGCAACTCAGGGAGACCACAACAGTTTTGAAAGATAGACACTACAATTAGGCCTCCTATGTTTAGGAGAATTAGAGAGGATTTAGCTGGAAGCTCAGCCCTGTCCTAACCACACACGTGGGCCTTGGACAGTCTGCTGAGTTGGGTTGGCCCTAAGAGGAGGATGGACAGTGCTGTGGTGGTCCAGATAGTGAACTCAGGATGAGATATGCACGGCTGTAACTCCCGGCTCTACCATTGTTTAGCTGGTGACTTTGAGCCTTCAAGCTGTTTTCTCATCCGTGAAATGAGAGTAGCAACACTTTATGGACAGTGGTGCAGAGTAAATGATGAACAAATGTTAAGAGGTGACTCCAGCTTGCTTCTGTATAAGAATGAAGGGAATTCTTACACTGTTGGTGGGAATGCAAACTAGGACAGCCACTATGGAGAACAGTGTGGAGATTCCTTAAAAAACTGGAAATAGAACTGCCTTATGATCCAGCAATCCCACTGCTGGGCATACACACTGAGGAAACCAGAAGGGAAAGAGACACGTGTACCCCAATGTTCATCACAGCACTGTTTATAATAGCCAGGACATGGAAGCAACCTAGATGTCCATCAGCAGATGAATGGATAAGAAAGCTGTGGTACATATACACAATGGAGTATTACTCAGCCATTAAAAGAATACATTTGAATCAGTTCTAATGAGATGGATGAAACTGGAACCTATTATACAGAGTGAAGTAAGCCAGAAGGAAAAACATAAATACAGTATACTAACGCATATATATGGAATTTAGAAAGATGGTAACAATAACCTGGTGTACGAGACAGCAAAAGAGACACTGATGTATGGAACAGTCTTATGGACTCTGTGGGAGAGGGAGAGGGTGGGAAGATTTGGGAGAGTGACATTGAAACATGTAGAATATCATGTAAGAAACAAGTTGCCAGTCCAGGTTCGATGCGCGATACTGGATGCTTGGGGCTGGTGCACTGGGACGACCCAGAGGGATGGTGTGGGGAGGGAGGAGGGAGGAGGGTTCAGGATAGGGAACACATGTATACCTGTGGCGGATTCATTTTGATATTTAGCAAAACTAATACAATTATGTAAAGTTTAAAAATAAAATAAAATTTAAAAAAAAACAAAAATAAAATGTTAACTAAAAAAAAAAAAAAAAGAATGAAGGGAAAGTAGTTGTACTAGAAGAAGGGGCCTTGTCTTGAAACCACAGTGTTTTAATTAGGTTGTGTTATTTGGGGAATGCTGGTGGAGGTCATGGGGGATGTGGAAGTTCTCACCCAGGCTGGCCTTGTTGTGGTCATTGTGTAAAGTGCTCGAAGTGGAGTTTGGTGGACAGCAAACTTGTGTTCAAGCACAGCTTGTTTCACCGTAACATGTACATGAGCCATTCTTCATTTTTTACTTTTGATATTGTTAATATGTTGGATATCCTTCAAAATTTACCTTTTCCAGTGACTGCATAAAATTCTCTTATATTATTCTCAATGTGGGACTTTTAGGTTATTCCCAATATTTTGTTCATAATGCGTGAAGTGCATCAGAATTTATGGCTCAATTCCTACAAGAGAAGAGGCAGTTTTATGTTTCAACCATGGCGATAGATTGAAAATCAGTATTAGAATCTAGTGCGATAACTCTTGCGGGCCACGACTTCCCATGTTCCACTGTACTGAAGTCTGCCATTGACCTGTTGGCATGAGCCTCTGAGACCTGGAAACTTACCCTGCTCACCTTGGTTTCCTTACCAGCAGCACAGAGTAGGTGTTTGTTAAAAATTTGTCGAAATGAATGGAAGATGGAAATTTTTGTGCACAGAGAGAGGTGAGAAACTCTTGTCCATGTTTTATGCTGTTGCACTATTTTGAACTTTTTTAGGGAATGGGCATAAAAATGATATGCTCTCTTCATGCAAGATGCTTGTCATTTAATTGAAGAGAACAGTAGCAGAGAAGAGAAATTAGGGAATTGAGTAAAACATCAACTGAGAGTCTGGCGAGGAGAAGAAAACTAGAACTAGAAGAGAATCCTTATTGCTGGAGGAATCAGTGGTGTAATGGAGCAGATAGAATTAGTTGGGTTAGATTTTAGATCAGTCAGATCTAATCTAGACAGATTCTAGATCAGTCGAGAGGTTAGGGATGGGTGCTTTAGGCAGGAGGGGTCAGCTCAGGGGCGGGGCTGAGTGTGCACCATGAGTAGGAGAGTGTGCAAATCTGGGGGTACAGGAGGAAAGAGCATTCAATAGCCAGGTGGGGTGGGGCCACGTTAAGGAGAGTCAGAAATCAAACAGAATTTGAGAGACCTAGCGAGCAATAAAGAGTCTTTGTAGGTTCATGAGTGGCATGAGGAAAGTGGTTGAACTGGAAATTCCAAGGTGGTGTCAGAACTGTGTCTCAGGGCAGGTCACTTAGAAGAACACAAATACTCGGTGATGGTGGTTTATGTACCTGGAGTCCGTAGAAGCCTCAGCGACTCTCCCTTCACCCTTGCATGGCCAGGACTGGGCAGTGATGTCCTCCTTCTGCAGATAGGGAAATGGAGCTCCCAAGTTGACCTCTCCCAGTCACATGGTTGGAGATGGCAGTGGTTGGAACCCTCCTGGCCCACTGGTTTTCCAGTGATTGCCTCAGGGTGTGCGGGACATGCCTTCTAGAAACTGAGGTCTTTGAAGGGCAAACTGATCCTTGGAAAGAAGGAGATGGAGTCAGTGCATGACTGATGTGAACCAAGTGCTTTCGGTATATTCAATTTCATCACACTGACAGTCTGCTAACTGTTGGCTTCATTAGCTACCTCTTACAGATAAGGCAGTCGAGGTTGAATTGAGTAGCATGCCCCCAGTTGCGCGTCTAGGTAGAGACGGACTGGGGACTCTAATCCAGGCGTATGTGTCTCTCTTCTGCCTTGGCCCTTCCTGCAACCTGACACTTGGACACACTGCAGTTGCTTCTGTTTCCTGCTTTGTTCAGGAATGTGATAGAGTTGATTTTTTCTTTTTTTCTTCAGGTTCTATGTGTACAAAACTAAATGATTTTGGAATGAGTTTAACTGAAGCAGGTGTCTTGCAGGTGTCTTGACTCGAAACTGTTGTGTTTTATGGAGGTAAGTGCATATAGTTGGAGTAAATGTTAGGAATTTTGGGAAGTTAATTGGGAGAAACAATTTTGGTCTCTTTTTGGCTTTTAGGGATTTATTCTTACACTTCTTGTAGGCCACCCCTTGGGTTTCAGAGTGGAGACTCCACAGTCATCATGTACCGAGTGAGGAGAGCTCTGCTTGCGTCTCTGGTCTCAGCTCTTGTCCTCTTGTCACGCACACAGCTCTAAAGAAGGGACATCAGGTCCGGCACAGATCAACTTGCTCCCTGTCCTCAGTACACGTGCTGGAATGCTTTCCTCCCCAGCCCCCTGTCCTTCTTGTCTACTTCACTCGCATTCACCTTCAAGACTCAGCATGCCCAGCTCCTGGACTGGGTTTGATGTCCCTGCCCTGTGCTTGCCCTGGTCAGGCACCCCTGCCCGGATTTTCCAGAAAGATAGCATAGGGGCGGAATTGTACCTGTGGTGTTTGGGTTGGGGGTTGGGAAGCGTACCTGTGGTGTTTGGGTTGGGAGAGGTGGGGCCATGCATTGGCTGCCCTCATAGAACAGCCAGCTGGTGATGGGAAGTTATAGGAAATAGCTGGAGAGTGCCTCCGCCATAGATCTTGGTGATAACAGAAACAGCCTTTGCTGCCTAAACATGATCCTAACTGACCCTCCGGCATTCCTTTGCATAAATTCTCTAGCCACGTACCTACCCTTGCATGTGTGTGTGTGTGTGTGCGTGTGTGTGCGCATGCATGTGTGTGTGTGTGCTCAGTTGTGTCCAGCTCTTTGCAAGCCCATGGACCGTAGCCCGCCAGGCTCTTCCGTCCGTGGGATTCTCCAGGCAAGAATACTGGAGTGGGTTGCCGTTTCCTTCGGCAGGTGCAGAAGGGGGACCTTGCCTCTCTCGGCAGTGGGGAGCCACAGGGAGGCTCAGAGTAGGTTAGGGGAGCTGAGCAGTATTTGAATAAGTGGACTCTTTTGCTCACCGGCCACATGGACTGGAGGGAGCTGGGGCTAAAAGCAGGGAAACCAGATGGGAGATTAGTGTCCATGTGCAGTAAACACAGAACTGAAGTCCGGAATTTTCCGTGAGTCATGAGCAACTCAGGGATTAGAACGCACTGACCTTGGGCGCGTCAGCCCTTCCTGCCTCAGGTGTCCATGGCAGGGTGACTGTGCCAGCCAGCTCGGGGAAACTTGGTTAGGATGAACTCATCAACATTTTTGGTCCCAATTCAGGTTAATCATGGTGTCATTTTGAGCTTGTTTTGGATACTTTTCTAGCCACCATTAGCACTTCTTTTTCTGAGATAAAAAGTTGAGGTGCGAGAAAACTCAATGTTCACAGTAATCCAGGCACCTGCCTGCTTTGTGGGGAAAAGATTTTACCTCAGACTGTGCATTCATCTGCTCTCTGGCACAGTCTGGGCCAGGAATGAGACAACGGGAGAGGTTGGTTGAATACTGGTGTAAAATCACAGCCTGCAGAGAAAACCATCTCTCTGGATTAGGGGCAGACTCCATACAGTGGCCTATTCACTTCAATGTTCATCGTGACCATTTAAGTGAACTTGGACAGCGTCTGGAAAATAAGGGAAAAGGCTTTCAACAAAGCTCTTTTCATGGATGGCTCTTACGACGTGCTCAGTTCTACGGCTCTTAGACAAAAGTCCATATTTTTTTCCCGGGTCTTGTCATGCTTCCAGCAGCAACTCAGAATACGGCCTCTTAGGCCAACACATTTAACCCCCGTAGGGAGCTTTACTAGAACCACAACTTTTTGTTGATTGGTTACCATTCTTAACCTGTTTAATATTGCATTTCTATCTTAAGGGATCTTTGCTGGAAATCCTAACATTGGCGTTGAATGTCACAAAGAGCTTTCAGATCTTATCTCATTTTGTCTCTTCCCGTCCATGCAGGATAACTTCTGATATCTTAGTGTGCTTTTCAGTGGGGTTTGTAAGAAAAGAGTTAAGATTGCTCTGTCTTGGCCTCAACAGCTTACAAATAGAGTTCCATTGTCCTTGTATTTGAGTAGCTCATAGTGTTTTATACACATTAATTCATTAATCGTCACAGAAGTCCTGTGTGTAGGTGGTGGAAAATATTTTCCCTGCTGCGTATTTACACATTGAGAAACTGAGTCAGGAGGCAGAGGCGAGGCGGGGCCTGTGGAGGGGCGCCAGGGCTGCCCTGGTCTCAGTGTCATCTTCTTGCTTGACCATTAGAAAACCCGAACTCATTTTCCTTTGGAAAATAATGATGATTTCCAAGGAAGATAGCCCTGTCGGCCACACTATCTGAAGAACGGAACTGTGAAAGGGAAGACTTGGGGGCGATTTATCGCAAAATGGTTGATGTGGTTTCATTTTCTCGTATCGCCGGCTTTGGTTGTAGCTGCAACCCAGATGGTCAGCACGGTGGTGTGTTTTTGTGTCTGAAACCACTCTTTGGATATACTCATCTCATTCCTTTGATGCCTTTCCAAGGGTTAGAAAAACAAGACGCTATTTGCCGTTCCAGCCTAGGCTGTGCCATAGGTGGCAGAAAAGGCCACCCTTTTTTAGATTTCTACATTCTCAAGGGGAGGGAACTACTCCCCACTCTTCCTCCCGTTAATCTTTTATCTTCTCACTAGTGCTTTGATGAGAGTAAATCAGTAAAAGGACTCGGTGGGCAGAATAAACTGCATTCTGTGTGTCTCAGTGTCTGTGCGGGCATCTCACACTTATGTACAAACCTGAATTCCTGGTTTCCTTTCCCAAATCCGCACTATTTACAACACTCCCCATCTCTGTTAATGGCAAGTGCATCCTCAGCTCATTCTTCCAACTTTGGAGACACCTTCTTTATCTTATATCTCACTTTCAACTTGACAGGAGATCCTATTGGCTTAATCTTCAGAATGTGTTCAGAATCCAGGGACTGCTCATCGCCTCCCTTGCCACCACCCTGTTCTTGCCCCCAGCATCTCTTGCCTGGATTATTGCAATGGCCTCCAAAAAAGTCTCCTGCCCTGCTCTTGGTCCCTTTGTTGACCTGCACAATAGTAGTTAGAATGATACTTTTAGTGTATATATCAGATCATGTCATTTCTGAGCATGGAATCCTCAAATGAATCTGTTCATACTCTGAGAAACCAAAGCCCACACGTGACTTTACGTGTAAAATCTTATGTGATCAGGCCTTCCGTTTTTCTCCCCCCCCCCCCTTTTTAAGTGCATGTGTATGACTTTACTACAAGTTTTGTGCAATAAAAATACAGGCACGACTTGCTCACAGGCTCTTAAATGTAGTTATAAAGATATCCTTCTTAGGAAGCTCCAGCCTTCTGTCGGCAGAGCGATAACCTGCTCAAGGTAAAGTTTCAGGAGGAGGCAGAAGACTTGGGCTTCCCTGGTGGCTCAGCTGGTAAAGCGCCTGCCTGCAATGTGGGAGACCTGGGTTTGATCCCTGGGTCGGGAAGATGCCCTGGAGAAGGAAACGGCAACCCACTTGAGTATTCTTGCCTGGAAAATCCCATGGATAGAGGAGCCTGGTAGGCTACAGTCCATGGGGTTGCAAAGTCAGACACGAATGAGTGACTTCGCTTTCCTTTTCCTGCAGAAGACTTAAGCAGTTTTCAGTATTTTTTTTTTTTTCACTGCCCCAGGGGATATTGAAGGTTCAGAGGATACAGGAGTCTCTAAATATTTAGTTGTGGGTGATGCAGTGAGTCTAGGAAGGAGTGTAGCTCTTGAAGTTGGTGGTGCAGCTCTGGGTCTCCTATCTCTTCTGGGAGGTGGTGAGGCTTCTGTGATTGTTTCAGCACATGTGATGGTTGAGGCAGGTTTGGAAAATTTCTCAATACGTAATGGTAATTGGTACAACTCTACTGGTGGGTTTCTTGAAGATTCTTTTTTTAAAAAAATTTATTTGTTTTGGTTGCATGAAGTTTTTACTATATATTAGACTTTTACTAAATATCAGGCAACATAGGTGATAGAAACATTACAAATTAAGCCTCTCTTTCAGGAGTCATACTTTGTTGTACGACAGAAACCATATGGGAGAAATCCTGTAAGTAAAATGAGCATCAGGAAATTTCTCTCAGGGTAACCATCATAAATCAGAGATTCCTCTCAGTATTCTGAGCAGCAGTTGGACTCATATGAGCACACTCTGAAAGGGGATGATCACAAAGACTGCAACATATGTGGAAGGCTTTATCCAGAAGTGATGTTTTGGTGAATGTCAGATTAATGATATAAAGTGTAGAACCTTTAAAAAATATTTGAAATACGTGAAAGCTTTTTAATAAAAATTCTCAGTGAATCTGTACTGAGGGAGACATTTATATTAGAAGTCATGTTGCAGAAATCTGATTACAAGGTTGTTTTTCTTTTAAAGCAACCTACAAATATCTAGGAATATGAAGCTTTTTAAAAAGCACAAATAAATTGAATAACGTGACATCATTAAATACACGTGAAGAGTCCTTTCATCTGTAGGACTCATGTGTGAATGTCAGTGTGTTTCAGAACACAGATGGTGGATGTTTCATGTATGTGTGAACCCGTCCATAATTGTATGTAATGAAATATGTAGTCTTATTTAGTTCAGGAACTTTTATGTATATGAATATACTTCTCATTAAGTCTCAGTAGGGACTCCAATCATTAAAAGACAATGTATTTAATTGTAATATTCTTTTAAAATTATAATGTATCTTTTCCTCCTGTTTTTGAAAGGATATGGATTTTACTGAACTAATCCTTCAGAAAGAAGCTAAAAATATTTTTGTAAAATTTGTAACTCTCTCGTGGTCAGCCAAATTTTACATTAGTGAAAGTCACTCAGTCATGTCCAACTCTTTGCGACCCCATGGACTATACAGCCCATGGAATTCTCCAGACCAGAATGCTGGAATTGGTAGCCTTTCCTTTCTCCAGGGGATCTTCCCAACCCAGGGGTGGAACCCAGGTCCCTCTCAGTGCAGGCCGATTCTTTACCAGCTAAGCCACAAGGGAAGTCCAAGAACACTGGAGTGGGTAGCCTATTCCTTCTCCAGCAGATTTTTCCAACCCAGGAATCAAACTGGGGTCTCCTGCATTGCAGGTGGATTCTCTACTAACTGATCTATCAGGGAATTTTACATTAGGGATACATTTATTTATAGGAAAAATGCTTCCCAGGTGGCTCAGTGGTAAAGAATCCACCTGCCAATGCAGGAGACATGGGTCCGATCCCTGGGTTGGAAAGATCCCCTGGAGTAGAAAACGGCAACCCACCCCAGTATTCTTGCCTGGAGAATCCCATGGACAGAGGAGCCTTGTGGGCTACAGTTCAGGGGGTCGCAAAAGAGCTGGACATGATTTAGCGACCAAACAACAGTAACAACAACGGAACACAGCAGAGGACGCAAGAGAATAATTTAGCTGGGGAAATAAGCACATGGAACAGTGAGCAACAAGTGCTGAGATATAATTGTTAGATTGTATAGGGGCAGTCATTGGGCATATGAGGGGAGGGAGGACCCTGCAGTTTACTGAGTACCTAGTCACGAAGAGTTGGACACTTACTGAGCGGCTTCACTTTCACTTTTCACTTTCATGCATTGGAGAAGGAAATGGCAACCCACTCCAGTGTTCTTGCCTGGAGAATCCCAGGGACGGCAGAGTCTGGTGGGCTGCCGTCTCTGGGGTCGCACAGAGTCGGACACGACTGAAGCGACTTAGCAGCAGCAGCAGCAGTGAGTGTCAGTACTACCCTAGTAATAAGAGTTCTTCAAAACCATCTCTTCAAATATTCTTTTATCTTGGTCTGAAATTCCTATAAAAAGTATGTTGAACCTTTTCATCATGTATTTCGTGTTTCTTAACATCTTTCGTATCTATCTCCTCTAGCTTTTTGCTATACTATATATTCTTTATAACCCCTTAAGATTCAAATTCTAGTTTACTGATTATGTTCAAAGGCCATTTAAACTCAATCTTTAGAGCTGAGACAAGTCAAACTCTTTAGGGCAAAGATTCTTATTATGTCATCTCTATATTTTTCAGTTCAGTTCAGTTGTGTCTGATTCTTTGCAACCCCATGTACTGCAGCACGCCTGGCTTCCCTGTCCATCACCAACTCCTGGAGCTTGCTCAACTCATGTCCATTGACTTGGTGATGCCATCCAATGATCTCATCCTCTGTTGTCCCCTTCTCCTCCTGCCCTCAATCTTGCCCAGCATCAGGGTCTTTCCCAGTGAATCTGTTCTTCCCATCAAGTGGCCAAAGTATTGGGGTTTCAGCTTCAACATCAGTCATTCCAATGAGTATTCAGGACTGATTTCCTTTTGGATTGACTGGTTTGATCTCCTTGAAGTCCAAGGAACTCTCAAGAATCTTCTCCAGCACCACAGTTAAAAAGCATCAATTCTTTGGATCTCAACTTTTTTTATGGTCCAGCTCTCAAATCCATACATAACTACTGGAAAAGCCACAGCTTTGACTAGATGGACCTTTGTCAGCAAAGTAATGTCTCAGCTTTTTAATACGCTCTCTAGGTTGCATAGCTTTTCTTCCAAGAAGCAAACATCTTTTAATTTCATGGCTGCAGTCACCATTTGCAGTGATTTTGGAGCCCAGGAAGATAAAGTTTCCATTGTTTCCCCATCTATTTGCCATGAGGTGATGCCATGATCTTCATTTTTTGACTGTTGAGTTTTAAGCCAGCTTTTTCACTCTCCTCTTTCACTTTCATCAAGAGGCTTTTCAGTTCCTCTTCGCTTCCTGCCTTAAGGGTGGTATCCTCTGCATATCTGAGGTTATTGATATTTCTCCTGGCAATCTTCATTCCAGCTTGTGCTTCATCCAGCCCAGCGTTTCACATGATGTACTCTGCATGTAAGTTAAATAAGCAGGGTGAGAATATATAGCCTTGACGTACTCCTTTCCCAATTGTGTGTGTTGTTCTATGTCTGGTTCTAACTGTTGGTTCTTGACCTGCACACAGATTTCTCAGGAGACAGGTAAGGTGGTCTGGTATTCCCATCTCTTTAAGAATTTTCCACAGTTTGTTGTGAAAACACAGTTTATTGCTATATTTTTTGGTGAGTCTTAATTTGGTGACTTTTGGAGAGCTTTCTTATTTTCTTGGGAGAGTTCTCAAGAAATAGGCATTTGCAGTGATTCTTAAATAGGCTCCCTTCGAATATCGTGCTTCATGGCAAATAGATGAGGAAAAAATGGAAACAGTGACAGACTTTATTCTCTTGGGCTCCAAAATCACTGCAAATGATGACTGCAGTCATGAAATTAAAAGACTCTTGCTCCTTGGAAGAAAAGCTATGACAAACCTAGATAGCATATTAAAAAGCAGAGATATCACTTTGCTAACAATGATCCATTTAGTCAAAGCTAGATCATGGCATCTGGTCCCATCACTTCATGGGAAATAGATGGGGAAACAGTGGAAACAGTGGCTGACTTTATTTTTTTGGGCTCCAAAAGCACTGCAGATGGTGACTGCAGCCATGAAATTAAAAGACGTTTACTCCTTGGAAGGAAAGTTATGACCAATCTAGATAGCATATTCAAAAGCAGAGACATTACTTTGCCAACAAAGGTCCGTCTAGTCAAGGCTATGGTTTTTCCAGTAGTCATGTATGGATGTGAGAGTTGGACTGTGAAGAAAGCTGAGCACCGAAGAATTGATGCTTTTGAACTGTGGTGTTGGAGAAGACTCTTGAGATTCCCTTGGACTGCAAGGAGATCCAACCAGTCCATTCTAAAGGAGATCAGTCCTGGGTGTTCTTTGCAAGGAATGATGCTAAAGCTGAAACTCCAGTACTTTGGCCACCTCATGCGACGAGTTGACTCATTGGAAAAGACTCTGATGCTGGGAGGGACTGGGGGCAGGAGGAGAAGGGGACGACAGAGGATGAGATGGCTGGATGGCATCACCGACTCGATGGATGTGAGCTTGAGTGAACTCTGGGAATTGGTGACAGACAGGGAGGCCTGGCGTGCTGCAATTCATGGGGTTTCGAAGAGTCAGACACGACTGAGCGACTGAACTCAACTGAACTGATGGTTTTTCCAGTAGTCATGTACGGATCTGACAGTTGTACCATAAAAAAGGCTGGGGCTGAATAATTGATGCTTTCAAACTGTGATGCTGGAGAAGACTCTTGAGAGCCCCTTGGACTTCAAGGAGATCAAATCAGTCAATGCTAAAGGAAATCAACCCTGAATATTCATTAGAAGGACTGATGCTGAAGCTGAAGCTCCAATACTTTGGCCCCCTGATGCAAAGAGCTGACTCATTGGAAAAGACCCTGATGCTGGGAAAGATTGAGAGCAGGAGGAAAAGGGGATGGCAGAGGATGAGATCATTGGATGGCATCACCAATTCAATGCGCATGAGTTTGAGCAAACTGCCGGAGATGGTGAAGTACTGGGAAGCCTGGTGTGCTGCAGTCCATGGGGTTGCAAAGAATCGGACACGACTGAGCAACTGAATGATAAACAGCAAATGCTTTGAGCAGTAGAGTTCTCAGGTTGTTTAACTCATCATATTGGCAGAAAGGAAGTCTGTTTTCTTAAACACTTAAATGAACAAGTGCTTGTCAACTGATCTGACAAAGGTAGCCAGCCCATTTCTGGTAGGATTGGTGCCTTTCTTTTGTTCTCTGTTAGCAATCAGTTCATCTCTTTGCTCTAACGTTAATTACATGACATTGGTGTTTCATTGTATACTTCCTACAGTAGAGCAGGAGTTTCCAAGGGCAAGGACCCTGAACTTCTGTGGGTGAAAAGTCCCTTGGCTGTTGGGAACAAATGGGACCCAGAATACAGGAGGAGAGTTGGATGAGGGAATTGGAGGCAGAACCAGAAAGACAGAGCTCTGAAGGCCTGATATGTGACCAGTTGATGTTATGAAATGTTGGTTTCAAAATAGGGAATGAAGTCTTTGTTCAGAATGACGTGATATCTTAAGGATGGGGTAATAAAAGGAAAGAACCATAGTCATTCTTTCCAATAGTTTAATGTAGTTAGAAAAGGGAAATGAATTGGTAGAGCATAACTTGCATGAGCTCATTTCAGAGATGGGCAATGGATGTGGTCTGGAGCTGATATTATAGACTGTCCTTCAATAAATCACTCATTTGCTGTGATTAAGTTTACTGGGTACCTTCCACACCTGGGATATTTTGTATATCGGTGTTTTACTAAATGCTTTGTCAGCTCTCATCTAAAATGAGGTTTTCCCCACAAATATGTAATATAAATGTATAGGCCACACACCTAGACAGATCTGTAATAAAACATGGGCACATACGCATGCACTGAATCAGGGCTGGCATATTTTCTGTAATTTGGCTAATAGACCTGCTTGCTCCAAACTCTGTGCCCTGCCTTTCTTCCTGTATTTGTGTCTTTGAGTCAGTGTTTCTGAATCAAGGCATGATTTGTTGGTAGGGAAGATCAAGGCTTTATATCCACAATTATCATTACCATATTAACCTGGATTGTATCACTCCATTAGTTAGCTTTCACCTACTGGAAGACAGGAATGTAAAGAACTAGGAGATGAAAGGTAAATACGCATGTGTGTATGTGTATACGTTGGGAGTGGGGTTAAGATGAACTAAATTTAGTGGCCTTATGAGAAATCCTAACATGATGAGATGGAGAAGGCAATGGCACCCCACTCCAGTACTCTTGCCTGGAGAATCCCATGGACGGAGGAGCCTGGTGGGCTGTAGTCCATGGGGTCGCTAGAGTTGGACACGACTGAGCGACTTCACTTTCACTTTTCCCTTTCATGCACTGGAGAAGGAAATGGCAACCCACTCCAATGTTCTTGCCTGGAGTTTCCCAGGGATGGTGTAGCCTGGTGGGCTGCCATCTATGGGGTTGCACAGAGTCGGACACGACTGAAGTGACTTAGCAGCAGCAGCAGCAGCAACATGATGAGAAACAGTGATTAAGCGTGACCATGTATTTGGCCTTCATATTATTAAACATTTATTTCTTACAGTTCTGAGGCTAGAGGTCCAAGTTCAGGTGCTAGCATGGTTGGATGAGAGTCCTCTTCTGGATCACAGACTTCTCATTGTGTCCTCACCTGGCAGGAGGGGCTAGGGAATGGGCACTCATTCCATTCATGGGGCCTCCACGCTCACCACCTAAGAACCTCTTCAAGGCCCCATCTCCTAACCTCATCATCTTTGGGGTAAAATTTTCAGCATACGACTTTGCAGGGGAGACATACTCAGGCCTGCACTCACCACACCTGTGTATTCTGTTGATGCAAATGTTTTCTAGACTGCATTTCCACCCCGAGAGTAGGTAGAGAGTGGTTCAGTTCATGGCATGTGCAGATCTGCCTTGATGTGCTGTTTACTTTTTTGCTTCAGGTTCTGCAAAGTGTGGCCTTTAGTTCCTAGTTCCTTGCTAATAGTGCATTTTTCAGAATAATGGGCTCAGTGTTGCTTTAGGGAACACATTGTTATGTGAGAGCCATAGAAAACATGATCTGAAAAGGGGACTTCTAATTTTCCTGAGGACTTGAGTAAATAGAGAGAAAGGGCCAAATTCTACCTGCCTCACGGCAGGCATTGCAGTTTTTGGAGCACATCCAATCCTGAGAGCCACCTGCTTGTCCAAGTTCAGGTTGACAGAAAGACAGAGCCTTATTCTTTGGTCTCCCTTGGTGAGGACTATCAACAAGGAACTTATATGCCGTGAAATAGAACCATTCACTCCAATAGAAGTTTTTCACCAAGACTTTATCTTGATGACGTAACTAAACTGCGCCACCACTCCCCACCCCAATTTGAAGGAGGATTAGTACAGTGGATGTTATAAAGCAGGTATGAACAGTTTGAGGGACTGGAACCAATATTAACTGACAAAAACCAACTTCATCTAAATCATCATAAAAATGTTTAAGTAAAAAAAAGGGCGGGGAGGGCGCAAAGGGGTTTTCAGATTGAACAAGATCATCACATTTTATCTAATACATTCAATTCTGGCTAGGGTATACCAAAATGGAAACAGGATAACTATAAAACAAAACTTCCACTACAGCACACTGCACACACCTGGGTCCCACCTGTCCCCCTAATGCTTCCAAACTCAACCATTTCCCAGCCTGTTGGGCCTGACTATGAAGGAGCACGTAGATCTTCTGTTTAATCCAATCTTTGTTATAAGGCTGGTATGTCTGGGTATCAGCTTGGTAAATAAGTCAGCTGAGGTCTGCCAGGTCATCAATAAAATCAAACAGCTGACTGATATCATATGTGATAGAGGGGCTGTTGGGATTCATTCTCTTCAGATGTTCTTCATACATTTTACAAACACCTTCCATACGCTCATTCACAGATTCATAGCGTAAGTTCTGCCTTCTGGCCTCTTGGTAGGCTATACCAGCAAGGTGGTGTGAGACATCGCACCAAGTCTCCCCCTGCAGCCGATGCCGACTCCGCCACTGCACACGAGCTTACTCCTCTGTTTTCATTTTTAACTGAAAATCAACATTAATATATAATTTATGAGTTGGGTAATTGATAGTTTAAATGAAAATATTAGGAATTTTAACGGTAGATCTGAAAAGAAATTATGTGCTAATTTCCTGGGGGATTGTATAAAGGACAGTATTATGTAGTTAACTGGTATGACTTTCTAGAATGTAAGAACTCTCCCATGAGGAGGGCCCCTTTATGGGTAGACTTGAAGTTGGCTAGGCTCTCTTTTGAAGAAAAGGCACACCCGAGCCATCAGGAGCAGAATGGAAATCTGTCCAGATTTCTAAGAACAACATGGCACAGTTCTTCAGGATGCAGGACTGTTCCCGTTTTGGGACATTTCACATCCTTGGTCACTGGGTGCCAAGTGCCAAGGTCTATTCTCGTCAGCACTTCGAACATTCTCCCCTTTGCCTTCTCCTTGTAAGTATGCACAGGTCCCCACCAACATAAAAAGACCAAAATATCGAACAAAAGCCCCTTCATCTTCCTCTTCACTGCACTAGAAGTGATTCCCCATAACTTTCTAATTTCCAAAGACCATGGCCCCTTCTGAGTCCTCATTCTCCCTGACCTCACTGTAGTCCCTCATGAGCTCTGCACACTTATGTACTATTATTATTTAAAATTCTGTATTTTTGGCTCTGTGCTGATTCTTCGTTGCTGTGAGTGCTTTTCTCTAGCTGCAGTGAGCAGCGGCTACGCTCTAGTTGCTGAGCACTGGCTGCTCATTGTGGTGGCTTCTCTTGTTGCAGAGCTTGGGCTCTAGGGCGTGTGGGCTTCGGTAGTTGCAGCGTGTGGTCTCAGTAGTCGTGGCTCCCAAGCTCCAGAGTACGGGCTCAGTCGTTAATGGCCCATGTGGTTAGTTGCTCTGTGGCTTGTGGGATCTTCCTGGACCAGGGATTGAACCCATGTCTCTGGTCCAATCGAATCCACATTGGCAGGTGGATTTTTCTTTTTTACCACTGAAACACCAGGGAAGCCCACAATTATGTATTATTATTGAATTATTGTTTAAGCTCTTAAATTGCTGCTAAACTCCTCATGTGTTTGAACTTGTCTCTCTATAAATGTCTCGAGGGCGGGATCTTATATTTCTCTTTGCCTTTAGTAATATTCAGGACAATGTATTTAATATTTAATTTGTTAGTTGAAGATTTTTTTGGTAACTCATTGGACTGTTTTAATATTTAATCTGTAGGAAAGTTCTTTTCTGTTTTAATCTTGAATCCCCACTGCTGATTTTACATCCTAATTATATATGTGATAGAAATTTGTAGTTCTTCTTTTTTTTTTTCTTAATCAGGGCAAAGGTGAGACCCAGATTGGGTCTTTATTTAGACCTCTAGTCTTAGTCTTGCCTCAGACAGAAGAGCACATCTGTGTTCATGCACACACTTACACATACACACATTCACAGACATACACATGCCTAGGAGTATACCAGCCAAGCTGGGAAAGAAGAGTGAGGAACACTGAGTGACTTAATGCAAATAGGGGTCAGTTCAGCCCCTTTGCTGCCTGTCTGGTGGTGAGCTTCTCACCTGAGGGCTTAGTAGTAACTTCCCTGTGTGTTTCTCATTGAGTGTTAAAACAAGGCCCACAGAAAAAGGCACAAATGTAGAGAAATAGAGACCAGCAGAGGAGTGTAGGTGAAGAGAGAGATCTAAAGACAGAGATCCAGGCAAGGAACTACAAAGAGAAGCACAGACACCAAAGCAGAGAGAGTAGGTTAGAAAGCAGCAGGGAGGTTGGGAGCCAGGAGGAAACTGGGGAACAGGACACCAACCCCAAAACTATCTCTGGCACGGGAAATTTAGCCTGCTTGGGGGCGGGGGCAGGGCAGGGAGAGCGCTGGGAAGGAGAAGCAATTGTAGGAACTGGATGTTCCACCTCCCCTTGGGCCTGGGAGCTGTGCCCTGTTCAGTGGTGGCCCGCCCCAGACCTCCACACATGAACCTGTAATCCTGTTCTGGTAGCTGAGAACCGGGGCCTGGCTACTTGGAACAGGAGAACTGGCCTGGCTACAGGAGCTGGGGGAGGTCCCAAGACCCCTGGGAGACTCTGGAGGAGGGGGTGGGCTAAGGACAGGGACTGAGGCCAGCTCTGTCCTCCAGAAGGGCTCATCCAATGTAGTGGCTGCTCTGGGGGCAAGCACAGTGGGGGCCAGGGGTTCCGCAGTGGGCTGGGGCGCTTGAGTTGAAAATCGGCGGATCTCCTGGACTCAGGCAGTTTGGGGCGGCCCTGAGGAGGTGGGTCCAAGAGTCGGGGGAACCTCATCAAAACAGAACATGGCAGTTTTAAGTTGGCAGGGCTGGTGCCGCATGAAATCCAGAGCCTTAATGCCCTGCTTAGCGGCTGCTCGAGGCCCTTGGGATTGGGTCTTACTATGGAGAGTTTGGGCAACTTGGGAAAAAGGGTTAGAGCCGTGGGTTGTAAGCAATAGGAGGTGGAGCACGTATATTGGGTGAATATTTCCAGGAAGAAGGCAGTGAAGGGGTAGGAGAAGGGCTTCTGGGCCGAGGGCCAAGGCCAGGACCAGGTGGAGCTTCCACCACATACCTGTCCGCTCGGCTCTGACGTTTGGCAAACAGCTCCCCTCCCCTCCCCTCCCCTCCCCTCCCCTCCCCTCCCCTCCCCTCCCCTGAAGCCTTGGTGTTTCAGGGATTCCAGCCGAAGGGGCTACCCTGTTCACTAACCCATGGAGGAATCCTCGAGAAGGGGGCTTAGGAGCCACTGGGGGTGGAGTCTTAGGAGTCGTAGGGGGTGGGGTGTTGAGAGCCATTGGAGGCGGGGTTTTAGCTGTCACGTGAGGCAACGTCTTGTAACTCCTGCCCCCTGGTGGCTGCATGAAGTTGCAGGCTTCAGCCCTGAGGCTCAGAGCATGCTCCTCTTGACCAGATTCTGCTCCCCCAGCCCGGGGTTTTTCATCCAGGTTTTGCACCAACGATAGCAGCTCGGGGTTGGGCGAGTTATTCGTCTCCTTATTTCCCGACCGGAACATCTGCTTTTGGGTTCCCCGACGCCGGGCCTCCTGGAGGATGCCCGTGTGAGCAGCTGGCACGGAGATGCATTGCTCCTGGGCGCTGTGGGGCTCAGGGGCCGCAGAGCTAGAGGGGCAGGCGCTTCTGGGCACGCAGCAGGTCGCAGAGGCGATGACAGGAAGATAGAAGTGATGGAGGTCATGGCGGCTCCGCTAGCGGGGGCCGGAGGCTCTGGGGCTCCGCCTGGTGTAACAGGATGATTAGGGGCTGGGATGTATAGGGAGCTGGTGGCTGTCATGGGGCCGGAGGAGCGTGGGGTGCTGGGGGAAGTGGGGACTGGCACATGGCTTGGAACCCCTTAAGTGAAGCTGGGCACAGGAAAGGTACCCTGCGGAGGAGATAGGAAAGGCGGTGGGGCGGTGCTGAGGCCTCCCAGGCTCTCATTTGCTCTCTTGGGAGCTAGGGGCCGGAAAATAAGCAAGGTGGTACCTGACCGCTGCCCTTGTAAGCCGGGAGTGCTAGCTGAATGGTTAAAGATGCTTGGAGCTGAGGTAGAGGTTCCACAGCTGGGGAGGAAAGGTCTGGGGCTGACCACAGGGGCTGGCAAAGGGCTGGATGGGAGTAGAGCCGCCTCTGGCAGAGCGTTTTGTGGCCGAGGTGGAGACTGCAGGCCCTGCCCCTTCAGCGTGGCCGCTGGACCTTCCTGGGCCAGCTGCTGGGTGATGGAGGCTGCGCGCTGGCACTGCTGTTCAAAGAGTTGGGCCCCTCGCCTGGAGGCCTCACTCGGCTGCCCTCCCAGCCCCCGGCCCTCTGCTGTGCCTGAGCTCGGTCTGGCTAGCTCCATGTCTAGGTAGGGGCTCTCCCAGTCGGACTGGTTGTTGAGGCTGCGGGCTTCGGAGAAAGCGTCTTCCTCCAGCTCGGACTCACTGGTTGGAGGCAAGCCGTCCTCCTCCTCAGCGCCGGTCCCCACGGCAGCCCCAAAGCTCACTAGGGTGTATTTCTTGGCTCTCTGCTGACGTTTCTTAAACATCAGTACCCCCTTGGAGTGGGGGTTAGGGGCTGCGGTGAGCAGGATGCAATCGTCCGGCATTTGGTCTTGGCCTCCTTCACACTCCGCTCTTGGAGGCTCTCTGCCCTTTGTAGCTTGGCTTGTTTGGCCTTCTGGGTATAGGTGGTGGTAAGATCTTCTGCCACTGGGTGGGGAACAGGCCCCGCCATAGGGATGAGATGAGGGCCAGGCCGGAGGGGGCCATGGGGCAACAGCAGGGCCTCATCAGGGGGTGGCTGAAGAGTTGTCCTATCCTCCCAAGATGGGGAGCTCACACGACTGTCACCCTGGCTGGGAGGGCCAAGGACAGCAGGTGCCGGCTCTGCAGGGCTGTCAGACAGGTAGACCTCATCTGGTAGGGCTCCTGGAGGGGTGGGCCTTGTGGAGCCTCAGTGGTGGGGTCGGCGGGGCTTTTCCTGGGTGGCTGGGCTGTCAGCATCACTGTCTGTCTGTCCTTAGTAAGCCTCACTGTCAGGGGGCGAGAGGAGACACCTGGGCTGGAGAGGCTGGGGAACTGGAGCTCCTGGGGGCTCAGGACTCAGTGGAGACACTGGTGACAGTGCCTGAAGCTCACCCGGGGATGGCAATCGCACAGGTCCCTCGTCCTCTACCCGCTGCACAGCGAGGACAGGCCGATTCCCTGAGACATTGATGAGGCTTGTGGCACTGGCATGAGAGAGGCTGGTGCAGGAGACCCCAGTGATGGCCAAAAGCTGATCCCTGTCTTGGAGTCCTGCTCTGCCTGCCCGGCTCCATCTTCGGATTTTCCTGTGCATGAGCACACACGTTAGGACCAGAAAGATGATGAACTATTCTGGGCAGGGCAAAGCCGGAGGAAACTCTGGTGGAGGTCCGTAGTGGTCCTGATGTGCTCATCAGTCATCCGACTATGGTGCCAGGCAATCTGTGTGTCTTAATTCCATCCTCTCAGCAAGTTATTACAATGGCATTCTTCTTTCCTCCATTCTACAAATGACAGAAACTGAGGCCAAGATTAAATTACCCAAGTTAGGGAACTGCAGGGACAGACATTGAACACGTGCTGCCTAAAAGCAAAACTACTGCCCTTTAAAGTCTAAGTGTTGCAGCAATTCCCCAGTAGTTCAGTGATTAGAACTCTTGAATTTTCACAGCCAAGGGCATGGGGTTGGATGCCTGGTCAGGGAACTAACATCCCGCCAGCCACAAGCCCTGGCCAGAGTAAGTAAATGTACAAAAAGTATACAATATCAGAATAATCATAATTTTTAAAAATCCCCAAACCAAAAAACATTATACTTTCCATTCCACAAGTCTTATGACTGGCAAAGGTCATGGGTGAGAGAACCTCCAAGACGGAAATCAAAGGGGCCGGGGTCAGCAGGAAGTCGCTACAAGACTTTGTCTAATATGTCATTGGAAGGAGAGTTACTAAAGATAGTTCAATTGCATCTCGGTTTGGAGTGGGACCATAAAGTTACCACGACATCTCAGGGGGGGAGGAAAAAAGGAAGTACATAGAATCCTCAGAAGCCGCCGCAGACGGCCAACATAGAAAAGAAACTAGCGCGTACTCAGTAGTTATTATTCTTATCATAGGTGGGTCACGTTTGTTCAGATCACAGGAGCCCAGGGGTATAGATGGATCTTAGTCACAGTAACAAAACAGTTTTTGACGTGGCTTTTGAAAACATTTGAACCCCAGTTCTCAGTCTGTTCCTCCTTTCTGAGACACAGCTTGAGAGACACACCAGGCAGAGTCTTTTCTAACAACTTCAACTGCAAAGCTCTCTCATTTTCCTAAACTCTTAAAGCATTTGCTGTTTAACATTACTTTCTCCACTCCTCGCCTCCTGGTTACTGCTGCACTGCTCTCATTAGGCTGCTCCTTCCAGCATGGGTGTGGCCAGGCAGACCAGCGACCTCTCCAATCTCGGCTTCAAGTGTTCCTTCTCAGTTCTTATCTTGCTTTGCTTCACAGCTTTTGCTCCCTTGTTCATTTCTCTTGGATTTTGTCACATTTGTCCCCTTCTAAATTTCTAACATGGTAATAGATGGTTGGGAGTGTGGAATCTGGAACAAGACTGCTTGGTTTTAAATTTCCATTCTACCATTTAGTTGTGTGCCTTTGAGCAAAGTGTTTAACCTCTCTGTGCCTTACTTTTCCCATCTGTAAAATGGGGACAGTAGCGGAAGGTACTCCATATGTTTGTGAGGACTGGATGAAAATTGTCTAGTACAGCTCCGTAAATGTCAGCCCTATTTCTCTGTTCCTCAGTGCCTTTTGTGAGCTCTCCTTCCTCTCCGTTTCTCTTGGAGTTCTCCAAGTTTCTGTTCTAAGCCCTTTTTGAGTTTGTGTGTATCCACTTCCTTACTCCATCTCATTTACTCCCAAATGACTTTAATTACTGTTACTGTATTATCAAAATCTTTCTCTCCAGCCCAGACGTCTTTCTTGAACTCCAGGTCCCTGCTTTTGACCTGTCTTGGACACCAGTCATCACATCTCAAGCTCTTAACGGCCAGAACTCATTTTTATTTCTTTCTCCAAGTCATCTATCTGCCTCCCCTTTCACTTTCCCCTTCTTGGTCAGTGGCACCGTCTTCCCCATTGTCTAAGCCAGGAACCAAGGAGTTCCCATAGATTCATTCCTCCTGGTCCTTATGCCCTACATCTAGTTAAGCACCAAGGCCTTTTCATTTTGTTCTTTAATCTCTCACATTCCTCCCTAAAACATTGCTTTGAATCAGGCTCTCACTGTCTTTCACCTGAACAATAGCAATGGTCTCTTGCTTGACTTCCCTGACTTTGGTCT
Source organism: Bos indicus x Bos taurus (assembly GCF_003369695.1). Lineage (NCBI taxonomy): Eukaryota > Metazoa > Chordata > Mammalia > Artiodactyla > Bovidae > Bos > Bos indicus x Bos taurus. The sequence goes on along the minus strand of NC_040095.1, from coordinate 7,821,601 downwards.
CTCTCTTTTCAGTTCATCTTAGCCCTGCGTCACAGTGATCTCTCTAACACGCAATTTGGGTTGCTTGCCTCTGTTGCCTAAAGCCACTAATTAGCTTTAAGTTCGTGTTACTTAGTATGATGTAACATTGGGGCCTGGAAAAATTTTCCATCTTTCTCTCCCACCACTGCCCTATGCATACTTTCAGTAGTCCTGGAGGTGTTTGTAGCTCCATGAATAACCCTTTCTTGAATGCTTCTGTGTAGTTACTCCTATTTCTTCTACTTGAAGTGTCCTCCCATTTCACCGTCTACTTGGTGAACATCAGTGATTTTCAACAAGGGTCGCTATTGGCATTTGGGTGGGACAGTTCTTTGAGCACAATCAGTCCAGTATTATTGAATGCTCAGCATGCACGGTTCCTGATGCTGAATGCCAGAAGCAGTTCCCTTCACTCTTCTGCTCCTCCCCTGCCCCACCAACTCAGTCATGTAAGAACCAGACATGCTCTGCCCTCATTTCCAAATGCTTTTCTAAGTAGGAATGCCCTTAGTAAAAAGCAGTTGTATGTATTCTTTAAGACTTGGCTTAGGCCTCATCTCCTTGGGGAACCATGCCTGATACTTCAGCTACTGACTGATTTGAGCATTTCTATCTCCCTGGATTCGCAGAATCCCACACATTTTATATTCTCATTGTTTTCCGTTTTCTCACTGGGCTGGCAGTTTCTTTAGGAAGAACTCATCCCTCCATCCCCAGTACCTAGGATATAATAGACACTCAATAAGTATCATCAGGCGAGTGTATGCTCCTCGATTCTGTCTCCTCACAACAAAGATTTGGAGTGACGGACATTAAAGCCCTTGGCGTGTCACAGCTCTCGGGTCTTAGACCGTGTTATAGCTCTTAGACAAATTAGTGTTACAGCTCCGTGTTACAGCTCTATTTTATTTAGATAATAACAGGAAAGTCCATCCCTGATGCGTGAGGGCGTGTGGACCCAAAGACGCGAAGAGAAGAGCGCCCCAGCACGTGTGGGCGGGTTGGGGAGAGAGAGAGAGAGCCCCAGCCCTTTGGCCCCTCTTTTTATATGTTTCCCTCCTCCGGCCCTGCCCTGTGTAAATTGGGTTAGCCAGGAGTGCTGTTTGTTCTACCTGAGGTCCTCACTCCGGTCCTCGGGCCTTCCTTCGTTCTATTTTCGTGGGCTTTTCTCTTCCTTATCTTTTAGCCACCGCCATTTTGAACTCCTTTTCCCTGGTGGCTCAGACGGTAAAGCGTCTGCATGCAATGCAGGAGACCTGGGTTCGATCCCTGGGTTGGGAAGATCCCCTGGAGAAGGAAATGGCAGCCCACTCCAGTATTCTTGCCTGGAAAATCCCTACCAGGCTCCTCTGTCCATGGGGTTGCAACGAGTCAGACACAACTGAGCAACTTCACTTTCCCTATTCTAACTACCTAACAGTATTTATAGAGAAAGTGAATGGTTGTGTTTTCCTTGGTATATAGTTACCTGTTCCTCTAGCTTATTTGCCTGTTTCATATCAGTATACCCTTTCTTTTCAAATAGATTTGATAGACATTTGAAGGGAGACATTTATACTTTTTTTTTTTTTTATGAGTACTAAGCATATATAGGAAGTTTGGAGTAAATGTGCTAAACTAAATGAAACATTTAGAAACTAGCTGTTTCTCTGAGGTTAAGCTTCATTGCTTTTAATCATTAAGGTCATATTTCTAAATGTGAAAGCATCATTTGAGAATTTTTCCAGGCTTTACTCATTTGTCCACTAGTCTTATAGTTTAGAATTGGGTGCAGTAATCTAGCTATTCTGGTTTAAGAATGTAATTTTTGTGGTTAGTAGGTGGAGAGTACCTTTATGTTCCTGCAGAGACCGTATAAAACCTAGTTGGGAATGGGGAGGTGGATGGGGATGGTGTAAAGCCACAGTTTGCTGTCTGAAATGCAGATGAAAGCCATGGGGGAGGTGGGGCCTTCCACCTGTGGTTGGATTTGTTAACATCTCAGTAGCCATGCTCCTAAGTTATCAGGAGAATTTTCCATGCGCCTATTCCCCCAGCTACTTTCTTTTGTCTCTGTAGTCTGTTTAGCAGTCTTTGGGTCAACCTTGTGACAAGACGACCTTAGGTAAGTTACTGCCTCACTTCAAATACTTCTTTGGCTTCACATTGCCTCTAGAAGGGATTTTCAATCAGAAGTATGTGGTTTTTTAATCTTGAATCTCACAAGCTTAAACTAAGCCCGTGACTCCACAAAAGAGAACCACTTTCATGACTTAGTTACTTTGTTTCTTGCCCATAAATAGTATTTCCTACTTTGTTCACTTCTTTGTTCACTTTGTTTCTTCTCTAACATAGTTCTGAATTTCTTTTGACATTTTAAAATTTGAAATTTATTCTTAAAGCTGTCACACAGAATAATCAAAACATGTCACAGGCTGAGAAAGAATCCTAAAAATATTTTAAGCAGTAGCAATATCATTGGAAAATGACGGTGAGAGGTGAGGGGCTGTGGACCACCTATGGTAGCCACTGCAAAAGAGAAAATCGATTAGGATACATAAATTCTAACATGACTTTTCAAATTGACAGTTTTATTGAGCTAATTGTACAGTCGCATTCAGTTATAAGAAATACTATTAGTTGTTGGTTGGTTGCTAAGTTGTGTGCAACTCTCTGCAACTCCATGGACTGTAGCCCACCAGACTCTTCTTCTGTCCATGGGATTTCCCAGGCAAGAATATTGGAGTGGGTTGCCATTTCCTTCTTGAGGGGATCTTCCTCAGTCAGGAATCTAACCCACGTCTCCTGCATTGCAGGCAGATTCTTTACTGCTGAGTGCTCTAGAAACACTGTAGAAAACCTTTATACTCTCTGCCCAATGGTAATATTTTATAAAACTATAATAAGCTCAATTGCCCTACAGCTCAAATGGTAATGAATCTGCCTGCAATGCAGGAGACCTGGGTTTGATCCCTGACTCGGGAAGATCCTCTGGAGAAGGAGATGGTAATCCACTCCAGTATTCTTGCCTGGAAAATCCCATGGACAGAGCAGCCTGGTGAGCTACAGTCTGTGGGGTTGCAAAGAGTCGAGCGTCTAACTGCTACTACTACTAAGATCAGTTGATATTGACAATGATACAATGTACTCATCTTATTCAGGTTTCCCAGTTTTACTTATATTTACTAGTCTCTGTGATCTTAAATTTCAGCATCCTTTTTTATCACCTGTGTAAGTTCACGCATTCACCGCCACAGACAAGATACTGAATGGTTCTGAAACTGCTAGGATCCCTCATGTCGCCCTTTTATAATCATGACCACCTTCCCTCCTTACCCCTCCCAATACTGTATTCTGCCTCTGGCCACTACTAATCTGTTGTCCATTAATTTTTCTCATTTAAAAATGTTATTATATATGTGGGATTATGGTCTGTGACCTTTTGGGATCGGCTCCTATCGATCAGCATAATTTCCTAAAGATTGATCCATGGCGTGTAAATAGTCAGTTCCTTTTAATTTCTGAGTAGTATATATTGCTGACTTAGGCATGTACACACATAAGTGTGCATACAGACAGCAGACTGTGCTGTCTTCACCGTTCAACTGTTGAAGACATCTGGGCTGATTCTAGTTTTTGGCTGTTATAGATAAGGCTATTACCAATGCTGCTGCATACAGGTTTTTCTGTGAACATAAAGTTCTATTTCTCTGGGGGTGGAGGAAATACCCATTAGGGGAATTACTGGTGGCAACGTGTATTTAGTTTTTAAGAGACTGCCCAACTGTTTTCCAGAATGGCTATATTATTTTGCACTCTTACCAGCAATGTGTAAGTGATTAGTATCTCTACATCCTTTCCAAGATTTGGTTATGCACTGTGTTTTGTTATAGCCATTTGAATGCTATATTGATATTTCATTATGTGTGTGTGGTTTTTGATTTTTTTTTTCACATTTATAGCCTTCTCATGTCTTTTGTATACATACTGTGTACATATATTATTTGCAAAAATGGGATTACACTATATGTTTTAAATAACTTTCATTTTAAATTTAACTTGGAATGAACATCTTTCCAAGGCATTAAGTATTTCTTTCTATAGTAGATATAACAGCTGTGTAGCATTCCAATACATGAACCAAAGTTCTCTTTTTGAATTAATTGACCTAGAACATAGTATTTGTCTCAGGTATGAAACACAATCATTCCTTATATGTATATACAGGTATCCCTTGGTATTCGTGGAGGACTGGTTCCAGGCCCACTGGTGGACACTCAGATCTGTGGATGTTCGAGTCCCTTGCATGAAATGGTGTAGTGCAGTCAGCCCTTTGTATCTTCAGGTTCCACATCTGTGGATATGGGAGACTGATTGTATTGTGAATTGATCACCACAGTAAATCCAGTTAATATCCATGGTGGTTTTAATTTGCATCTCTAAAGTGGTTAATGATGTTGAACGTCTTCCCATGACCTTATTTGCCATGCAAATATCCTCTTGGTGAAACGTCCATGTCTTTCGTCCATTTTCCAACTGGATTGTTTGAGCGTTCTTAATATATTCTAGATCCTAGTCCTTTGTTGGGTATTTTCTCCCAGTCTGCAGCATGCCTTTTGATCTCCCTCACTTGGGCTTTCACAGAGGAACACTTTTTAATTTTGATGTCTAGCATGATGGAAAAAAAAAGGTCTTAGTCTTTAATGTCCAGTAGTCCCTTGAGAATCTGAAAGCTATAAACTCTTGTCAGAAAAATGCACATCACACAAAATTTCATACCTAAATTTTTGGTGTTCACAGACTCTATAAAGTTCATCAATGAACTATAAGTCATATGAATCCACTTAATTTGCAGTAATCCTGCAGAAGACTCTGGGGAGAGTTATTTTTCTTTTGTTGAAGTAAAAAGTGGAGAAACTCTATACTTTACAAAATAAGAGAAAGCTATATTAGCCAGGCTTTATTCTGTTGAGGACCTAACTCAAATGCCTCTTTCTCAGCAATATTTTTCTTGACTACTCTGGGATACATTGCCAGATTGCTGCTTTAAACTTCTTGGGCTGAACAGCTCTGCCAAGAAAACAGTCTTTCTTGTATTGAATTTGAGCTTTAAGGCATCAGCAAATGAGTGAACTTGTGGGCATTTCACACCTGCCAGGTCAGTTTTAGTAGCATGGCTCTTTACAGTACGTGACTTATTTTTCTTGCTCCATTTCCTTGTTTTATAAAGATGAGTGCACAATAAGAAAATAGAAATGAGATGCTGGTGGTGAGGCAAGGGTTGATAAATTTGATATGATCATTATCTGTGCCCAAGCAGAGAACTGTCAGCATCAGTTAGTTGTATTAAACTTGATCATGCATTCCATTAAGATGGAAAAGTAAAAAGCTCATTGTCGGAAAAACTGGAGTGTATTTTGTTTACATTCTGACTCAGAGCAAACATGAAATTAGGAATGTTGTTAGGTCTTTGGCAAAGGAGTCTCGCCCCTTGGAAGTCTGTTGTTCACTTTTGTTGCAGATTTTTATTTATTTATTTAAAATTTTGGCTGCGCTGGGTCTGCTGTTGCTGCGTGGGCTTTTCTCTAGTTGTGGTGAGTGGGGCTACCCTCTAGTTGCAGAGATGCAGGCTTCTCATGACCGTGGCTTCTCTTGTTGCAGAGCGCGGGCTCTAGGGCATGTGGGCTCAGTTGCCCTGCAGCACGTTGAATCTTCCTGGACCAGGAATTGAACCCACGTCCCTTGCACTGGCAGGCATGTTCTTAACCACTGGACCACCAGGGAAGTCCTTGTTGCAGATTTAGTATGTGTTGTTTTGGGGATGAATTGTGTGTTAACATAAGAGGCCAGTGACCTTTACTCCCTCTGGTTTCCAGACCCGTTACTCTAATTTATCTAACTCCTCAGTGTTTCATAAAAATATCATGTATCCAGGTCTGTCTTCATGCTGAATCCTCCTTTCTCTTGTTCTGTGTATGTAACTCATTTATCGCTTCATGCTCGTCCTATACTATCATGTTCTGCCAGCTCAGGGGTGTTACTCTTTTACCCTTAACTTTTCATGGCTATAGATCTTATCCTGGCCAGGTTGTAAGCTCATCCATGCTAGGGACAGTATTTTTTATATATATATATACTTTATGTATTTTATTATCCCTCCCATGACAGCCTGCATAGTGTTGTGCAGTGAATTGACTTTGACATGAGAGAGGAGCTTTAGAGCTGTGTTGCTAATAAGGACATTGATGCCCTGATGAGATGGAACTTGCCCGCGATGCTTGAGTGATTGAGCTTTGCATTGATTATGAAGGATACACTAAACAGATTAATAGCAAAAGTGAGCCAGTAAAGGGAATGTTCCATTGATGTATAAAAAAGCTTTTTGAGGGCTTAATCACTCTGTGTGCAGATACATCCTGTGAAATACAAGCAAGTGTGACTGGTTTGGCGGAACATTTTGCTAGCAGCTAGCTCCTGCTCCTCTTTGTACTTTACAAACGTCCTCTAATTTAGGCTGTCCCATTTCAGACTGACTGGCTCCCCTTCTTCCTCCCCACCCCCAGTCGTTGGAATTAATGAGATCCTTTTGAATGGTTATTGTGTTGCCTGCTTTCTAATCTTCAGACATTTCCCCACACTGAGTTCACCAAGTAATTCTACTCTTTCACATAAAGCTGCTTAGACCTGCATAAATCAGGTAGATAACTCCAGTCTGAAGCAGCTCTGTAGACACTGCTGTGTATTCAGCAGTAGGTTTATTCTAAAATGCTTTTTTCCTGCCCATCCATTGTGTTGGCATGGAAGGTTTTTACTTAGACTTACCTCCAGTTTAACTGATCTTCTCTCCTCCTGTTAGTATAACAGTTGTGAAATACAATTAAAATTCTACACTCCAAGGTTCACTGAAGGAGCAGTGAATCAAGATTTCCGTCTCCAGTGCCACAGGTTTCAAACTAAGGTAGCAATAGAATTACCCCAATAGTAATTGCTCTCTGCTCTTTGAAGTTTCAAAGTGGAGGGGGAATATTTGGTTCTGTAAAATCAGATAAAATTCTGTGGAATTAGGACTTCCCTGGTGGTCCAGTGGTAAAGAATCTGCCTTGCAGTGCAGGGGGACATAGGTTCATTCCTGGTTGGGGAACTAAGATCCCACATGGCGCAGAGCAACGAAGCCCATGTACCCTGGAGCCTGCATGCCACAACTGCTGAGCCCACACACCACAGCTGGAGTGTGCGTGCACCTCGGTGAAAGATCCCACGTGCCACAACTAAAGATCACACATCCTGTAACCAAGACCCAACGCAGCCAAATAAAAAAATTAATGAAAAATCCTGTGGAGGTTGACAGTATTATAGTGATGTGGTACAGGGCTCTTCAGAATTCCTGATACCTGGGAATTCTTCGAGGCCGCCAGAATGAGGCTGAGCTGAATAGACCTCGTTCTTACCCTTTCACCCCAATTACTGCCAAATCATTTTGATCAGTCTAATATGTAGAGATTCTGAATGATTTTATTTGAAATAAAGATTCAAATGCTTAAAAAAGCCTTTGTGTATGCTTCACATGCAATGACTGGACTTCCCAGGCGGCACTAGTGGTGAAGAATCCCCCTGCCTCTGCAGGAGATGGGAGAGACACCAGTTTGATCCCTGAGTCGGGAAGATCCCGTGGAGAAGGAAATGGCAACCCACCCCACTATTCTTGCCTGGGGAATCCCATGGGCAGAGAAACCTGGCGGGCTACTGTCCATGGGGTCGCAGAGAGTTGGACACGACTGAGCATGTATGCATTGTAATATGCAATGATGATAAATGATAGTTACAGCTAGGATTTATTGCGTGCCCATTAAGTGTTTTCTCTTTTTACTCTATCAAATCTCTTGATCATCCCAACAGTCTTAAGAGGTAGGTACTGTTACTGTTTCTACTTGACACATGGCCTAGGGAAGGGAGGTAAGTAACAGGCCCAGAGTCACACAGAATAGGGTAGAACTGGTGTTCAAACACAGTCTGTTTCTGAGCCTATATTCCTTGCTATGAGGTTCTTACAGCTTTTTAGCCAAATGAATTTCTGTCTTTCAGATTGTAGTAATGTTACAAAAGGACTGTGCTGAGGCCAAGGAGAGCATGGGCTCTGGGGTCAGACAGGCTGGATCCACATGCCTTGGCCACAGTTAGCCTCTTGGCTTCATTCTCAGTCACGTGGCACAACTTTGCTGAGCTTTTCTTTGCCCGTGTGAAGTGGAGACAGGGGTGCGGGAGGCCCTTCTAGCTGAAGAGGGCAGGTATCAGGAAGGCCCTTTAAAGTGAAGCTCCTTAAAATGGGGACCACAATTCAGAGGTAACAGTGGTGGAGAAGAGATTTGCCTGGGGTTCTAGTTTTTGAAAATGAAATTCTGAAAATATTTATAAAATTTATATTTTATTCCTTTGGCTGAAAGGCAGCAGAGCATCATGGCTAGAGCTTACCGTTCTGGAGTGGCTGCTTAAATACCAGCCTAGCCTTGTTCAGGGTGACCTATTACACAGTTAGTTTTCAGCTCTGTTGACTCTTAGAAGGAACATAAGGTGAATCATGTGTGTGTGAGAGATTAATTGAAGGAGGTTGTGACTTTTTTTTTTTTGGCACAACTTATACAGTCGGACATTGGTGGTGTCTTATTTGATTGCAAAGCATTATTATGAGGGTCATTTTTGTTAGAAACACCCAAGATTGTCTTCTATTTTCTCCTAGGTGGGAAGAAGGTACTTGTATTCCTTTACTGTTGAAATTACTGTCTTTAAGCTTTTATCTTATTATGATTATTTCTTTTTACTTGTTGATGGATCTCTGTCACGTTCTCATTGATAGTTTTGTATGTGACTTGAAGTTCTCCAGTACTCAAACTCTCTTCTCAGTTTTATTTAACCTTATTTCATGCTTAAAAAAAGATTTCCAGCATTATTTTCAGCATTATTTGCTTTCCAAAGCATACAGCTATAGAAGAAGTTTTGGTGTGCAGGATAAAATTGCTAGAGGGTAGATGCTGGTGGGGGGAAGAATGAACACGGGAGGCTGTTGCTTGTAATTCTGTAAGTGGTCTGTTCATTTAAATATTTTTGTTTAGGTAATTTGCTTTGCAGTTAACATTGTAACTGGAGGGGCTTGTAAATGAAGGTTTAGGTAACTAAGTAGCATTTTCTCAATGCTACTGAATCAGTGGACATGAGTTTGAGCAAACTCCAGGAATTAGCGAAGAACAGGGAAGCCTGGAGTACCGCAGTCCACGGGGTCACAAAGAGTTGGACATGACTTAGCGATTGAACAGCAGCAGCCATGAGGATTCTCTAAGATGATGTTGGTAAAATACTTAATGCAGTACTTCACGTACCATTATCCTTCTAAATGTAGTTGTTTATAGTATTGATAAATATTTGATCTTTATCTGTTAATAGGTTGTGTGAGAGGCATACACACCAGTTTTTAGCATGTTGAAGACAAAATTAGCCATGGTTTTATATTGACTCAGTCTTAGAATATTTCATTTAGATGCAAAAACTTGGGAAACCCAGAACTTCAAAGAATTGATTTTTTTCTGTATTAGTTAAATGTTATTTTTAAACATTAAAATATTCTTTTCACCTGTTGAAAACAGTCTAATATTTTTCTTTAGAGTTAACTAGCGATCAAAGATATTGGAATAGTATATATTTTTCAAAAAATATCTAAAATATTGAATTTTTTGTATCTTGATGATCTTTTCACAAGATTGTTTCCTCTTTTGGGAGTAAAATTAAAAGTTGCGGCTCTCTACTGAGACCCCAAATTAGTCCATGGTGTCTGCCAGCAAGACTAGAACTGTATTGGCTCTTCAGTTTCTCAAATATTAAAAAAAAAAGTGCAGTACAATATAAAAGTACTTGAGTCTCAATTTTTGAAATCGCAGGTGGAGAACTCAAGCGTTAGAAAATGAAGCGCAGCGCATGACACTTCTCTTGCATTGTGCAAAGCTACAGCATGTGAAGAACTTAGGCAATTGTGACTTGTTTAGCAAATACAAATTTTTTATCATTAAACTTGATGTAAAAGGAGGTGTGGCCTCATTACACCATGCAGCTCTGCAAGTGAACACAGAGGTTACTGCTTTTAGCTATAACAGAGGAATTAATTTCAGAAAAGTGAGGATATAGTTTTTAATATCTGATTTGGTTTGAAGTTTTATTTGAGGATATATTTGCTTTGAACTTTTTTATTTACAGCTTAAGTAGGTGATCCTGATAGAGGTTTTATAAGTGTTGGAATTGAGGCTGAGAACTGTGGGGGTTTTGGTTTTAGTTTATTTTTTCAAGCAGTGAAATATAGTTTCTCTGGAAAACAAAAAAACTGCTGCTCAAAATGGTTCTTAACTGTCTTTACTGAAAACAGGCAAAAGGTAAACAGAAATAATAAAATATGAGTTGTTAAATATCAGGTGAAATGTAAATATGTTGTTTAGCCCTTGATGTTTTGCTTTTCGTCTGAGATAATTACAGTCCAAAGTTGAGGCAGGCGTTTGATGAAGTGGGCCTTGTACTGACTGCAGACCCTGGATCCTTCACAGAGCTGTGCCAGGTTGGATTCTGGACTGCACTTCAGCCCACGTGGGCCTTTTCACTGGATAAACACACAACTCTAGAGGCTCTGGTGAGCGCCCTGCACTCCACAGGTCATGCCTTAGTCTACTGAACGCAGAGGAGGAGGACTTGGGCAAAGCAGCCTAACCATTGTGGGGAAGGCTTGCTTACTTTATAGAGCTGAGCTTCAAAATGTTGTCCTGTACCCTTAAGTATGAAATGTTAGTGTGTATCCCTTACTTAATGTACTTATTAATAAAACATGCTACTGTGGCACGGACATGAATTTGAGCAAACTCCGGGAGATAGTGAAGGACAGGGGAGCCTGGCGTGCTGCAGTCCATGGGTTGCAAAGACTCAGACATGACTTAGTGACCGAACGACAATAACTACTGTAACAGTGTATATTCTAAAACATACCTCAAATCTAAAAAGCTGTAAAGGTTAAACATTGTAGTAAAAAAAAATTTTAATAGCCCCTTTTGTTCTCACTAAAAGCATTGACATGTAATACATGGCAGAGTAATATAGTGATAATGTGCCACTGTTTTGAAAATCTATGCTTAGTAATTTTAATGCTGTGTAGTACTTTGGCTTGAATGTCTGGTTCCAAGTACTGTTTATTTTGAAATTGGTTTTGAAGTGTCATAGCTGGAAAGGATACCATACTATGGTAAAAAAGACTCTAATTGAAGAAGTGAGTGCTGGGTGTACTTATAAATAAAGGGATTTATATTTTAATCCCATCCAACAATTATATAAGAGTTTGTTTAAATGTAGCTAGTAAATTCCCATTTTTCCTGATGTTAATCATTCTTCCTGCAAATTAATCAGAAGTTGTTGCATTAAAAAGGAAAAAAACCCATGAAACATTTGGCAAGGTTAAAAAAGTATATTAGAAAGCCTTTCCCCAAAATTTAAAGCTCGTGTGTATGAGGGCTTTAGTAGATGGCAAACTTTAAATAATTTTTGCATCAAAATCACAAAATAAAAACATACAAATACTTTTTCAGCATGTTTTTACGATGGTGTATACTGTCTATAACCTGTTTCTTTTGAGATGCCTTTTCTTTTTCACTTATTAAATATCACCCCTTTCTAGAAGGGATAGGATATTTATTTGAAAAATATTTTAAGAAAAATCTGCTGTAAACAGCCAGTTTTAATCTTAGAAAACCCAGCAAAAGTTTGGAACACTTCTATTTTTGTTAGAAGATTAGGTGGTACACGGTTGGCAACTTTTTAAAGTACTTTGTTGCGATATAACCAACACCCTTTAATGTGGTAAAGATTTTTATGGTCATTTCCCGTCTTGTTGCAGCAGCGGCTGTAAAGATTTGACCGTGTTTAAAGGTCTTATTTCTATAAAATTAACCACACTGACATCCTGGCAAACTGTGTGCTTTTGGCTTCAGGTTCTTTGTTACGATATCTCACCCGTGAATGACACAGTGAATGGATTTTGCATTTGTGCTTTTTAAACTTCCTATCTGAGAAGTTGCCCCATCAGGGTGGTATTTTGAACATTATTTACTGAAGCAGTAATTCACTCTTCAGAAAATCTTCATATTCTCACCCAAAGTGACTTTTTAAATGTATTTTATCAGACAAAATCTAATACCATCTGTACTTTTCTCTAACTCTATAGCAAGTCTTCCACACAGCTTAATTTGTCCTAATGGGTTTCTTAGAACATTCCGTTTTAAAAGTTTCGCTCCTAAAGGAACGTGCTTTAGTTTTTAACTTTGTGTTTTTTGACTCTATGTTTCAGCCATTTTTTCTTAGCACTGTGCTTACCATAGAGTGCATTCATTTCTTTTACTATTAAGTAGAAATCTTCAAAGAATCTTCTGATTTTATTATCAAGTTCAGTCAAGTTTTATAAAAGATTGGAATTGTGTAGTTAACAGGTGAAAGAGGACTAGTATTTTGAGACACAGCATACATTTAGTGTGAGAGTCACGGTACATGTGCTGTGGATATACGTTCGTTTGAAAGTGAAAGTCACTCAGCCGTGTCCGACTCTTTGTGATCCCATGGACTATATGGTACATGGAATTCTGTAGACCAGAATACTGGAGTGGGTAGCCTTTCCCTTCTCCAGGGGATCTTCCCAACCCAGGGACCGAACCCAGGTCTCCCACAGTGCAGGCGTATTCTTTACCAGCTGAGCCTCCCAGGGAAGCCCTGCATGTTTTAAATTTTATTTATTTATTTTTGGTTGCACTGGGTCTTTGTTGCCGACTGTGGGCTTTCTCTAGTTGCGCTGTGCGACCTTCTCATGGTGGTTTCTCTTGTGGAGCACAGCTCTAGTCACACGGGCTTCAGTAGTTGTGGCTCTTGGACCCTAGAGCACAGGCTCAGCAGTTGTGGCGCAGGGTCTTAGTTGCTGCTCAGCATGTGGAATCTTCTTGGCTCAGGGATCAACCCCTCCCTGCGCTGTCAGGCGGATTCCCATCCACCGTACCACCAGGGAGGTCCTACATTCATATTGTAAATGCCTTCTTGATCATTTTGAATCTTGGGGGCATGTACTTGTCAATGCTCTCAGGTTGGTCATTATTTTTATTTTATAGTGTAGCTGATGAACAATTCCTTTTGGGATTGGGAGTCTCAGTTTTGTTATTTTTGTGGTTATTTTTATTTTTAATTTGAACTTTCTTCTGGACTCCTTAAACCATTCATCCAATTTATGAGGTTAGTTTCATTAAAAATTGTTAACGATAGCCTGTAGGCCCATTTAAGTGTGTCCACATGAACTGCCACGGGGCCCAAAGTGTTGAAAACGAGGACCAAGGCGGGGCCCAGCTCTCAACCCCTCGGCCTTGTGATGCCCTCTGTCTTCTCTCCAGATGAGTCATGGAAGGTAACTTGTGACCCAGGAAGGTGGCCAGCGCCAGCATGTTTATGAACTATTAGTAAAATGTGAGCTAAATGATTTTATAAAGAAATAAAATAGAAATCTTTGTATTTGTCCTCTGGGTCACGTGTGTCCTCTGGGGATTACTGTACTCAAAATCACAGTTCAGGTGCTCCGTGTCTGCCTTCTTAAGAGACATCCCCAAAGTACTGCAGCTGGTGGTGGCCTGGGGACCAGAGCCAGGCTTGCCCTGGTGAGCAGAACTGTGTCCCAGAGGACGCAGGTGGGTGGGGGGAGAGAGGAGAGGTGATGGGGGCCGTGAGTCTCCTTGTCGGCCCTCCTCAGAGTTCACATGCAGCCCACTCTTCACTTTCTTCCCATCTTTAGGTGTCCGTTCAGCTGTGAGCTCTGTGAGGAGTGGATCGTTTCCTGGTCATCTTTGTGCAATGCTGAGCCCATTGAAGGTGTTCAGTGAACCTCATTTAAATGATGCTCCTTTTGTCTAAGCTGCTAGCTGGTTTCTGGGTGCAGATGGGGTGTCTACAGCTAGTGGAGAGGCTGGTTAGCCTGACAGTGGGCTGCCTCCCTCTGGAGAAAGCTTTCAGGTCCTGAGTAACAGGTCCGAGATCTGTCTTGTCACCCATAGCCTCCTGCCCCGTCCAGCCAGGAGTGGATTCTGACCTCAGAGTAGCCTAAGTGATTAACTAAAGCAAAACTTGCCACATGCTTGTGTTGGCCTTTCTTGGCTTTCTGAAATATATTGACAATTTCTGTTTGGGAGCAGTCAGTGGGATAATGTTGGGGGTGATAGATTTTCCTCATTGTAGATATTCATGTGAAAGAAGAAAGGGGGGAAGTTATCTTATACGGAGAGCATCTTATTCCTTTGTTCTTAGTTTTGACTCTGCAGTTTTCCTATCTAGTGGGTATCTCTTCCCTCCATGATGTTAACTGAAAGGCAGGATACAGCTCTACTGGTTGGTCACACGGGGACTCCTCCAATAACTCTCTTGTTTGTTATTTTCATTGCAGATGCGGAAACCATGGAGCTGAACTGCAGCGAAGTACCTCTGTATGTAAGTGCCTAAGCCCTGGGCTGCAGGCCTAAGTGGCTCATTCCTGGACTTGAAAGCCACGGGACCAAAGTGGGAAGAAATGTCTTGGTTACTGTTGAGTTGGGAGTTTTAAAAAAGTCGCACACAGCATTACTGTCTAGTTCAAGTTTTTGCATGGAAACTTTTAAAACTGGTTGACTCCTGGTTCCAAAGTCTAGGTTTTAATGGTATTTTCCTGAGTAACTTTTAACTGTATAACTTCTGGAAGGCAGCTCTGCTCACCACTATACAACCAATGCTTAACTGTATTAACTTCTGGACTCAAAAATATTCAGTTTATCTCTGTGGATGATTTTTGAACACATTATTATATGATATGCTGATAATAACCAAGAATGCTTTCTGTGTGTTTCTTTGGAGGAGAGGGGTTCAGTGATAGTTGGTAACATGATAGTAAGGTAAAATCATGAAATAGGAATTCAAAGGCAAAAGTACTGGGACATACATAGATAGGTGGTGGTGGGGGTTGTGTGGGCAGAGAAGCTGGTGAGGTTCCTGATCAGATGCACCTTCTGGGCTGACAGAGGATTCTGTTCCTGAAGGCAGTTACTAGGTGTAACAGAAGTGAACCAGTTGTCTCCCCACATAGAAAATGACAGATGATTTTCTCTACCTTCCTTATTTTAGGCATAACGTCTTCTTGGAACCTGTGTTGGTGGCGGGTGGGCGTGGGTTGTATGCATTGGAACTGGGCTTTCAGGTAGCCTTTGCATCATCCACTCATGAAATACACCAAGAATATTAAATCTAGAATGATCTAGTATGATCTCAATTTATATATATCCCCAATAGACAAAATATCAAGGAACTGGAACAAATTTAAATAGAATCTTAAATCAATTAAAATATAGTCATTCGTTTCTCCTTACACACACATCACTCCCCAGGCCCTCCCTCTCTCCCCTCTTCCTCCTCCCTTGCTGCGTCCTCCCCTCCCCCTTACACATTCCACTCTATTCTCTGGAGAAAAACAAAATGATAAGATAACTGAATAATGAAAAAGCTGCCTTCTGGGTTACCCAGTGTCTAGAGTGTTCTCTCTAGGTTGTGATTTGGAGGTCATAAAATGATTTATAGATGGTTAGACTTGGCCTAGCCATAATTAAGATTAAGAAAAGAGATTGGTTCAAGGCTACATTAGACCAATTTAGTCCCAAGTTTTTAATTTTTTTGGTAACTTAATCCTCTTTAGCTTTATTCTTTCCACTCTGCTCCCCTACCTCAAACCAAACAGATCTAAAATCCAATCATCATATAAAACTTGAAGCCAGTCAGAATGGCTGCGATCCAAAAGTCTACAAGCAATAAATGCTGGAGAGGGTGTGGAGAAAAGGGAACCCTCTTACACTGTTGGTGGGAATGCAAACTAGTACAGCCACTATGGAGAACAGTGTGGAGATTCCTTAAAAAACTGGAAATAGAACTGCCTTATGATCCAGCAATCCCACTGCTTGGGAATACACACTGAGGAAACCAGAACTGAAAGAGACACGTGTACCCCAATGTTCATCACAGCACTGTTTATAATAGCCAGGACATGGAAACAACCTAGATGTCCATCAGCAGATGAATGGATAAGAAAGCTGTGGTACATATACACAATACAGTATTACTCAGCCATTAAAAAGAATACATTTGAATCAGTTCTAATGAGGTGGATGAAACTGGAGCCTATTATACAGAGTGAAGTAAGCCAGAAAGAAAAACACCAATACAGTATACTAACGCATATATATGGAATTTAGAAAGATGGTGACAATCACCTTGTATACGAGACAGCAAAAGAGACACTGATGTATAGAACAGTCTTTTGGATTCTGTGGGAGAGGAAGAGGGTGGGATGATTTGGGAGAATGGCATTGAAATACATGTAATATCATATATGGAACGAGTCACCAGTCCAGGTTTGATGCACGATACTGGATGCTTGGGGCTGGTGCACTGGGACGACCCAGAGGGATGGTATGGGGAGGGAGGAGGGAGGAGGGTCCAGGATGGGGAAGACAGGTATACCTGTGGCAGATTCATTTCGATGTTTGGCAAAACCAATACAATATTGTAAAGTTTAAAAATAAAATAAAATTTAAAAAAAAAGTAAAAAAAAAAAAAAAAATTGAAGTATGTTTGACTTACAGTGTTGGATTAGTTTCTGCCGTACAGCAGTGATTCAGTTATACACATACACACACACACACACATAACTATATATATAGTTTTTTCTTTTTTATACTCTTTTCTGTTATGGTTTGTTATAGGACACTGAATATAGTTCCCCGTGCTATACAGCGGGACCTTGTTATTCATCTATTTTATGTGTAGTAGCTTGTATCCCAGCTGGCTCAGTGGTAAAGAATTCAGCTGCTAATGCAGGAGTCATGGGTTCGGTCCCTGGGTGGGGAAGATCCCCTGGAGAAGGGAATGGCAACCCACTCCAGTATGCTTGCCTGGGAAATCCCATGGCAAAGGAACCTGGTGGGCTGCAGTCCATGGGGTCGCGACAGAGTTGGACTCGATTTAGTGACTAAGTGACTAAGCAACAGCAAGAATCTGCTAATCCCAAACTCCTAATGTATCCCTGTTCCACACCCTTTTCCCTTTGGTAGATGTAAGTTTGTTTTCTATGTCTGTGAGTCTGTTTCTGTTTCATAAATAAGTACATTTGTGTCATATTTTAGATTCTATATATAAGTGCTATCATATGGCATGTTTTGTTTTCTTTCTGACTTTATGTAGTACAATAATTTCTAGGTCCATTCATGTTGCTGCAAATGGCATTATTTCATCCTTTTTTCGTGGCTGAGTAATATTCCATTCCATACACACACACCCAACATCTTCTTTATCCATTTATCTGTCGGTGGACATTTAGGGTACTCCCATGTCTTAGCTATTGTAAACAGTGCTGCTATGAACATAGGGGTGCATTGTATCTACTTGAATTAGAGTTTTCTCCAGATAAATGCCCAGGAGTGGGATTGCTGGATAATATGGCAAGTCTATTTTTATTTTTTTAAGGAACCTCCATAGTGTGTTTTCTAGGGGCTGCATCAGTTTACATTCTCACCAGCAGTGTAGGAAGGTTCCCTTTTCTCTGCACCCGCCACCCACCCTGACCCCAACCCCAGCCTCCCCAGCATTGGCTGTTTGTAGACTTTTTGATGATGGCCATTCTGACCAGTGTAAGGTGGTACCTCACTGTAGTTTTGATTTGTATTTCTGTAATAATTAATAATGTTAAGCATTTTTTCATGTGCCTATTGGCCATCTGTATGTCGTCTTCAAAGAAATGTCTATTTTGGTCTTCTGCCCAATTTTCATTGGGCTTTTTTTTGTTTGTTTGTTATTGAGTTGTATGAGCTGTTTGTGTATTTTGAAAATTAAGCCCTTGTCAGTTGCATCAGTTGAAAATATTTTCTCCCACTCAGTAGGTTGTCTTTTTGTTTTGTTTATGGTTTCTTTTGCTACGAAAAACATTTGAAGTTTGATCAGATCTCATTTGTTTATTTTTGCTTTTATTTCTATTGCCTTGGGAGACTGAGCTATGAGAACATTGCTGTGATTTATGTCAGAGAGTGTTTTGTCTGTGTTCTCTCCTAGGAGTTTTACAGTGTCACATCTTGTATTTAAGTCCTTAAGCCATTTTGAGTTTATTTTTGTGTCTAGTGTGAGGGATTGTTCTACCTTCATTGATTTATATGCAGCTGTCCTGGATAGCTGCATTCCCGGCACCACTAGCTGAGGAGACTGTCTCTTCCTTATTGTATATTCTTGCCCCCTTTGTTGCTGGTTGACTGTGAGTGTGTAAGTTTATTTCTCTGTTCTGTCCCATTGATCCAGATGTCTTTTTTGGTGTGTGCCAGTACCGACTGCTCTGTTTACTGGAGCTTTGTATTATTGTCTGATGTCTGGGAGGATTATGCCTCCAGCTTTCAAAACCTCGTAGTTGATCAACATTTTGGTATATTTCTAACCTAGACTACCAGATTAAGACCAGATTTGGGAAGAGTCAATATGCATTGCTTAAGGAGAGAAGACACTTAAACAGACCAACGGAGAGCAAAAAAGTTTTTTAATTATCAATAATATAAACTAATTAGAAAAAAACAAAAAAATACAGAAAGTGTTCAGAAAATAAGCCACTCATAATCTCATCCTCTATAGATGGTTTAAAACAGGGATCCCCAGCCCCTGGGCCACAGACTGGTACTGGTCTGTGGCCTGTTAGAAACTGGGCCATACAGCAGGAGGTGAGTGGCGGGTGAGCAAGCAAAGCTTCGTCTGTATTTACAGCTGCTCCCCATAGCTTGCATTGTCACCTGCCCCACCTCGTGCCAGATCATTGGTGATATTAGATTCTTATAGGGGTGCGAACCCTACTGTAAGCTGTACATATGAGAGATGTAGGTTGTGTGTTCCTGATGAGACTCTAAAGTCTGATGACCTGAGGCGGAGTGGAGGCACTTGAATCCTCCCGAAACCATTCTGCACCCCCAGTCCAGGGAAAACTTGTTCTTCATGAAACCATTCCCAGTGCCAAAATGGCTGGGGAATGATGGTGTGAAATGTTATTGTTATTTATCAGTTTAAAGGTGTAATTTTCTCATTTTACATCTCTGAAACTGAGAGACTCTCCCTTCAGTGTTTATCCTGGCGGGTGTCATGATGGAGCTGTCAATACCTGCGCATGTGTGACCTTGGTCACAATGGTTCACACTGTTGTCATTTTAAATTACATATGTGCCTTTCTGGTTCTATATGAATTAATTGCTTTCAAAATGATTTCACTGTGATTTGGCATTAAAAAGTCAAAGTTACTGTGTGTATAGAAAGACATGGAAAGAGCAACATGATAATGTGGTAAAGTCTATAAATTTCGATGAGCTCTTTTAAAAGTATAAAACTCACAAAAACTTGGCAGTTTTTCTCCTAGTGGAATATAAAATGCATATTATAACTGGTATCTCAGATGAAATACACTGTATTTAGCATAACTGAAACGTGCCTTTCCACTTGATGTTTTGTGTCGGTATCTTTGTGGATTGACCTAAACCAATCTTCCCGTTTGACCTCATGCAGTAAGCAGTCAGTGGGGAAGTATTATAATGAAAACACGTTTTAAATCAAATTTCATCAGATGAGTAACACATAGGCAAAGCAGACACAAGCTAGGCTATTATTTGTTTTTGTATCTTGGGGCAGGCTTCCTCTGTGACCTTCTGTCTTCAGATGTTTCGTAAATATTCACTTCTGTTTTCTCCTAGTTTACGGCAATCTGGTTATAAACCCATAATATTTTATTCATATTTATTATGTTATATATATTTATTTTAAAATACGCGCAAAAATCAACACCATTTTTAGTCCTGTTATGTATAATGATGTTGAAATTTTGGTGTATTTTTTCCCGAGTTTTATCTATAAATTTGTGTTGAATTTTATTGAAGGTTCTTTTGGCATTTATTTACATGATGTGTTTTCTCATGTGACTGATACACTGAATCTTGGAATTTTGATTCTTTCCAGTGTATTCCCAGTGATTCTGTCTAGTTGTCATGACTAGTTCTTTTGGAAAAACAAGATAACTCTAAGTGTGGTTAAGAGAGAACCCAAACAAAACTAGAAATTATGAAGAGTCCTTAACCTATTGAGATGATTTGCTGTTGTCGTTCAGTCCCTCAGCTGTGTCCGACTCTTTGAGACCCCACGGACTGCAGCACACCATGCTTCCAGGTCCTTCACCATCACCCGGAGTTGGCTCAAAATCATGTCCATTGAGTCAGTGATGCCATCCAACCATCTCATCCTCTGTCATCCCCTTCTCCTCCTGCCTTCAGTCTTTCCCAGCATCAGGGTCTTTTCCAATGAGTTGTCTCTTTGCATCAGGTGACCAAAGTATTGGAGCTTCAACATCAGTCCTTCCAATAAATATTCAGGACTGATTTCCTTTAGGATAGGCTGGTTGGATCTCCTTGCAGTCCAAGGGACTCTCAAGAGTCTTCTCCAACACCACAGTTCAAAAGCATCAATTCTTTGGTGCTCAGCCTTCTTTATGGTCCAGCTCTCACATCATACATGACTACTGGAAAAATCATAGCTTTGACTAGACGGACTTTTGTTGGCAAAGTAATGTCTCTGCTTTTTAATATGCTGTCTAGGTTGGTCATAGCTTTTCTTCAAGAAGCGATCGTCTTTTAATTTCATGGCTGCAGTCACCATCTGCAGTGATTTTGGAGCCTAAGAAAATAAAGCTGCCACTGTTTCCATTGTTTCCCCATCTATTTGCCATGAAGTGATGGGACAGGATACCATGATCTTTGTTTTTTGACTGTTGAGTTTTAAGCCAGGTTTTTCACCCTCCTCTTTCACCTTCATCAAGAGGCTCTTTAATTCCTCTTTGCTTTCTGCCATTAGAATGGTATTGTCTGCATATCTGAGGTTATTGATATTTCTCCTGGCAATCTTGATTCCAGTTTCTGCTTCATCCAGCCCGGCATCACACATGATGTACTCTGCATATGAGTTAAATAAGTAGCGTGACAATATATAGCTTTGACATACTCCTTTCCCAGTTTTGAACCAGTCCATTCTATGTCTGGTTCTAACTGTTGTTTCTTGATCTTGATTATAAAAAATATTAAGCATAATTGTACGCTAATACACTGGAAAAATCATTTAAGACAGGCTTTAGAAACATAAATTGTGAGATTTACCTCAAGAAGAATTAAATCACATAATGGGGCAATAATCATGGAGAAAAAAAAATAGCAATTATTCCCCAACTTCTGTCCATCCTTCACAAAAGGATACTTCATTCAAGTGGGTCCTATAAGTGATTTCTTTTTGGTTCCTTTGATTATAACCTGTTTTGATTTATTTCTTACAAAACTTTTATAGTTAAAATGTTTTTCCATTTTTATTTTTGGGTCACCATAGAGAATCCTTCCTAAAGATGGTAGATTCTTTATACCTATAGAAAAAAAAAAATCTATGGATGTAAGTCTTTCCCTGCCCCCTGCCCCATATATTTTGTTTGAATCCATGAAAACTTTCAACTTCTTTTTAAGGTTTTATCCTTTGGTCTTTCAGCATTGTCTTCACCTTCTAGAACAGCTGATATTCTATGGCTGGACTGTTCTAACTCTTCTGTCCTTTAAAAATTTTTTTTTTAGTCTGATTTCTGCCAGCATGTTTTCTTTTCTATTTTACTTTAGTGTTCTGTACTAATAAGTTTATTTCCTGCTTGCCAGAACAGTTTTGGGCCATTACTTTGTTTTCAGTTTCTATGCAGTATTTTCGTATCTTGGCATGGTATATTTCTTCTATACCCACCTAGTTTTATTGTGAGCACAAAGCAAGAACTTAATCTTCTTTTCTGTATCTTCCAGGAATCTGTTTCAGAGGGAGGAAGTATAGTCTCTGATTATGTGTTTATCTGATCATGTGCTTTAAATGTTTTCCTTTATTTTTGGGGGTCAAACTTTTTTCTCCTTGGCAAGCATTTGTGTTTGCTTATCTTTAGGAATGGGACAGTCTCAGTACTGGGAATGCAGAAATATTCCTGAACTCAGCCTTAGACTTACCCTAATTTTTAAATGAACCATGGAGGTCCGTTGAGTTGTTATTGCAGGAACAGAGAAACACTGCAGCATAATAAGATTACAGAAGAAGATGGAGTTGGCAGGACTGATAGCCAAGAGTTTATAATATTGATTTGCAAACCTTAGGGATATAAGCATTACAAATCCAATTTTCAGCCTCTAGCAGCTTCCTGCATCTGTATTTTGAGGGGAACTAAAGGAAGCAGTTCTGAAAGGCCAGGCGTTTGTTCCCCGTAGAAAAGCAGAGGCATGCCATCTGGTTTGAAGTCCAGGCTTAATTTTCAGATAGAATGGTAACATGGTTTTAGGAGGAGATGTTTTAAGCTAGCAAAGAGCTGTAGTGAAGAAACTAATGAGAAATGGGAAAGCCTGGAAAAGTGTAAATTACAATGATTATAACTGATCTGAGATACTTATTTTCTAGCTTAATGCTATTTAATGGACACCACTTGGGAACTTACATTCTATATTTGAAGTCATAAAGTTATTTTTTATTTTTAGTTGGTTTTTGTTTATTTTCTAGTCTGTATGTAAAAAGAGGAACTGCTGCAAGTACAGCTTAAAAAGAGATTTTGCTGAGTATCAGATTGAATTTTGAAAGAGAAAACGTTTGTACATTCACAAGAAAGATTGTATGTTTTTGCTGAATTTTTTAAAAAATTGTATAGTTGATTTGCAATGTGTGTTAGTTTTACATGTGCAGCATAGTGATTTAGTTTTTTTTTTTTTTTTTTTTTTTACAGATTATATTCCATTGTAGGTTATTTTTGATTACTTTAAAAATTGAGTTTTCTCTAAATTTTTGTTGATTAAGAAAGGTTATAAAATACACATATGGCTTCCCTGGTGACTCAATGGTAAAGAATCCATCTGCTAATGCAGGAGTTGTGGGTTCGATCCCTGGGTCAGGAGGATACCCTGGACAAGGAAATGGCAAACCACTCCAGTATTCTTGCCTGGGAAATCTCATGGACAGAGGAGCTTGGTGGGCTGCAGTCCATGGGGTCTCAGAAAGTCAGACACAACTTAGCAACTGAACAGCAGCAGCATAAAATACATGTTGTTATGCACTTCATCCAAGAACTTCCTTTTCCACATTAATTACATTTTTATTTTAAATAAAGTGTAATTAGCATTCATCTTTACAAAAATATCAGTTCAGTGCTGTAAACAAAATAGAAGAGCTTTTCCTTGAGAAATTGATTTCCAAAGGTTTTTTTCTCAATAAAATGGCTTTATTTCAAGGATTATTTAAATCACACTTGCTTATTATAAAAAAAGAATAAGAAATTACCAAGAAGAAAATAGAGATCACTTCAAATTCCACCTTTGGATGAATTTTCATTAGTATTTTGATGACAGTCCTTTCAGAAATTTGCGGGCATGCACATACACACACACAGTGGATGAAAGAAATCATGTAAAAAGCTGTTTATGTTATCTTGCACAGATCCCCATTATTCTCTCCCCGTTTCCATACCTCCACTTCTGTCTCACAGGTAACTCTTATTGAAACCTATTGTAGTCATTCTCAACAGCATTAGCCTCCTTGGGAAACTTGTTGGAAATACAAGTTCTGAGACCTTACTGCAAACCTACTGAATTAGACACTCTGGGTGTGGGGGCCTAGCTATCACCTTCAGGTGATACTGATGTCTGCTAATGTTTGAGAATCATTGACTTAGTGTGTTCATTTCTACATTTCTCTGTGCTCATACAACCCTACACGTCCGTAAATATAGACACAGGTTTTAGTAAAATCATTTAACAAGTCTGAATCAGGGAATTCTCTGATGGTCCAGTGGTTAAGACCCTGTTCTTTCAATGCAGAAGATGCAGGTTCAATTCCTGGTTGGGGAGCTGAGATCCTACAAGCTGAGTGATAAATGGCCCAAAAAAGAATCTGGATCATATTTATATAAACTTCTATATCTGTTCTAAGCCAGCATTACTTTGTGGAAATCTTTGCAAGTCATCAGGTGTAGCTCTAATTCATTCTGTTTAATAAATGTTTGTTTGGGTTAGGCCCTTTCTCTGTGGATCAGTATTTACTAGACATCGTTGTCCATAGTCCTTATTTATGCATACTTTCATTTTTATGGGATAGATTCCCATAAGTGGAATTGTTGAATGAAGAATATTACATACTTCAATTATTTCTTTGCAAATGAGGTGTAAGAGTTCACATTTTATTTAGCAACTTTCAGATATACTTAATATCTAGTTCTTTAGCCCTAACAATTGTGGTAATTATGAAGTTGGGGGTTATAAATTCATTTTCACTGTGCAAAGAAGGGTAGCATGTTAAATTTTGTAAAAGTTCAAAGACGTTCCCTTGTTTTAATCTTTGTTTTAGGGAGAGGCATGGTGCTTCGTTTCTGCTGTTTCTCAGATTCTGGCTAATATGAACATCTAATCCATGGAGACTTTTATAACATCTGCGAAGGGTGTGTCTGTGGAACTTGGTGTGTGGGCTCTTGCTCTCTTCCACCTTTTAGATGTGTTAATGGTAGCAATTGACTGAGGAGAGTAATCATTTTTTTTCTCCTGCTGCTGCAGATTATACAACCATTTGGACAACAGAGTTTTAGCTTCAGGAGATTGTTGCCAGTTGGATCTAAGTGGCTTCCCTCTTCCCTTAGCCTTTTATGGTCGTTATTCTTTTATTTTGAGTCTCAGTATCCTGCTGAATTAGGTCCCAAGTATGTTGGTTGCTGTTGGGCCCACTGTGTGTAATTGAAGGTGTAATCTGGTGTTTGGTGATCTAATCAGTGCTGTAAGTAGCTGAGCTGAACCTCCTCCATTCAACCTCTTCTATCTCTGGGGCTTGGTGAAGTGTCCTTGAATTCCTTAGCTGAGCACACTCTCCCAGGCCCCAGCCTTCTGGAGTGGGACCCCAGGACAGGGCCCAGGGAGGCCATTTCCTAAGGAGGCTGTAAGTGACTTGGTCGCTTTGTTCTGTGCTCACCTGGTGGACACCTCCTTCCTGACTCCCACAGATTCCTTCTGGCTTCTGGTTCCTGTCGAAGGAAATCCTGTCCTCCAGATGCTGCCCCCTCTCTGCCTGTAGCTCCCCCAATGGGCCTCCTGTGATCAGTCCCTCTTGACCATCAGCTTGGAATCTTGGTATGTGAAGGCACCTTTGAGATCTTTGCCTTAGCCACTCGCACTTTGCAGATGAGGAAATCCAGGCTCTGAGAGGGAGAATCACTTATTTGACTATGTTAACTCAGCTGGTTTGACACTCAGGATCTGTAAATGATGTATTGGAAGCCATAACGTTTTTTTTTTTTTTTTTTGCTCAGAAAGTTTGTTGGTGGCAGATCCACAATAAGCCTGGGAGTTTTGCATCTTCACTAGCTAATCAAAATGACCTCGCCACTGCACTGTTACTACAACTTCATGTCCCCATTGGCCAGGTCCTCATTTTGTCCTTCACCACCCTGAGGTCTCTCTTTGAGCTTTAGGACATTGAAGAATGATGTAACTTCTTGGACTTTCAATTAAAGTATCTCTTTTTTCCCCTCACATTTTTTTTTTTATCCTGCTAAAGGATGCTGCTTGTCACTAGGCAACCCCTGACCCTCTAAAGCTCATTTGCTCACAAAAATCAGGGCCTGGGAATTGATGATCCTTGGTGCCATCAAGCTCTCAAGCTCCGCTTAATAGTAATGTCGCTAGTTCCAGTGTCAGGGCCCTGGTGAGGGTGTCTCTTAGCACATGTCCATTTAGCTAATTCTGGCTTTGAGAATGGGACCAGGAGGGGCATTTGCCTGAGATGAACTTACTGATCACATGTTTACTTTGTGCAAATTTGTTTTTAGGAAATTATCCTAAGTTTACCTGTTCTGACTTAAACAGGACGGCATGAGCATCTCAACTAATCGCTACCTGTTGGGTGGCTTCCTCCATTGTTGCTTGAGCTGGACTGGCTGAAGTCAGCGCTCCTTCTATGGCTCTTGCTTTCTACCAGCTTAGCTTGACCTTTTTCTGCCTGGTCTTTCTCTGCTTGATCCTGCTTTTACCTTTTGGCCTTCTCTCCTGCTTTCCCTAAGGAAGGGGCAGACCAACTCCAAAGCAGTATGTTGTTCTCACTGCAGAGCAGGAGAACCATGGTAACTGCCCAGCCCTGCCAGCAGTCACATGATGTCAGTTCCTGTGAAGTCCTGAGCGCCTTAGCTGCTCCAGGAGGTTCTCTGATGGTTCTGGCAGGTGTAGAGGGGGAAAAAACCACTTCTCAAACTCTAGCAAAATCTTCAACCTAGAGATGCTACATAAATCCTCCCTTAGTTTCCTCCCTGTCCAGGTTCTTAAAGAAACACTACTCTTTGCCCTCAGCACATTGGCGCTTGATGGTGCCCCCTTCTACTGTTATCTTGAGATGCAGGCTTCTGAGAAAAGACCTGAAGGTAAAATGTACAAGTGCAGGAAGCTGCTGGAAGAATTCACTCCAGCACACAGCATCTTGGGAGGAATGTCTTTGCTGGTGTGGGCTGGGGGCTGTGGGTACATAAGTACCAAGTGTTCTTGTCGCATTTCCTGTGTTTCAGTGGCAGCCTCCACAGTTTTGGGTTACATGCAGGCTTGTGTCTTTTAATATAGAACTTGTAATAATTGACATTTTTGTTCTATTTGATTTTTAAAAGATGTATTGCCACCTTAAGCAAGAATTTTAGGCATGATGGGTGTGGGTCAGATTTTTCTTTGGGAGAACCTGCAGTAGAAGAAGTGAGATGTGAAGCAGTAAAAATGTTTTATTTGCTACATAGTGATTCTACATTCTCAACAATCCCTGTCCCGCACCCCTGAGGGCATGTGCTATATGGTTTGAAAACTGTTATCTCAAACTCCTGACTCTTTTTCTTCTCTACAACTTGATCCAGTTTGGCTTTAACCGTGTTCTTTTGTTTGTCTGTCTTTTCCAAACTAGATTCCTGAAGGGCACTATTTGGCTCTTGCTCAGTCTAGGGTTTTTCTTAAGTCCCCATGAAGTGCAGTGAGTTTTTCCAGTCAGTAAGGATGTAGTCGAGAGGGAAAGAGAAAAGATCCTAGGACCTTACTCTGTCCGAGTCCACTGTGAGTGGAGAGGCAGACAGTCAGTAGGTAAACAAAGACAGAACAATTTCCACTTGTGATGTGCATTAGGACCAGACCGTGGTATGGTATGGTAGAGAAGAGTATGTGTGTGAGTGAGGTTTGATTGATTAGAAACCAGAGTCCCTCGATAGCCTTCTGGTAGAAGCTCTGAGGCCCTGAAGTTGGGCCTCATGTACCCATGTACCCGCGGGATCGTCAAAGGCCCGTGCGGCTGGTGTGTGGTGGGGGAGAGGAGATGTGTTGGAGAGGTGGGCGAGGCCGCTCATGGAGAGCTTTGTGGCCAGGGTGATGAAGTGAGAAGTCAATGTGGGAGTCTTGGTGGGGAGATTGCCCGCTCTGGTTTGTACTTTAGATGTGTGTTCCCAGTGGTCTCAAACTCTGTTGATCCTCTTTCAGCCTGTGCTCTTTGTCTGTTGCACTTTCTTCTCCCCTGCTTACGTGGGGGTTCCCCCAGCCCCCTGCTTTCTCTGGCAGCTCATTTCTCCTTGGTTTTTCAACCACAATTTCTCCTCGAAGACTCCCACACGCAGGCCCTCCTCCTGAACTCTGCCCCTGCTACATCTTCTGTTTCCAGCTGGCCTGTTGGCTCTTTCCACTCAAATTTTCAGCTTTGGCTTCAAATCCAGACAGTTATATTTTTAAAAACTTTTTCAAGTTTCCAAACCAATCCCCTTTATAACCTCCTGATTTGTGTTACTCTACCACCATTCTCCCAGGCATCCTGGCTTTAAATCCGAGTTTTCCTTATTGCTCTGTTACTGTCTTCTGTATTTGATCAGCCATCAAGACGTGCTAATGGTCATGACTGTCTCTTTTCTCTTATCTGCTGTGATTCTCATTCATCTTTGGATTGGTGCCTTTACCCTCTGCAGAGCTGCCTGTTTCTCAGACTTTGGACACTTTCTTCTCTCTTTCAGATGTTGGTTATCATCTTGTGTTCATCTCTTGCTTTGTACTCTTGTCTGTTTTGAGACAGGTCCTCTGAGACAAGTCCCCTTTCTACCTTGGTGGGCTTTCTTTATTCTCTTATTTGCAGAACTTTGTTCAAACTGGTCCAGTTCCATAACCAGGAATAGCCTCAGGTTGGGGGCTAATTTCACTGTTAGTTTGGGAATAGATGGGAACCTTGATTTTGAACTTTGGAGACTTAAACCACTAAATTATTGTGGCAGAAACATTTGGATTTAGCATGAAGTTAGTAAGTAGTAGCTGTAGGGGTCGATGTGGATGAGAACTACTTGTAAATTTACTCAGTGAGGTCTTTGGGCTGGTTATCTTGGCAAAACAACTGTTTAAGGTTTAAAGCCAAAATTAAGGACCACTAAGCTGAGTGAAGGCTGCAGTCCATGGGGTCTCGGAGTCAGACACGACTGAGCGACTTCACTTTCACTTTTCACTTTCATGCATTGGAGAAGGAAATGGCAACCCACTCCAGTGTTCTTGCCTGGAGAATCCCAGGGACGGGGGAGCCTGGTGGGCTGCCGTCTGTGGAGTTGCACAGAGTCGGACACGACTGAAGCGACTTAGCAGCAGCAGCAGCAGGAATGGGTTACAGTGTGGTATTTAGGTTACAATGCTAGACATCTGTACAATGGGTATCTTTTTGGCAGTTTCCTAAGGCTTGGTTTCACTTTATGGGTTAAGTTACCATTTTGGAAGCTGTTTCTTATCTCCTGGGTATGTTGGCAGTGATCAGGATGTATTGTTACCCCAAAGTACCTTGGGCATAGCCTGTGGCCTAAAGGGCTGGGCTTTCCAAAGGTGAGGCTAAAATTCAAAGAGAACTACAGCTTTTTGCTTAAAAGGAATGAACTAGGAAATTTAAATTGCCACTAAATAATACTAGATTCACACTTAAGTAGGACAAATCATTTGGGGCAAAGGAAACATTTGGCTCCAATGAAATAGCTTAAAAACCAAACATTTCTAATAAACTTGTTATGTGCTCAACAGTGTACAGTATGTTCTTTAATGATTTCTCATTTAATTTTACAAAAACTCTGTGGGATAGGGATTATCTCCATCTATAGATAAGAGAATTTAGGTTCAGGGAAGCAAGGTGATGTTCTTTCATCTGGGCCAGTATCTGAGGTTCTCACTGAACTGAGTCAAGGCTGGCAACCCAGCTGAATTCTGCTGGAACTTGCATTTGAACCCAGGGTCTTCTGACTCTCACTCCAGGATGTTCTCAATTATAGTAAACCGTCCCTTGAACACAGACTTTTGCCCTTTGTTTACATCGAAATACCAAGTGCAGTGTCCAGTGTATGGGAGAGTTGGCAGACGTGTTTGCTGATTGCTTTTCTAGAGAAGCACTGAGGATGGAGATAAGATTGATCTCTGACTCTTAACAGGAACATTCTAGACAATGGCTGTGGTCACTGGGGAGTGGGTCCAGTTGACAAATAGACTGATAATTAAAGATGGCGCTTGGTCCATCTGTGAGATTGAATAGATCCCTTGTACTGTGAGCTCCAGCCAGACTCTGCTCTTAGTTTCCCCTGAGTCTCATGCATCTTCCTACCCCCGGACGTTTGTATGTGCTGTTCCCCATGTGGCATGCTCGTGCCCCTTCCCGCTGTGTAGAATTATCACTGTGCAGGTTTCAACTCAAATAATACCCTCAAAGTCCTCTAGACACTCTCGACATTTTACATTTTTGAGGAGATTTTGCTTATTGTTTTGTTTAATGTATCTTCTTTTTAGCTTGTAAACACCAGGACAGCAGAGATTTTAAACTTTCTGTCCACTGACTTTTCCAGTACCTGTTCAATGCCATGTTCAAAAAATATTTATTGGATGAATACTTGATTTTAATTTAGTTGCCTTCAATAAACAATATTCTATGAACTTACAGTTGCTTGGTGGGGGAAGGATGGGAGGGAGGAATAGTTAGGGAGTTTGTGATGGACCTGTACACACTGCTGTATTTAAAATGGATAACCAGCAAGGACTTACTGTACAGCACTTGGTGCTCTGCTCAGGGTTACGTGGCAGCCTGGATGGGAGGGGAGTCTGGGGGAGAATGGGTACATTCCTTTCTTGCTGTTTACCTGAAACTATCATGACATTGTTAATCTGCTATACCACAATACAAAATGAAAAGAAAAAAAGAACAACATTCTGTGTTCATCTTGGCGCATGCTTTAGTTTTGTTTGCTTGTTTCTGGATGGTTATGTGCCTTTCCCCAGCAGGTATGTGACCGTCCCTGTTTTGGGCTGGGGGCAGCCATGCTAGCTTTCTCTTCTCCAGGTGCATAAGAGTCAGAAAGACGGCCAAGCAGGAGGGGGAGCTGTCATCATGATGGTCAAGAAACTGGGAGGTTTGGGAGGAAATTGTCCTAAAGTTTGAATCCTAACTAAATTTGGAACGTACTTTATGGACTGTATCATAATTATGCATTAAATTAAGGAAGTCTTTGTGAGGTAGAAAATTCCCAGCTGAGAATTAGAATTTAAGAGTGGGGAAGTTCTGATAAAGTAGTAGGGAGTGAAAAGCTTGCCTTTTCTAACAGAGGATACCTGATGAGTCCCCGAACTTGGGAAGGATGATCTATGAACCATGTCGCATGAACTGCACCTCCGTTTGGCATCTTGACTGATAACCACCCAATATTCAGTTATTATGTTCCATGTCTTTGGGGGGGAAAAGGTCATGGCACTACTGCTGTAGTTGTTGAGCACCTTGTAGGTCCCTATCAGATGTTTTCACACGTGATCCATTTCACTATCACCACATGTGACTGTTTAGCAGAGGAGGTGGACCCAGAGATGTTAAGTGCCTTGCCCTGAGCTCATCCCTACATGCAGTCATTCCCATGACAAATTTTTGGGGCCAAGGGCTATATGAGGTCCAGGCTGGGACAAATCCAGGTTTTATGGGGCCTGAAACTTCTGCAGTTTTTCTCTTTCAGAAAAGGAATATAAGACTACAAGTATAAAATTAGATTGAAAGTAAGAATGATGAGAAATTACAAAATTGGAAAAAATTGACAAGTCCCATAAATATAAAAAATAGTCCCAATATTCCTCTTAGCCAGATGCTCCAGTATAACCTAGCAGGACGGGGAGTGTGTCTCGGGGAACTCAAATGAAAAGAGAGGGCATGCTTCACTGATGGCAGTTAAAGTGTCTCCCCCACCCCCAACTCTGGCATGAAATACAGAATAATTTTATTAATTATTTTTCCTGTAAAATTCACCCAACATACTTTGGGTGAACACGAGCTCTCAGCCAGATTTCCCAGTGGTCCCCATTGTTGTCTTCCTCTGGTCATGGTGACCACCCCGGGCTTGTACAGATCAGACTCTATCCACTTTCAAGATTACCTTACTGTAGATCAGACAAAACTGACTGTGTGAACGTGATGTTTAGGCTCTTCTAGGGCCTTGGAAGAGGCCTTGTGAACTGGGAGCCCTAAGCTTAAGCTTCACATGGGCGTTTGTGTGCATGCGTGTGTACAAACCTGGGGAAAGCGGGCTGCCCTGCCCTCAGTTTGCTAGTGGAGAGGCCACCGCACCCTCACCGAAAGCACTTAGTGGTCCTGTGATGAGTGGCTCGATGAAGACAAGCTGAGGATGCTCCTGAAACCCCGAGGGGCGTGGGGGACACTTTTCAGAGAAACGTCCTGGGTTGAGAAGGGTAAGTGTCAGGGTAAAGCGCAGCCCAGATAGAGGGTGCTGAGTGGGAGGGTGCATGCCCCGGTGAGAGCCCTCTGGAGGGGAGGGTTGAGGTCAGCCTGGGGAGGAAGATGCTATGAGATCGATATTCAGATGGGGGCAAAGCGGGCATTGAAACCCAGGTCTTCAGACTCTGCTCTACTACAGTATATGATGATCCATGCATTCTCTGGGTTCTCATACTTAACTTTGCAAACTCTTTCCCTCCTAAACATAGAGGAGACCATCATTCAGCCTTTTCTGACAGATAGCAGAACTGTGGAGGGCAGAATCAGCAGTTTGAGTCAGAGAGGGGGTGGGGGACAGTTCCTGAGTAACAGTGAGAGTTGTACTCCTGAAACAGTGACAGTACTGGCATCCACGTGGGAACCCTTTGTGGGTGCATGGCTGTCAAGATTCCATGTTTCCCCAGGAACTTGTCTCATTTAAGCCTTCCTCTGTTTGTGAAGATCAAGAGGATCCACTAGAGAGGGAAATTTAGGGGGAAACTCAAGAAGCAGTTTAGAAGCAGTTGCTGGTCTAGATCATGTCGAAGACTTTATCTTCTATGGAATTCCACACGGAAGTATGCACTTCTGTGCCAACTTGTAATTTGAAATGCCCAGGCTGTGGAGCAGCACGCAGATGAGGGCTGGTCTCTGCGGTTGATCTGGGCTGTGGGCAGTGGTGACTGTGGTGGGGAATTTGAAAATCTAGGTCGCTAAAACCGAATATGCTTAAGAATCTGACATAATCGTTTATTGTTTAGTATTTGGTCATAGTTATTAAAAGTGACTTTCCAGAAATTGGAAATATAGCTTCTTTTATTTCCTTGAGAACAGATAATAAAAAAACCCACAGGAAAAATGAAATGGTTACTGAAGTATTCATTTTCAGCCGATATTTTCAGCACATGGTTTAATAAAGTTGGGTCATTAAAGCATCAATCCGCTTAAAGGTACTTGGCCACCCATAAATTTGTAGGTCAAGTAGGAATCACACATCTTGCCATTTAAAATCATCATAAAATGTTGCAGTGCATATTTTGGTAAGAAATTGAAAACACTTTGTGTAGAATGGAATGTAAAGGATTAGCGGTGTAAACAGGAGTTGAATGGCTATGTGCGTGAAGTCCAAGATGAAGTCCAAGACTGACTTTTCTAATCAGTTGTCTGCTTTATTTTGAATGGTGACTATCTGGTTCTTTATTACCTTCCTTGTACCCTTTTTAAATAAAGGTATTTTGGAAAAGTTGCACACCGATAAAATAACGTTTTAGCCAGAGAGTACCCTATTTGAATAAAACCCAATAGTGAATACTCTTGATAATCCCACCAGTTGTATGTTTGATTTCAGATTTTTGTAAACTAGGTTTGTTTGAACTGGAAGCACCCTATACATCTTTGTGCGTTCTTGAATTTTAAAAAGACTTTTGTACATGAGTGGTAAAGCTTAAACATGAAAATAGATGATATTTGTCAAAACCACTGACTGAATTCAATAGTCAGCTCCCCCTCTCAGGCAAAACAGGAAAGAAAATAGGCCAAGATGCGGTGGGCATAAGTTAGAATGTGGCAGTTTGTTGGTGGAATTTCTGTGGGTGGCTGCCATTGTGCTTCAGTGGAACTTGAGGTCGCTGGGAGGGATATTGAGCCATTAAATTGTATGTAGCTCTGCTCTTGATAAACTGTCAGAACTTTGGAAGCATTTTTTGATAGTGGAAAATAGAAGTACCTTCAACTTCCACAGACACGTAGATAAACTTATGGTACGTTAACGTACTCATCACCCTCCTTCTCCACCCTTGCTAACCCCTGGCAATCACTAATCCATTTCCTGTCTCTAGAATTTTGTCATCTTGAAAATGTTATGCAAATGAAGTCATGCAGCATGTGATCTTTTGAGGTTTGCTCACTCAGTATAATGTCTTTAAGGTCCATCAAATGTTGTATCAGTAATTTATTCTTTTTCATTGATGAGCAGAATTCCATGGTATGGGCGTGTCATAGTTCAACTGTTCACCTATTGTCTTGGGACATTTTGGTTGCTTCATATTACTTACTATAAGTAAAGCTGCTGTGAACAATTGTGTAGGTATAATTTTCATTTCTCTGGGATAGATGTACAGGAATGAAGTTGTAGGTTTGGTTATTGTATTGTTTTGTTTTTAAAGGAAGTGCTAAGTTCTTTTCTGGAGTGGCTGTAGCTTATTACATTCATGCCTATAATATATGAGAGATCTAACTTCTTATCTGCATTTAACATTGTCAATATTTTTATTTTTAGCTGTTCTCAAAGGTGTGTAGTGATAGCTTTTTATAGTCTCTGCTACAGATTTTTCCCCCTTTATTCTGGTAAAATATGTATAGCTCATTTTAACACTATAACTGTATATAAGTATACAGTTCAGTGACATTAAGTACATTTATATTGTTGTATAACCATTACCATGATCAACCTCTAGAACTTTTTCATTTTCTCAAATGGAAACTCTGCACCCATGAAACAATGACTCCCCAGTCCTCCTTCCCCCGCCCTGGCAATCACCGTTCTGCTTTCTGAATCTGAGTTTGGCCACTGTAGGCGCCTCACAAGTGGAAGCCGACCATGTTTGTCATTTTGCTTCTGCCTTCTTTCATTTAATATAATGTTTTCAAGGTCTGCCTATGTTGCACATCTCAGAATTGTATTCTTTTTTAAGGCTAAGTAATATTCCACTGCATATGTACACTAGACTTCATTTATCCATTCATTTGTTGGACATTGAGTGGTCTCCACCTTTTGCTGTTGTGAATGATGATGCTATGCACTTTTGTGTACAAGTTTCTAAGTCTCTGGTTTCAGTTCTTTTGTGCAGATATCTAGAAGTAGAGAAGTAGAATTGCTGGATCACGTGGTGTGTGTGTGTTTTGGTTGCTCAGTTGTGTCTGACTCTTTTCCACCCCATGGACTGTAGCCCGCTAGATTCCTCTGTCCATGGGGTTCTCCAGGCAAGAATACTGGAGTGGGTTGCCATTTCCTCCTCTAGGGGATCTTCCTGACCCAGGGATTGAACCCAAGTCTCTTGCTTCTACTGCAGTGGCAGGCTGGTTCTTTACCACTAGAGCTGCCTGGGAAGCCTGGATCACATGGTAATTCTATGTTTAATTTTTGAGGAACCACACAACTACTTTACACAGTGACTGTGCCATGTGCATTCCTGTCAGCAGTATATGGCACTGGGGTTTCTAAGTTCTCCATGTCTTTGCCGAAACTTTTTTATTTTTGATAGTAACCATCCTCATGTATGTAGAGTGGTCTGGTACAGATTTTGATAAAGAGATTTGAAATGTTTAGGAGGAGATTAAAGTTAATTTACACATCCCTCTGAAATTGTAGCTATTTCTCACTATCTGAATATATTTGGATCTTGAATTCAGATAACAAGAGTTAATGTGGTAAGTTCGTATAGCGAAGAATACTCTAGCTAAATCCTTTTGAGTAGGGAAAGGTGAGAGTTCAGATAGCAATATTTTAATCTAAAAAGTTATGTAAATCTGACTAAAAAGCCAGAAGAGACAGTGGGAGTTTAGAGAGTGGAGATTATTTTAAAGTCATTTGTCATGGACAACATTGCAGGGAAAGCTCAACCAATTTATGTAACTACATGCTTTATGGTTAAATTGGTGACTTTAGGTCAGATTGCCTGAATGATGTTTAAAGAGAATAACTTTCTATAGTGCCTTGCAAATTCAAACCCAGAGTCTTTTTGGGTTTGGGGTTTTCTGAAACTCACTTTATTGATTCTTTGATTCCTAGAAGATAGGAAGAAATAGAGACTCTGGCCCCTTTTGGGGGCTTCCTGTGGAAACAGGTCTCCTGAGGGACGGCACTTAGGAAGGCTCTCAGGCCTCTGGCCTGGGTCAGCCCGGAAGCCCCAGGGAGGTCAGGGAGGGCAGGTGACTCACGGTGGTCATTGCTTGAACAAATGTCTATTGGGCTTACCTGCTACCTTCCAAGGATTGGTGAAAGTTGGGTTATGGACCTTGTCTCTTTTCCTTTCACAGTTTAGGGTAGTAACTGGGAAATCTTAATTTTTTTACCTATCCTTTGCCAAAAGTGTATGTGTGTGTATTGTGAATATTACCTGTATATGTAAACTGCATATTCACTTTCCATCGTCATCTTTGTTTAAAAGAGAATTTTAAAAAATAAGTGACTTAACATGGGTGTATGTGTGTGTTGAGGGGGGGTGGTGCAGAAGAATGGGAAGGTGTTGGGGTCTGAATGTTGTGTCCCTTAAAATTCATATGCCGAAATCGTAATGCCCAGTGAGGTGGCATTAGTGGGTGGGGCCTTTGGGATGTGCTTTAGGTCATGAGAGTGGAGCCCTCATAGATGAGATCAGTGTCTTTATATAAAAAAGACCCCACTGAGCTCTCTTGCTTCTTCTGCCATTGAGGTTACAGTGAGAGGATGGCCATCATTGGAGAAGCATGCCCTCACCAGGCACTGATCACGCTGGTGACTTGATCTTGGACTCCTCAGCCTCCAGAACTAAGAGGAATAAATGTCTGCTGTTTATAAGTAACCCAGTTTACGGTATTTTATTATAGTAGCCTGAATGGACTAAGACAGGAAGGAATGGGAGAAGGCATTTAGGGCATTTCCTGCCTGGACTGAGGTAGATTTCTGGGAGATCCGTGCTTCTCCCCACTAGAGTGATGAATGTTGCTGTGTTGGCCGTGTGTTAAAGGCCCTGACTGGGGAGGTATCCATCCATTGACCCAGGATAGATAGTGAATCTTTTGAAAGTATCTAAAAACAAAATAAGAAAACAAAAAAGAAACAAAAAATCCCACCATTTACCCATTAGAAGGGAACTGGTTCAATCTCTTTCTCTTTTATTGTTGTTTAGCTGCTCAGTTGTGTCCGACTCTTGACACCCCATGAACTGTAGCCCACCAGGCTCCTTTGTCCATGGGAATTCCCAGGCAAGGATACTAGAGTGGGGTGCCATTTCCTCCTCAGGGGATCTTCCTGACCCAGGGATTGAATCTGCCTCTCCTGCATTGGCAGGCA
Source organism: Bos indicus x Bos taurus (assembly GCF_003369695.1). Lineage (NCBI taxonomy): Eukaryota > Metazoa > Chordata > Mammalia > Artiodactyla > Bovidae > Bos > Bos indicus x Bos taurus. The sequence continues at coordinate 7,784,619 of NC_040095.1, read as the reverse complement.
GATTCTTTACCACCACCAGAGAAGCCTCTCTTTCTCTTTGGAGGTTGCCTTATGAAAAAACAAGATGGCCTTTCCAAATGCAAATCCAGTCAGCCTGGAGTTAGTAAGCCAGGCTAGGAACCAACTGAGAATTATTAGTATTTTTTTTAAAGGCTTGTAAAATGAAAAATTGCATACAAAAGTAACTTAGAAACTAGAGGAGGAAACTTGAAACATGATCATAGTATAACTGACTTCGCTTGCTGACAGCCAGCAACCGCACGGGATTACTAGAGCTTAGCCCCTTTAAGAGCTCCTGGTAGTTAGGAAAACAAACTCCAGGTCATTTTCAAGCAACGATTTATGCAGGGTAAAGATGGCTCTGAGTTCTGAGAGGAGGGAGGATTCTGTTGAAGGACATTCTACATGTTGACCTTAACTTCTTCCAGAGTTGGCTTTGGCTTATGATCTTTGCTTAATTCTAAACAAAGTGATTTTTACTTTTTCATTTTTGCTTCAGCTCTCTGTTTTCCTGTAAGTAGGGTGTAGCCTTTTATCTTGGCCACGTGATCACCTTTATTTGCCAGATTTTTTTTTTTTCTTGGCCTGATTTAGGCAGGAGGCATTTTGATTTCCTTTTCCCTCAGCGTATTTCTTTGTTCTTTTCTGACTTGCTCAATAAGTATGCCATTAGAGTTTGACACCCCAAAGTGAAGACTCCTTTGTGTCCCCAGGAAGGCCCATCAGTTCATCCTAAAGCTGTTAAATCGCTTGGGTTTGTATTTGTGATTGGCCAGCAGGTTCAGTGACCACCACAGTGTCACTGCCTGGCAGAACTCCCAGATGAGCCAGGAGGCTCCAGCATGTTAGGACAGCTGGTTTACTGGGATGTCATCTCGTGCATCATGGCATACTGGGGTTCCTGCTCTGCTGTTGGTTAATATTTGGTAGACGCAGGGGGAGAAGATAGGAGGTTCGTATACATAATTTGGGTTGGGTAGGTGGAGCACCTTTGAGTATGTTGAAAGATTTAATGTTTTGGGAACTGAGATACTTAAAACAGTTTAGAACTGTGATGTTTCTGTACTTGTGGCCTGTGACCTCTTTTCTTAGGTGACATTTAAATCTATGAATTACTTGGTCTTCATAAAACATTTTATACAAGCAGAAGATGTTTTATATATTGAAAGCCATTGACATGTGTGGACAGAAGCAACTGTGTCCTTATTAAAAATAACTTTAAAGATACACCCTTCCTTGCCCCTCCTACTTTGAGTTATATCCCTCCCCGCTCTGTTCTAGCTGTTAACAACCTGTGTTACTCAGCCAATGCTTCCACCTTCTGTGTTGACTGTACTAGCTTCACACTTCCTACTCAACGCCCTCTCCTTCCAGATTTGGGTTAACTGTGTGATCTTTGAGTGAATGTTAAGCAGCTTGTGCACTTGCAGAGTAAGCCCTCGGTCAATATTTATGGCCTGGACTTGTCGTAAACACTGTGATCAGCCAATCCTTCCCAATTTTTCTATAAATAAAAGCCACCAGGTGCCCATTGCCCCAGCTAGGTTAGCCCCTTCTCTCCACATCTTGAGTGTGCATGCCTCTGGAAGAAGAGGTAGACATTTGACTTTAGGTATTGATTTTAGGGCATGAGAGAGGAAGCAGGGAGCAGAGAAGCCCACTGGAGGAGACCTTGTCTTAAAGTCCCTGCTGTGCACCAGGGGAACTACTGTTTCTGGCCAGTGTTTCTGGGGATGGTGATTTCCAAGAGCACTTCTGAAGTTGGAAAGAGGAGTTTAGAGACCGTGTTGTCGTCTCAGGTGCCGACCTCCGATGACAGGAGTGGTGGTGGCAGTGAATAGAATGGCTTTCTGCTAGACGTGTGAGTACATGCCGGTGAGTGCCTGTCTGCAGCCTTCGGGAGAGCTGAGCTGTGTGGCTGTGTTCTCAGGACCACGGCTTTTTGTGGTGGTGAATTCCACTCAGGTAGAATAAAATGTTTATCCCAGGATGCTTAGGTAGGTCCAGCAGCTGTCAGAGCCCTGAGTGGGACTGAGGAAGCCAAGGGTCTGTGTGTTTGCACACCATCTGGCCAGGCTGCTGCAGAAGGGCTCTTTGGTGAAAGGGGCAGAAATAGCTCAGACAGGATGCAGATGAAATCCAGTGTGTTGTTTTAGCCTCTGAGGTAGGCCATTCAAGTGAAGATCCTTAAAAATCAACCAACCAACCAACAAAAGAGCACTGAAAGTGATTTTGATTTCTGTGTGTCACAAGGTAAATGAACTGTGGGAAAATGAATTGTTATTGTTGAGTCGCTCAGTTGTGTCTGGCTCTTTGTGACCCCATGAGCTGTAGCCCTCCAGGCTTCTCTGTCCATGGGATTTCCCAGGCAAGAATACTGGAGTGGGTTGCCATTTCCTCCTCCAGGGGATCTTCTGGACCCAGGGATTGAACCCGAGTCTCCTGCACTGGCAGGCAGATTCTTGACCACTGAGTCCTGAGGGAAGCCTCTGGGAAACATACAACATCTTAAAATAGATTCTGTTCAAGTTCATACAGGCTTCCCTGTGACTCAACTGGTAAAGAATCCGCCTGCAATATGGGAGACCTGGTTCGATCCTTGAGTTGGGAAGATCCCCTGGAGAAGGGAAAGGCTACCCACTCCAGTGTTCTGGCCTAGAGAATTACATGTTCTCCATTTTGGGGGCTTCCATGATAGCTCAGTTGGTAAAGAATCCATCTGCAATGCAGGAGACCCCAGTTTGATTCCTGGGTCAGGAAGATCCGCTGGAGAAGGGATAGGCTACCCACTCCAGTATTCTGGCCTGGAGTCCATGGGGTCGCAAAGAGTCAGACATGACTGAGTGACTTTCACTTCACTTCACATCAAAATTCATGTATTATAATTTGTCTGTTTTCTCACTGGACTCTGAGTTGTAAGAAGAAGGACTTGGCCTTTCATTGCTGAGTCCTGGGTACCATGCCTGGTACAGAGAAGGTGCTCAGTAGACATTGACTGAATGAATGAAACATATAAAGGTAAATGGTGCTGAAACTTACAGATCCTGCCTTGTAAAGAAATTCTAGGTGAACTAAGAAGGTTGGAGAGAACAATCCCAGTGTGTGATACTCTGTTTAGGAGGAGGAGACATTTGGATAAAGGCCTTGGATGAGACAAGTTGTGGTTACTTATGGGAAGTCAAGGTGTACCGGGGGGTAAACAGCTTCCTGGATAGGAGTTCTCTTCATTCCTCTCCTTTTCCTTTCCCTTCCCTTCTTGCTCCTGCTTTAACATCAGCAAATATGATTATCTGAGGATATATATAAGTAATGTGTGACTTTAATCCTTAACTCAAAGGAGGAGGAATAAAGCTCAGAATTTATGGACATATGTTAAAGTCACTACTATTTTGTGGGAGAGAATTTCAGGTGATTATAGGAGCAACTATTGGGTTGGCCAAAAAGTTCCTTTTGTTTTTAAGTAAAATAAAAAACACATTTTTCATTTTCATCAAGAACTTTATTGAACAACATATTCACCATTTTGCTCCACTACTCACTGCCATTTTCAGGCAACTTCATAATTCCATCGTCCCAAAACTTTTTATCTTTTCGAGCAAAGAACTGTTCAAGTGCCTTTTACAATCTTCCAGGGCTTGGACATTTTTTTCCTTGAGAGAATTTTCTAAAGACCAAAGTAAATGGAAATTTGAAGGGGCAATGTCTGGTGGATATGGCACGTGAATCAGAACTTCCCAGCCAAGCTATAACAGTTTTTGCCTGATCATCAAAGAAACATTAGGTCTTGCGCTTATCCTGTTGGAAGATAATGGATTTTATGTTGACTAATTCCAGACACTTTTCCTTGAGCTTTTAGTTGGTCTAATTGGGAGCATTACTTGTTGGAATTAATTGTTTGGTTTTCTAGAAGGAGATCATAATAGAGGACTCCCTTCCAATCCCACCATATATGTAATACCATCTTCTTTGGATGAAAACTGGCCTTTGGTGTGCTTGGTGGTGGTTCATTTCTCTTGCCCCACAATCTCTTCCATGCCACATTATTGTACAGTATCTACTTTTCATGACTCATCACAATTTATTTTTAAAATGAAATGCTTTCATTATGTTTCAGTGGAGAATCGCAGGCAGAAATAGGGTCCAAAAGGTTTTTTTGGCTTAACCAATGTGGAACCCAAACATTAAAGTGATTAACATAACCAAACTGGTACAAATGATTTTCAGGGCTTGATTTGGATAATTTGAGTATGCCAGCTATCTCCTGCATGGTATGACATTGATTGTTCTCAGTTAATGTCTCAATTTGGTTTCTGTCAACTTCAACTGGTCTACCTGACTGAGGAGCATCATCCAGCAAGAAACCTCCAGCAAGAAACTTCACAAGTCATTTTTGACCCATTCAATCAGTCACAGCACCTTCTCCATACACTGCACAAATCTCTTTCTTTTTTTTTTTTTTTTTGTGTTTTAGTTGTGATTTTACCTTTCTGGAAATAATAAAGCATAACATACCCAAATGTTGCTTTTTGCTTCCATCTTCAATGTTAAAATGTCTACACAAAAATTCATCATTTAAAAAAAATGCATGCTGATATGACAGCTGTCACAATACAGTCTAACAAAATTGTTTCAAATGAAGTTAAAGACAACTACGCACTACTGGAGCCATCTTATGGAAAAAATCAGATGAACTTTTTGGCCAACTCAAACATAATTTCATTTTTTTCTGGGCACATAGTTTGTAGGGCCTGGAACAAAATGAAAATGTAGGGACCCCGAGTTCAGGATTATTGAAAATCTCAAGATTGGAGCAGCAGACAGACTGGGACCCTGGACAGTCACAGGCTGTGTACCCATAAAACCAGCCCTGAGGTTATTCAGCATCCTGTCTTTCCTTAAAAATCTGCCCACTGATTTTAGCATTCATTTGCATACCTTCCTACAGCAGTTATTATTGTGATTTTTTATTGGCAACTTTTATTTCCCTCATTTTTCCTATAGTTATTAATTTGAGTTCTTCTGCAAGGAAATTCATATCAGTATAGACTCATGATATTTATTTTCTTCTTTGGGTTATAACCAGATATTCTTGTTATTATTTACTTGCTCAAGTTTTTCCAGCTCTGGATATTAGGAGCTCTTTCAGTTTGGCTCTCTGAAATACTGTCACCTGTCTGTGTTGCTGTTGGGAATTCTGTAGTTTTTGGCACCGTTAGATGTTCCAGGCTGATCTTGTATTTTCTGTGACTCAGCTGTTTCTCCAAAGAGCCTTGGTTCCTTTCTATTGGAGAATGGTGTGTTGACACCAAGATCTGAGTACCATGTATGCTCATTGCCACTGGAGTGTCACTGCTTCGAGGCCCTCTCAGTGGACAGAGCCTAAAAATGTCTGTATGTACACTAACCCATGGGTGTACAACCTATATATTAACATAAACATCAAGTTCATACTCAGTCTTTGGTCCAGCACCAAAAGCTTACTCTAGTATTCACCCTTTGCTTATAATTCTTTTGACTGTGAGAAACTTGGCTTTTGTTAACTACATGTATTTACTTATCGGTTTAAACTTCATACACGGGTTATTGGTAACCTGAACTCCTGTGAAACCATATATTTACCAACTAGAGTATAGTGCTTATGTCCAACGTAGTTTGTTCTTTATCCTGGGTAGTTTTGTTATCAGTGGATGTTGAGTTTTGTTAAATACTTTTTCTGCATTTATTGAGATGATGTGGTTTTTCTTCTTTAGTCTCTTAACATGGTGAATTACATTGGTATTTGAATGTTGAGCCAGTCTTGGATTCTTGAGATGAACCCCACTTTGTTGTGATGTATTATTCTTTTTATGTATTATTGAATTGAATTTCCAAACATTTTGTTGAGTTTATTTCTATGTTCATGAAGAACACTGGTCTGTAGTTTTCTTCTTTTATACTGTCTTTGTCAGGTTGGGGTGCTAGTGTAATTCCACTTTCATTTGAAGATTCCCCATATACAAAGAATTCTTTCTTTGTTCATATAAAATATGAGGAAATACAATGGTTAGTAATATTAATGCTATGATTCTACAAGTAGTCTACTTTTTGACAGTGAAAGTGTTAGATCTCTCGATTTCTGTTTACCTCTCTCCTTACTGGTGAGATGGATGCTTTCTTTTTGGTATCTAAGTGCACCCCAGGGCCAGTGCAGCTGTGTATCTTGTTACTAACACTGTGCCAGGCTTCTCCAAAGGGCAGTGCCTGAAGTTCTAGCCAGCCTGGGCTCAATTTGCATAGAATTTTGCATGCATGTTAAGCAGTGGGGAGAAATGGGAAATAAGTATTTGGAACAAACATAAAGTTCAGTGAACTTCCCCCTTGAAATTATTAGCATGCTTCCATTATACACAGAACAATGGAAAAGTCCTCATTAAACTAGCAGAACAGAGACATATTCCTAGTACTTGCATTCCAGGCTCTTTTTTTTTTTAATTTAAATTTATTTATTTTAATTAGAAGCTAATTACTTTACAATATTGTATTGGTTTTGCCATACATCAACATGAATCTGCCACGGGTGTACACGTGTTCCCAATCCTGAAGCCCCCTCCCACCTCTCTCCCCATACCATCCCTCTGAGTCGTCGCAGTGTACCAGCCCCAAGCTTCCTGTATCCTGCATCGAACCTGGACTGGCGATTCATTTCTTATATGATATTATACATGTTTCAATGCCATTCTCCCAAATCATCCCCCTCCTCCCTCTCCCACAGAGTCCAAAAGACTTCTATACATCTGTGTCTCTTTTGCTGTCTCGCTTACAGGGTTATTGTTACCGTCTTTCTAAATTCCATATATATGCGTTAGTATACTGTATTGGTGTTTTTCTTTCTGGCTTACTTCACTCTGTATAATAGGCTCCAGTTTCATCCACCTCATTAGAACTGATTCAAATGTATTCTTTTTAGTGGCTGAGTAATACTCCATTGTGTATATGTACCATAGCTTTCTCATCCATTCGTCTGCTGATGGACATCTAGGTTGTTTCCATGTCCTGGCTATTATAAACAGTGCTGCGATGAACAGTGGGGTACACGTGTCTCTTTCAGTTCTGGTTTCCTCAGTGTGTATTCCCAAGCAGTGGGGTTGCTGGATCATAAGGCAGTTCTATTCCCAGTTTTTTAAGGAATCTCCACACTGTTCTCCATAGTGGCTGTACTAGTTTGCATTCCCACCAACAGTGTAAGAGGGTTCCCTTTTCTCCACACCCTCTCCAGCATTTATTGCTTGTAGACTTTTGGATCGCAGCCATTCTGACTGGCGTGAAATGGTACCTCATTGTGGTTTTGATTTGCATTTCTCTGAGCATGAGTGATGTTGAGCATCTTTTCATGTGTTTGTTAGCCATCTGTATGTCTTCTTTGGAGAAATGTCTGTTTAGTTCTTTGGCCCATTTTTTGATTGGTTTGTTTATTTTTCTGGAATTGAGCTGCAGGAGTTGCTTGTATATTTTTGAGATTAGTTGTTTGTCAGTTGCTTCATTTGCTACTATTTTCTCCCATTCTGAAGGCTGTCTTTTCACCTTGCTTATAGTTTCTTTTGTTGTGCAGAAGTTTTTAATTTTAATTAGGTCCCATTTGTTTATTTTTGCTTTTATTTCCAATATTCTGGGAGGTGGGTCATAGAAGATCCTGATGTGATTTATGTCGGAGAGTGTTTTGCCTATGGTCTCCTCTAAGAGTTTTATAGTTTCTGGTCTTATGTTTAGATCTTTAATCCATTTTGAGTTTATTTTTGTGTATGGTGTTAGAAAGTGTTCTAGTTTCATTCTTTTACAAGTGGTTGGCCAGTTTTCCCAGCACCATTTGTTAAAGAGATTGTCTTTTCTCCATTGTATATTCTTGCCTCCTTTGTCAAAGATAAGGTGTCCATAGGTGCGTGGGTTTATCTCTGGGCTTTCTATTTTGTTCCATTGATCTATATTTCTTTGTGCCAGTACCATACTGTCTTGATGACTGTGGTTTTGTAGTAGAGCCTGAAGTCAGGCAGGTTGATTCCTCCAGTTCCATTCTTCTTTCTCAAGATTGCTTTGGCTATTCGAGGTTTTTTGTATTTCCATACAAATTGTGAAATTATTTGTTCTAGCTCTGTGAAAAATATCATTGGTAGCTTGATAGGTATTGCATTGAATCTATAGATTGCTTTGGGTAGTATACTCATTTTCACTATATTGATTCTTCTGATCCGTGAACATGGTATATTTCTCCATCTGTTAGTGTCCTCTTTGATTTCTTTCACTAGTGTTTTATAGTTTTCTATATATAGGTCTTTAGTTTCTTTAAGTAGATATATTCCTAAGTATTTTATTCTTTTCGTTGCAATGGTGAATGGAATTGTTTCCTTTATTTCTCTTTCTATTTTCTCATTATTAGTGTATAGGAATGCAAGGGATTTCTGTGTGTTGATTTTATATCCTGCAACTTTACTATATTCATTGATTAGCTCTAGTAATTTTCTGGTGGAGTCTTTAGGGTTTTCTATGTAGAGGATCATGTCATCTGCGGCTCTTACCCTCGTTCATGAATTGCCCTTCTCTCAATGCCTTTTGGAGGAGAAATGGAGGGAAACAAGTGAGTTGTGCAATGATATAAATTTTTTTCTGGGATTGGAGATCACTTCTTTGTTTATTGATCTACAGAGTATAATTATTTAAACATAATGAGCATTTGCTGAGAGTATTTTTTAAAAATTACTGTATGTTGTGGTTTCCCCACATGTAATTATATTTCCTTTCACTTTTACTTCCAGTAAAAGTGTAACAGCCTTTTACACTTAAGCCAACAGCCCTAAGAAAATAACACTATATGAAAACCAACTTTTTATGGAAATGCACTATTTGATGAAGCAGTTATTATTGTGAGAAATTCTTAACCTCCCCACATTGGCTTTATTTGTTAATGTGGAACACCTGTTTCCCAGTTGCCAGGTTCATGAAACCTATTGCCCAAGTATATCCTGGGGACTAGTTCCACTGTATATTCTCAAATGCTTCTAGCAGTTCTTCTAGGATCTCTCTTTTGCTTTCTTCCATAATTGCTTTGTAAAATTCTTCATTTTCATTCACTGTGTCCCCCCACTCTTTCGCCTCTCCCTTCTCTCTTTCTCCTCCCCACTTTCCCCTTCTGTCCCCAGCTCCCCTTAGCCCTCTGCCTTTCATCGCTCCTTTCCCCTCTCCTCTCTCTCCTCTCTGTTGCTGGCCTGGTTTTGGGCGTCCAGGGCTAGGTGTCAAATCCCAGATGCTGTAGTTTTCTAGCTGATACAACTTACTTTGCCTCTTGGAATGGGTGAGGACTGACCCAGGGGCAGGGAGTGGTAGGGTAAGGGCACAGAAGGACTAGAACTTCCAGGCCTTGTTGACTTCAATTCTGAATAAATAGAAGTTTCTGGCAGAACTATTTGAGGTGTAATCTTGACATGTTTGTGAACATTAACCACCACTCAGAAGTCTGGAGGAAGGGAAATATGATGGTATGTTTGGAGGAAGGGGCGGATCAGCTGTTAATCATTCCGAATATGTGTTATGTTTATGAGATGGACTTTTGTAACTAGGGAAAAACATGAAAAGAAATTTTCATGATGAGTTAAATATTTTTGTTCTCATCTTGAAGGAGGGAATACTGAGTAATTATGTAACGGCTCCCAGGTTGAACTATCTTTTCCTCTTTAACTGCGCGTTTTGTCTTGCCTTTATTACATGTGTATTAATACATGTATGCAGAATTTGAAATGGCAAATGGATATCTTTAAAGAGAAATTATTAGTTCCTCACCAGAGCAAATGAAGGAAAGAAAGAGGCTGAGCCTGTGCTGGATTTTGGGTCTAAGGAAGAGGTGGGAGAGGCAGGTCAAGCTGGTCCTCTTATGATAGCACTTTAACTTCAGGGAAGTTACTAACCTCCATGTGTCTCGGGTCCTTATATGAGGAGAATAATAGTACTTGGCCATGTGAAGTACTGGCACCCGCGACTGGCCCAGAGTCATCACCATCATCTCTGGGAGCAGATAGTGGTCAGGGTCACTTGATAAGAGGAAGCATGAGGGCAGGCCTTGCAGAAGAACACATCAGTCTCTAGGTTTGGGGACTGAGATGCAGTGAGGTGTCAGTACAGTTGAGGTGTAGTGAAGCAGGGAATGCAGGATTTCAGCTCTCAGCTAGAACCCTGAGAGTTTTGTTGCAAATGTTTGAAGGTGTGATGAGGAATGAAACCAGAACTGGACTTGCCCATACTTAGGAGGCACTGAAGAATACCATTGGACATTCAAATATGTCCAGTGGTAATTCTGTCTGCAGAATAGAATGCCCAGGAAAGTCCAGGATCAAAGGGGATAGTATGTACAACGTTTATTTGAAGACATTCTTTGTGTTTGCTTCGTTATCAATATGATGACATCAGTATCAACACAGCTTCTAGGCATTCGTCCGTATGTCTGTGTGTATGTGTGTGATTTAGGTAAACTTAAATTTAATCGTGTGCATAAATATTAAGAGTACATGTGGTACATTAAAAAAATATATATATACTCCTGTCATTATCACCCAGATAGAGACAGAGAATCTTTGTAGCACACCCTGTGCTCCCTCCCAGTTATTATCCATTATTCTTTCCAAAGGTGAACACTGTACTTCTATAGTAAGAGATCCTAACTGAATGTTTTTCTTCCTAACATATTAGTATTGAAGAAGTACAGCTTCAGCAAGACATAAATATGTTGAGATAGAAAAGTGAAATCTTGGTTATAGTCTCTTTACCAGCAATTAATTCATTATCACTTCTTATAGAAAGTAAATACTAATTCATGAGATTAACTCAAGTCATTTTTCCTTTTCTTTCTTCTCCCTGTGCTGCATGGCATGTGGGATCTTAGTTCCTCAACCAGGGATTGAACTCTTGCCCATTACAGGGGAAGTCCCAACCACTGAACCACCAGGGAATTCCTGAGTTTAACTCATTTCCCATCATTCATAGAAAAAAATCTCTCCCACTGTGTGAGTTAGAACTTTTAGTTGCAACCTTCAGTACTGCTTTAGGCTAAATATAAAGTCACTGGAAGATGACTGGAAACCCATGCTTGGTAAAGAGATAGGGCCCGCAGTTGGAGGCTTGTCTTGCCCCTGGTGGGGTCCAGCTTTGGTGCTGTCATCACTGCTGGGCAGAGTGGCAGTCGCCCCTGCTGCTGCTCTGAATCACCTCTTCAAACTCTGGGTTTTTAATGTCACTCCAATTTCAGAGCCTGAACGGGACTTGATGAGCTAAGTGTAGGTCATATGATGGCCAACGAGCAGCAGAGGAAATATCCATTTCCGTATTGTGAGGTAGGGTCTCGCCTGCCACCGAGACTCACACAATGGGTGACTTGCTAAAAATAGGAAGAGCTTTGGATGCTGTTCAGACAAAAAAGAAAATAAACAAAATATCCAAAAGGTGAAATGTCACAACACCTTAAAGTTGCTGTTATTTCTCATGTTATTTTTAGGTCAGTATTGGCTGTAAAAATAGATTTTATCTCTAGGCCACAGAAAGACCTTTGGAAGAGACCCTGATCCTGGGAAAGATTGAAGGCAAAAGGAGAATAGGGGCAGCAGGGGATGAGGTGGTCGGATGGCATCACCAATTCAATGGACGGGAACTTGGGTAAACTCAGGGAGATAGTGAGGGACAGGGAGGCCTGGCGTGCTGCAGTCCATGGGGTCACAAAGAGTTGGACACTATGTAGCAAAACTGAACAGTAACATAGGTCCCAGTAGAACACCCAGGTATAATGATGTGCTGGGGTGCAGGTTGCATGGACCTTCTGGCCAGGGCACTGCTATCTCAACATGCTAGTCATTTTCTTAGGGAGCCATTAACAGTTTGTACCTTGTGTAGGCACATCAAGTTGTCTAGGCATGATTTTGTGAATCTGTTTCACAAAATGTGCTGACAGTGCAGCGGTGCCTCACCCTGTGCTAAGACTGACTGGTGACACGTGCTAATCAGAGTTCCCGCTTCCCATGCTTGTATGGTGTCTACTACCAGAGCCCAGGGAAATAAAGCTGAGGTGTTACCACCTTCATTTATTACAAAGGAGGAGGAAGATAATCTCCTCTGATTTAAACTACAGGCTTATTTTAGAATGAAAAGCAGTCTGAATTTGATTCACTTGCCCTTCAGTTCAGTTTAGTCGCTCAGTTGTGTCCGACTCTTTGTGACCCCATGGACTGCAGCATGCTAGGCCTCCGTGTCCATCACCAGCTCCCGGAGCCTGCTCAAACTCATGTCCATGGAGTCAGTGATGCCATCCAACCATCTCATCCTCTGTCATCCCCTTTTCCTCCTGCCTTCAATCTTTCCCAGCATCAAGATCTTTTCCAATGAGTTAGTTCTTCACATCAGGTGGCCAGAGTACTGCTGTTTCAGCTTTAGCATCAGTCCTTCCAATGAATATTCAGGACTGATTTCCTTTAGGATTGATTGATTCTGTCTTCTTGCAGTCCAAGGGACTCTCTCAAGAGTCTTCTCCAACACCACAGTTCAAAAGCATCAATTCTTTGACACTCAGTTTTCTTTATAGTCTATCTCTCACATCCATACATGACCACTGGAAAAACCATAGCTTTGACTAGATAGACCTTTGTTGGCAAAGTAATGTCTCTGCTTTTTAATATACTGTCTAGGTTTGCCATAGCCTTTCTTCCAAGGAACAAGTGTCTTTTAACTGTCCACAGTGATTTTGGAGTCCAATAAAATACAGTCTGTCACTGTTTCCATTGTTTCTCCATCTATTTACTTATAATATACTTTATTATAAGGATGGCCTGTTTACGTACTTATAATAAAGTGTATTTTTATTGGAATAGTTGGTGAACCTGTTTATTGAGACAGAGAATCCAGAATGAAGTTAAAAAAGATCCTGAAGAATCCACCCAAGCAGATGCTCACTCAGTGTCCAGTTATCGCATCTGGGAGCCTGTCAGTTCTGGTCTTTTGTTGCTGTTGACTGCTAATTGAAAAATAATTAAGCTGCGCACAAATATATCTGACATATGGGGACTCAGAGACAGAAAAGGTTGCTGCTATGCTAAAACTGTTTAGTAGACTAAATAGAAAGACTGTGAATATAGGAACTATATGTGAACTCAAGCTTTTCAGAAGGAAGGGAAAGAGAAAATGGGAGAATTAAAATTTTTGAATATCCACCACATGGCAGACAGTGTGCAGTTGTGTAAACCTTTTTCTAACTCCCATGACTTACCCAGTGTGCTCAGTATGGTTTTCCCCTCTCCAAGGCTCAGAGATGATAAATAATGGATCTGGAGTTCCATAGCTATTTAATGGATACCCTGGGAGTGTCAGACTGGAAGGACTCAATAGGAGTTTGTGGGATTTAAAAAAAAAAAAAAAAAAGGAGTTTGTGGGATTGATGACTAGAGCAGAATGACCAGCTTTATTGATATGTTACAAACATACAGACACACACACAACTTATTTTTATGTAATTTCATGTTTATGTTATATATGTACTTATTTATGTGCATGTGTGTATATGTATGTGGGTGTATATATATTAAAAAACAAGGCTAATCGAGTTTTAAAGTAGCTTTTCTTTGGTGGTCTGGTTTAATGAACAGATTAGGATAATTCTTTATAAAGTGTCAATAGTACTTTGAGTTTTTAAAAATAATTTAATCTCGTAATCAGCTAATGGACATTAGTTTGCTAGTCATCATTTCTTATATGAAAATATGAAGATGTATTTCAGTCCATATTCTAATTTAAGAAAGTTTTACTTATTTTCAAAGTGTCTAGGAAAGAGATCAAGATTGCCGGGAGAAATATCAATAACCTCAGATACACAGATGACACCACACTTATGGCAGAAAGTGAAGAAGAACTTTCATCAAGAAGCCTCTTGATGAAAGTGAAAGAGGAGAGTGAAAAAGTTGGCTTAAAACTCAACATTCAGAAAACCAAGATCATGGCATCTGGTCCCGTCACTTCATGGCAGATAGATGGGGAAGCAATGGAAACAGGGACGGACTTTATTTTCTGGGCTCTAAAATCACTGCAGATGGTGACTGCAGCCATGAAATTAAAAGACGCTTGCTCCTTGGAAGAAAAGTTATGGCCAACCTAGCTTATTAAAAAGTGGAGACATTACTTTGCCAACAAAGGTCTGTCTAGTCAAAGCTATGATTTTTCCAGTAGTCATGTATGGATGTGACAGTTGGACTATAAAGAAAGCTGAGTGCCGAAGAATTGATGCTCTTGAACTGTGGTGTTGGAGAAGACTCTTAAGAGTCCCATGGACAGCAAGGAGATCCAACCAGTCCATCCTAAAGGAAATCAGTCCTGAATATTCATTGGAAGGACTGATGCTGAAGCTGAAACTCCAACACTTTGGCCACCTGATGTGAAGAACTGACTTGTTGGAAAAGACCCTGATGCTGGGAAAGATTGAAGGCAGGAGGAGGAGGGGACGACAGAGGATGAGATGGTTGGATGGCATCACAGACTCAGTGGACATGAGTTTGAGTAAACTCTGGGAGTTGGTGATGGACAGGGAGGCCTGGCGTGCTGTAGTCCATGGGGTCGCAAAGAGTTGAACACGACTGAGCAACTGAACTGAGGAAAGAGATGAATGCAATTATTATTCCTGAACCTGTCCCAGGCCACTGTCCCCCCTTGTCTTTTCCATGGACAAGAACAGTGGGTGTTGCTCTTCCCCTTGGATAGAAAGACTGTTTCTTAGGGAAAACAGTTTCCTGCTTTATGAAAACCTGTTTGCACATCTCTGGGTAATTATACCCTTTGAGACTTGTAACAAAGATCAGTTTAAGGCTTAGTTGTGTGCTCTTCCAAGACAAAAACCCAGTTCCCTCACTAGGCTCGGGAAAAAATTGAAATCTGTAGGAAGAGAAGTCTTTCTAAATCTCCTCTGACACCTCTCAGAAGCACTTTTCTAATATCACTGAGGTGTGGCAGGCATTTTAAGCTGTAAATTGAATAAACCAAATTAATCTGGTGACTGCTTAGTCATGCATTCATCGATGTAGAAATGTTTCTGATGTGGGCATGAGGAAAATTAGAAGTGCTCAACTCCAGCCAAAGCCCTGGCTCTCTGGAGGGGCTTCCAGTGTTTGCATTTGGCCACCTTCTGAAAGTATTAGGCAGGAAAACAGTATTATATCTTCTGTCCCCAGTCCCTTTTAAATACCTTCTCTCAACTCTGGAATCCTTTGTGGTTGTCAGGTGGCCCACAGAGGTGCCCATGCCAGGGTCTGTGGGGGCATCACTGGCCTGAGTGTCCTGAATCTTACTTAATCTACTCTCTTAAAAATTCTCTTTTCAAGGCCCTGTTCCTTTAGCATTCTGTGCTTACTATATGATGATTATGTTCTGTACTTACTATATGTAATCCTAAAAGAAATTGCTTAAAAAGAAGATAGACACATTTTAGAGAAAGAATTACAAAGAGTACAACGTAATCTGAAATTGAATAGGCTTTTGGTTGTTTTTTTTTAAGGCAAGTTTATTAAGGTATAATATGCATACAGTAAAATTCAGTAAACAGTTCTACGTTTTGACAAATGCATACAGTTCTTTAACCAGCACAGGAACCCAGATAGAACATTCCCATTACCCCCAGATTTCCTGTGCTGCCCCTTTGATGTTAATTCCTCCCTTAGCTCTGACAACTGTTGATCCACTCCCCTCCCTACAGTTTTACCTTTTGCAGAATGTCATGCAAAGTGGATTCATACATCAGGTAGCCGTTTGGGTCTGGCTTTTGCCATTCAGCGTAATGCATTTGAGATTCATCCATTTGTAACATGTCTCAATAGTTCATTTCTTTGTATTCCTGAGTGATAGTCTGTTGTGTGAAGGTCCTGACATTCATCTGTTCATCTATGGAGGGATATATGAGGTGTTTCCAAATTTCAGTGATTATGCTTAGAGCTGCTAGAACATGCGTGCACAGGCTTTATATGAATGTTAAGTTCACACAGTACTTAGATAAATACCTAGGAATGGATTGCTGGGTGGCATGGTTTAGTTTATCTTTATCAAATGTTATTGTTAAATTTACTTTACATTTTATAATTTTTCTTCTAATTATAAAAGTGATACATGTTTATTATAGAAATTTTGAAGAATGTAGAAAAGTATGGGACAAGAAGGCTAAAAAAATCCTTATCCCATATATCTTTCCTTTTCATCTGGGTATGTGCATAATTTATTTTAACAAAAATGGTTATTTACCTATTGTTTTGTGACCTGTTTTTTAACTCACAAATATTTTTATATCATTAAATATTATTTATCATAATTTTTAATGACTTAATACTATTCGACTGGAGTAGGATCCCTTCTCCAGGGGATCTTCTCAACCCAGGGATCAAACCCAGGTCTCCCACATTGCAAGTGGATTCTTTGCCAGCTGAACCACAAGGGAAGCTCAAGAATACTGGAGTGGGTAGCCTGTCCCTTCTCCAGGGGATTTTCCTGACCTGGGAATAGAACTGGGGTCTCCTGCATTGCAGCGGATTCTTCACCAACTGAGCTATCAGGGAAGCCCAGGAAATGGTAACCCACTCCAGTATTCTTGCCTAGAAAATTCCATGGACAGAGGACCCTGGTGGTCTACAGTCCATGGGGCTGCAGAGAGTTGGATACGACTGAACGACTAAACACAATAATATCCTAGAAGTAAATTTGAAGATAGGAGTATCATAAATCATGGCAGACTGATATAGGAGATATTTTGGTACAGAGGAACTTAGAATTCCTCAGTTGTAGCTGTTTGCACAGGCCTCATAATATCTGCACAGCCCTATTTCATGTGGATTTCTTTAAGAACAGTTATTAATAGAAACTAATATGGCCAATTGCCTCTGTAGGTATACCTTTTAGGTTTGAGGCATATGGATATGAATAAAGTTTTGATTCACTCTGCTTTATTTTTCCCCTTATGTAAACTCAGTAGATATTAACAATGTTTTAACTACTGACCATAATCATATTATCATTTTTCACTTTCATATAAGAATTTGCAATATTTTTCTTAAGTGAAATTAAGGCTAGAGATGATCATACAGTAAATAACCAGTTGGTAACAAAAGAGCTTTTTTTTAGAGTACTGCCTGAATACTGCTTGCATTCAGGTGAGCTCTCTGAGATCTGAACTGAGATAATCAGTGGGTTTGCTCTCTGGGAAGGATAGGTGTGTTTGGTGGGGGAGAAGTACACTCATTCACGTGCCTGATTTGCAAAGACCTCGGCTTGTCAGGTGTATTTTTGTGGTTCTCTGAAGAGTAGGATAACAACATTTGTCTGGGTAATGAAGAAAAAGGATATGAGAAGAATTTAAAAGATTGGCTTTCCATTTTGGATACCTGGCAAGTGTTTCTTTTTGTCTGTTGGAGTACAGTTGCTGTATACTGCTGTGTCAGTTTCTGCTGCACAGCAAAGCGAGTCAGCCGCATGTTTACATATATCCCCTCTTTTTTGGATTTCCTTCCCATTTAGGTCACCATAGAGCACCGAATAGAGTTCCCTGTGCTATAATAGTTTCTCTTTAGTTATCTATTTTATGTATAGTATCATTAATGGCTTCCCAGGTGGCCCAGTGGTAAAGGATCTGCGTGCCAGTGCAGGAGACGCAAGAGACACGGGTCCGATCCCTGGGTCAGGGTCGCCTGGAGTAGGAAATGGCAGCCCACTCCATATTTTTGCCTGAAAAACTCCATGGACAGAGGAGCCTGGAGGGCTGCAGTCCATGGGGTTGCAGAGAGTCAGGCGTGACTGAGCGCACGCGCACACATGCACACACACATCAGTGGTGCACACATGTCCATCCCAACCTCTCAATTCATCCACCTTTCCCCTTGGTGTCCATATGTTTGTTTTCTCTTAGTTTGTCTGTATTTCTGTTCTGCGAATAACATCATCTATACCATTTTTCTAGATACCACATTAGGTTAGTTAGTGAAGTTACTTAGTCATGTCTGACACTTTGCGACCCCATGGACTGTAGCCTACCAGGCTCCTCCGTCCAAGGGATTTTCCAGGCAAGAGTACTGGAGTGTGTAACCATTTCCTTCTCCAGAGGATCTTCCCTACCCAGGGATGGAACCCAGGTCTCCCACATTGTAGGCAGATGCTTTACTGTCTGAGCCACCAGGGAAGTCACATATATGCATTAATATTTATTTGTGTTTTTATTTCTGACCTACTTCACTCTGTATGACAGTCTCTAGGTCCATCCACATCTCTGCAAATGACACAGTTTTGTTCCTTCTTATGGCTGAGTAATATTCCATTATATTTAGGTACTGCGTCGTCTTTATTCATTCCTATCTGGTAACCCTTTCTTAAGCATCCACCCTTTCTTCTGCCAAGCCTCGCTCAGTCATGTCCAACTCTTTGCAACCCCATGGACTGTAGCCCACCCGGTTCTTCTGCTCATGGGATTCTCCAGGCAAGGATACTGGAGTGGGTTGCCATCTCCTTCTCTGGGGGATCTTCCTGACCCAGGGATCGAATGCAGGTCTCCTGCATTGCAGGTGGATTCTTTACTATCTGACCTACCAGGGAAGCTCCCAACTTCAGAATACCTGTCTCTTGATTAAGACAGCACTAAATTAGAGTCAGTTGTTACTCTAGTAATCAAGGTGACTGACTTGGATAATGTAAGTTATTCTTCCATTGGAATGAGCTTGATTGGAGACACCAAATCCTTCACACTTTTAACCAGGGGAGATGTGTGGGTGCCAGCACGTCTCCCCATGGAATAAGAGACGCACTGCCAGGCCTGAACAGAGACCCCCTGGCTGAGCTCCCAGTCTGCTGTGTATGGCCAGCCAACCTCTAAACAAAATTCAAGCTGTATAGATATTCATCTGTTATTTTGCTTGTGGATGTATTATCTGAAGCCCAGCTATAGTAGAAACAATAATTTTCTTTTATAAAGAGTTGGTCTAGAGCTTGGCTTTGGTTTTATCTTTGTTAGAGAAGCAATTAAAGAGAGTTTAGAATATATGCCTTCTAGCTAATTGGGAAATAAAGCATTGGGAAATTGGTTGACTCACTAGTAGGCAAATTAATTTGGTGGAGGAGTGTATCAGCCCAGTGTGTGATCAATTTACTAAGCACAGTGTAAGTAGCTAGGAATAAGGCCAACCAGAATCCTACGCTAAGCAGTGTTGCAAGGTGGCTTTGTATTCGGGCAGCTTATCTAGTTCCTAAAGAGAGACGAGAATGACACATTTCATTTAATTTGGATTTTTAGTACCTTTTAAGTGAACTAGGCATTTCTAAGGACTTAATGTTGTCACTCACCTTTGAAGGTTGTCCCGTATTCCTGCTGCCCGACTGTAGTTTCTCCTTAGTTTTGAGTGATTTTAATCTGAACACATTAGGTTTCAGTCTTGTTCTCTCTGCTTAGAGATAGAGAGCTGGGTCTGAAAAGAATAGCAGAGCTCTTACAGAAGGAGGTCAGTGTTTGCACTTAGAAATGAAAGTATGTCAACTGGTCTTGTAATGGTTTCTAGAAATGTTCTGAATGGCATTTGGCATTTGGAGATTAGGAACATTTTAAAATCCATTGCTTAATATTTTTCCTTTGCAAAGTATTTTTTTAAAATTAATTTATATGTTCTTATGTCAAATGTTTTCCTGCCATGATCTTTACAGAGACCAGTTTACTATCCATTTGAACTAGTATAATTGGAGCAGGAGAGATTCAAGTTAGACACCATGAAGAACTTCCTAAAAAGCTAGAACTATGGGAATACTAAGAATATAGGGAAATCTCTTCTTGGTGACATACAAAGGGAAAACAATTAAGTTCTATTTGTGCTGCAGTTTGACTTGTCTCTCTCCTTAGAATTAGGAGGGAGTGGATGGAATCTTTTGTGACCACTTCTACTCTGTGCTTTTGCGATTCTCTGAATATCAGAAAAGGGAAAAAGCCCAGTGCAAGTTTGAACCATTTTCACTATGGAATCTTAGGTGTAGGAATTCTTTGTGCCAAGAGGAATAGATGACCCATTATCCTCTTTAAACACTTCTGATGGTGGAGAGAAACTTCTTTACCCCACATGGAAGAGAGTCTACATTTGGACAGTTTTAAATTATTGCAAATTATTTTAAACTATGGTTTAAAATCTATCTCCAGTAGTTCTCTTCATTGGTTTTAGTTTTGCCCCTGAGCCATTGTATACGTGTATATGAACTTTGTTCTTCCTTATTTTAGATTTTTTTTTTTAATGGCTCAGTATGCAGCCACTCTGTGTGTTTTTATTTGTTTATTTGTCTGGGCCAGGTCTTAGTTACTGCATGTAGGATCTCCTTCCCCAACCAGGGATAAAACCCGAGCCCCCTGCATTGGGAGCTTGGAATCTTACCCATTGGACTACCAGGAAACGACCCCCCACCCCCCCGCCCCAAACTCTGTCCTTACACACTTTCAGAAGTTTAAGAATGGCTTTCATGCCTCCCCACTAGGTGTTCTCTTTGCCAGAGTGTACCCCGGACTTCAACAGCTGTTCCCGACATGATGTGAGTTTGGGACCTGTCATTACTTTGGCTGCGCTCACCATTGAGTTAGAACGTGGGGCTTCTCGTTAAACAGAAAGCTTGGGCGGCTGCTCATGCAGAGGACAATGGTACTGTTACCTTCCTTGTTCAGACAGTGTCCTGCAGCCTTGCGTCGTCTTAGCTTTCTCGGGCAGCGTGTCACACTGTTCACCCTCCTGAGAGTGCTGCCGTCTGAAATTTCTAGATACGTACACACCATGGTGTTTCTCTGGTCCTCCTCCACTGTGCTGCGGAGTTTTCTCTAAGTATAATACGTTCGTTGATAGTCGGTAAGCTCCTCTTGTTAGTGTTGGCCCTACTCCTTCTGAATCTTCACTTGTAATAACTGACCCTCCCAACTTTGCTCCTGCCATTTGTAAATTTGATAAGGACATGTGTGCCTTCACTGAAGTCATTAGTAAACTTGTAGAACAGGATAGAGCCTGGCTTGGTTTTGGGAAAGGCTTCTTGTTCTTAAAACAGTTATTTCCTTGTTTTGTCTCAATGTAGTAAAGAAACGGTTGGGCCAGTTGCTGTTGAATCATGGCTCACAATTGGTGCCTTCTCTTTGTGGTGTCTCTACAGATCTTGGATCAGCTCCTTACTTTGCAAGTCTGAAAGTTCAATTTTTCTTTCAAGTCAGATGTGATATATAAATCCATTACTAAGAGCTATAAATAGTTTTAAATTATGAAAATTTGAAAAAAGTACAGTGCACAATATATTACAAAGCCTTCTTTTTACTTATCATGTAGAGTTAAGACAAGTGGACAGGTTAGTATTTTCCCTCCTTAAAAGGGAAATTGAAAGTTGCTCAGTCGTGCCCAACTGTTTGCCTCCAGTTGCCTCCAGTCCATGGATTTCTCCAGGACAGAATACTGGAGTGCGTAGCTGTTCCTTTCCCCAGGGAATCTTCCCAACCCAGGGATTGAACCCAGGTCTCCCACACTGCAGGCAGATCTTTACCAGCTGAGCTACTTCAGTGGAAAAAGTGACAGTGTTAGTCGCTCAATCATGTCTGACTCCACGATCCCGTGGACTGTAGCCCATGAGGCTCTTCTGCCCATGGGATTTCCCAGGCGAGAATACTAGAGGGGGTTGCTGTGCTGTCCTCCAGGGCATCTTCTGACCCTGGGGTTGAACCTGGGTCTCCTGCATTCAGGCAATCTCTTTACTGACTGAGCGACTAGGGAAGCCCATGCTAAGGAGTATTCCTAGCCACAGAGTCTAGTGACATCCCTACGCTGAATGCAGGGCCCTGGGAGTTGTATCCTGGGGGGAAGGTTCCCACTGGGAAGTCCTGATACCAGTCAGGGAGGGAGCTGCCAAACAACTCTGGGTTAAGTGTGTTCTGCAAATCTTATTTTCTATGGCTATTCTTTCTACCGTTTTACTTGTGTTTTAAAGGAACAGTTTGTTACAGGATGGTTGCCCAGAGGTGTGTCAATTTGCTCCCAGAAACCAAAGAAGAGTATAGTGCTTTGTGTTAAAATGTGAGTTTTATAGCAGTTCAAGGTATAGTCAGAGAAGAAAAGATGAGCAGAAAATTAGGAAATAGCAGAAAGCCCTGAACATCAGATAGGGCTTCATAAGTATCACTGCAACCTGGTGGGATTGACCCGCAATTATGTGCCCCTAGAGGCTTGTCTTGGCCTCAGGGGAGGAGCAGGTAGGGGTTGCCAGCCTGCAGAACAGCGTCTGTTTGAGGACTTGGCCGTGAGGTTAAGAGACTGCCTGGCTCAGCCTCCTCACTAGCTGTGTGGCCTTGGGTAAGTTATCTAAGGACTCCTGCTCAGTCTCCTCATTTGTCAAATTGGGATCCTGCTAGAACCCCTACCTCGAAGGCTTGTTGTGGGGTCACATGAGTTGACGTGTTAAAAGAAGTTAGAACCAGGCTTGGCAGATGAGTGGCGGTGGTGGTACATGATGCTCTAATGATGAGGATGAGCGTGCACAGTGCTGATCCCCGGGGGTAAAGGAGGACCGTCCACAGATGCCGCTTTAAGGAGCTTCCACATTCACGCTCGCTCTCTGCTATCAAAGAGATCTAAACATTCAGAGTAGCTGGCTGGATCTTCTTGTCTGAGTGACTGTTGGAAAATTTTCATTCTCCAGGTTTTCTGTTCCTAAAAGCCATGTAGATTATCATCTTTTGAGTGGTACCCTTCGTTATAGCCTCATGGCTTATTTCAGCACACGGCCAGCATGTGTTCCGTTTCTCGTCTGCCTGGTTGCTGGTAGCATGTCAGTGAGCGGCTGCTCTCTGACACGGAGCCAGGCACTTTCCTTTCCTCAGTAAGGTGAGCCACGTGGCAGTAAGCAGCCAGTCTCACCTGAATCGTGTGGACTGATTCTTTTTTTTTTGTAGTTTCAAAGAGGAACTTCATAAGTTGGGGGGCCTGTCTTTTTAAGGGTATGTGAATACCTGTGAGCCATCCACGTAATAACAGTTGTTTTGATCTTGAAATGGTAGCGAGCAGTCGGTAGACGTGAACTCAGATCCCAGCTGTGACCTTGTAACTTGTCCTCTCGCTTCCTTCATTTATAAGATGGGGACTTCCAAAACCTACCTTGCAATGTTATTGTAAGGATTAAATGTGTTTCCTAACAGTGGTGTACAGGGTACATCCTGCTCACCATGCCGGAATCCAGTGTTACCTAGCATCCGTAAGTACCTTTTAGGCATAATGAAGGAAATGAAAATATTTTTTCTCAGAACACACATTCTAATGGATTTATATTCACACATTTATATATACATACATATAATTGTATGTATATAAATTATACATTATATGTTTAATATATATAAATTATATATAATGACATAAATATATATATTTATGAATATTATATATATAAATTCTACATATAAATATTCACATATTTATATACATACATTCCAGTACTGACTTTATGATGGATGCTACCCCAATTAGTACAGGTTAAAATATCTGGTATGAAGAGGAATATCTTAAAAGATGGATGTTTTCAGTGTTTATCTAAAGTGTTTTAAAACTTTAGATATTATAAAGAGAAATTGATTCTTGAGGTTACCCTAAAAATTAATCACCTGCTTAGAATCTCTTGGTCTTTTAGTCTGTATTGTCTTTTTTTTAATTTTATTTTAATTGAAGGCTAATTACTTTACAATATGGTGGTGGTTTTTGACAGACATTGACATGAATCAGCCATGGATATACATTTGTTCACCATCCTGAACACCCCCCCCCCCCCCCCCCGCTCCCGCCACCTCCCTCCCCATCCCATCCCCCAGGGTCATCCCAGTGCACCAGCCCTGAGCACCCTGTCTCATGCATTAAACCTGGACTGGCGATCTGTTTCACATATGATAATATACATGTTTCAATGCTATTCTCCTAAATCATCCCACCCTTGCCCTCTCCCACAGAGTCCCAAAGTCTGTTCTTTACATCTATGTCTCTTTTGCTGTCTTGCATATAGGGTCATTATTACCATCTTTTTAAATTCCATATATATGCATTAATATACTGTATTGGTGGTACTGAGTCTTTGATCAAACAGTTGAAGACCAACATCTTAGATGTCTTTGAAGCAGTCTGTGTGATTGGACTGGGTTGTTCTTATTGTAATAATGGGTTGAAACTCTTAATTTTCCCCTCTTCTTTGCCTTGATGCTTTAAAACAGAACATCTCTAATCTCTTATCCATCTCTTATCTTGATGTTCTCTGTGATGAGAATAATCCATTTTTAGCAACTGTGTGCTCCATAGGCTCAAAATTTAGCAAATTGAGTTTCAGTGGGAATGCTTTAATGTCTGTGGCTGTTGGGAACATGTTTACTGAGGGAGAGTTACGTTCCTTATATGGTCAGAAAGTTTTGGAGATGTGTAATTTGGAAGGAGGGTATAACCATTTAAAAACAGAGTCCGTCCATGTATAAAGAGAACAAACTTAAGTGTTTACCAGTGGAGGTGGGGTGGGGGAGGGGCATCAGGGGCATGGGGGTTAAGAGTTACCAACTTTAAAGAAAACCAAAAATACAGTCTGTCTATCCTGTTAGGAATGGGATAACTTCAGGGCTTGCTGTAATTGAAGGATTTCTTCAGTTAGACAGGTGTCTTTAAAAACACAAACCATCATACGTCTTGGGGGGATGCTTTTGCTTGGCTGTTGAAGGATTTTTTGGAGAAAGGATCTCCTGGAATATTGCGGAAGCGGCGAGGACACCGGCACATCAGCCGAGCGGCCAGCAGGCTTCTGTGTGGCCACGCGTCAGGGCAGCCCCCGGTCACCACGTGGCCAGCCGACTCCTCTCTGAGCTGCTGTTTTTAAAGGGAGAGAGTTAGTGCTGGACCTCTCTGACAGGTAAATTATAAAGCTGTGTGCCTCTGGGAAGCTTTCAGCAGCCTTTAGTTGGGCATGCTCTACTTTTGGGATAATGCCAAGTGGCATGATTTACTGTTCGGTGTCAGAAATCTCTCTTTTTATCACTTGGAACAACATTTAAAACAGTGCAGTTTTCCTTTATTATGTAAACAGTTCTTTACTGATGAAGCTGTTCTCTCCCAGGTTTTTTTTCCCCCCTGAATTAAGGGACACTTGCAGAAGTATAACTTTTGGCACTGCGTTTGGGGTAAAATTGTTGACAGAAAATATGTGTGTGTGTGTGAGAGAGTGAGAGAAAGAAAGAGAGAGAAAGACACTCAGGCAGACAGTCTGGGCATGCAGAATATGCTTTTGAAAGTAGCCACTCAGACTCTGTTGTTGTGGTCTGTGGGCTCAGGAGTTGTGGCCTGTGAGCTCCAGAATGCCTGGGCGTCTGTAGTTTCGGCGCATGGGCTCAGTAGTTGTGGCTCATAGACTTCTACTCCAAGTCATATGGGATCTTAGTTTTCCAACCAGGGATCGACCTGGCATCCTTTGCATTGCAAGGTGGATTCTTAACTGTTGGACCCTAGGGAAGTCCTAATCCCTAACTCTTAGTTTTTTTTTTTTGAAGGGTAGTATTATTCAATTTTCGTTAAACTGAGCTTGGGATTTAGTGACACTCCTAGCTCTTAGATATTCTCTGGGAGTCACTCATCATGCCAGAGCCTGTGGCAGAGATTAAGCCAATAACCAAGCCTTCCCTTGGACACACAACTATACAATGTTTTCTAGTTGCACTTAGTAGCTGAGGCCTTGCCAGTGCAACGGGGCAGGAGATGGGCGCCAGGCTCAGGCCTGGACAGCTGTGGTGGCCCACATTCTTTTCTCTTTCCAGCTGGGATGGAGCAGGGTCACTTTGTAGCCAAGTGTTGCAGGTGGCAGAGCTGCAAGGTGGCAGGAGCCTGGGTCCCTGGAAAGCTGCCTGGAGGAGAGCCACCCAAGCAGCAGTCTGCGTGAGGCTGTTATGTGAGCAGGAAATGCACTTTCATTGTGTTACACCGGCTAGCTTCCAGGGGCCAGCTTTACTTTCGACTTACCTGTCACTAGAGTAAGGCACTGGAGCAGCTCCCTGTCTTTTCAGACCTGTGTTTGAGCCTGGAGACAGAGCCCTCATTGACTGTTTCCAGCAGATTGGCTTTTTTCATTGACCTTTTTTGTTTCCTTCCCTTTTCCTCCATTCTCATTGCTTTCTCCTCTTTCATTAAAAACGCCCTGTAAATCTTGCGATTCAAATCTCAGCTTCCATGCCCTGCCTCTCAAAGGTCTCCTTGACTATCTGATCTAAAATAACTCTCTAGGTCCTTGCTATCATTCTGTTTTAAATTTTCTGAGTGGCATTCAGCATTATCTGATGATATTTTCTTATTGATTGTGTCTTCCCCGCAGAAAACTCTAAACCATGAGATCAGGGAATTGCTCACTTCACTGCTGCCTCCCTTGTTCCTAGAACAGAGTGGAATGTATTCAAATAAGGGCTTAATACTTGGTGAATGAAGTATGAAACTATCTTACTTTGGATTAGGAAGAAAGTGGTATATGAAAGATCAAAATGGAAACAACAAACAGTAAGAAATGACTCTTCTGCTTTACAGGTCTGCGCAGTTCGGTTCTGTGCATTAAGATATTGCCTAGACTTGGACAAAAAAGGATAGTCAGTGACAAAGGTAAATCTAGGTCCCATGGGACCCAGAGTTTGCCAGGTATTTGGTTACAGACCTTGAAAGTGAGTGCTCTGTTTGTTTATCTGTAAACAGACAGTCCTACACTGCAGGATTCTTTACCACTGAGCCACAGGGGAAGCTGAGCGCAGACAGACGGAAGTAACAACCAGGTCCAGAAGAATTCGATCACTGATGCAACTTGGCCAAACTGTTGGAGCGAATTATCTTCTGGATTAAAATACCTCTAGTTTTTTCCTCCTGCAGTTTAGAGGGAAGGCTATTTTGAAGTAGAGAGAATGTTCAATTCTAAAATGTAAAGTCGTTTTAATGGGTATATAGTGCTTATTTTACCTCTCTACATTTATTTCTGTAGCTCCTGTTGCTGGCTCTGAGTGGAATTTGAGAGAGTCATACTAAGTTTGGTTGAATACTTCAGCCTTTTGGGCACAATATCCTAATCTGCAAAAATGAGGACACTGTACCCCTAGATGGGGGAAAGTGCTTGGCACACAGTAGGTGTTCAAGAAATGTTTCCTCAATAACAAAGAATACTAACAGATAATGTTTTTGGTACTATTATATTAATAGCCAGTTTATTTATTGGGCTTCCCAGGTGGCACAGTGGTAAAGAACCCACTTGCCAATACAGGAGATGTAAGAGATACAGGTTCGATCCCTGGGTCAGGAAGATCCCCTGGAGGAGGGCATGGCAACCCACTCCAGTATTCTCGCCTAGAGAATCCCATGGACAGAGGAGCCTGGCGGGCTATAGTCCATGGGGTCGCCAAGAGTCAGACATGACTGAGCAACTAAGCACAGTATGAACAATTTATTTATTAAGCACTTAAGTGTTAGCTGGCAGACATGTATCAACATATGTGACTTCACTTAGTCCTGACTGTCACACGTGGTAGGTCGGTTCTGTATGTATCCCCATTTCACGGTTTAAGTAGCGGAGGCAGCTGAGGTCGAAACCCAGGTCTGCTCTAAGCCTAGAGGCCTCACAGTCGACCTTTGCCTTCTTTACTCTAGAGCAGGGGTCCCCAGCCTCCGGGATCTGATGCCTGATGATCTGAGGTGGAGCTGGTTTAACAATAATAGACGTAAAGTGCACAGTAAATATGATGCGCTTGAATCCTCCCCAGACCATCCCCACTCCCCCTCGTCCATGGAAAGTTGTCTCCACAGAGCCAGTCCCTGGTGTGGGGACCGCTGGTCTACAGCAGCAGGATGTGCACGGAGATCCAGACCAGCGTGTCTTGTCACACGGTCAGTCCTGTTGCTCCAAGCCCATGCTTTTCTAGCTTCTAGGGTTATCTTAAGCACCCTGTAGAAATGACGGAGCAGTAGGGTACTGTGAAAGAGGCCGTACTCCAAGAAAGGCCAGCCTCCACAGTGCCCTTTCTGGTGTGACTCTGTCCTCTAGGTCAAGTGGCAGCTCCGATTGCATCCCTCCCCTGCTCAGAATCCCTCCAGTGAGTCCCTGTGTCCCAGGTTGTCCACGAGCTGGCCTCTGCCTCCATGTCCAGCTTCCCCTTGGGCCCTCTTCCCCACCTCCGCTGTTACTGCCTGGCCACAGCAAACCATCATTCCCCAAGAACTGTTCCACATCCCATCTTTATACTCAGAATTCCCTTCCTTTGACAAAGTCCCTTTGATCCTCTGGGAGGTCTTTCCTGGTGTTGCAGGTGGAACTGCTTCCTCCTGCCCCCATTCTGTGTGGGGGCCCTGCACTAATGTGTGTGTGTTTGAGCTTTTCTCTCCCTAGCAGGCTGTGAGCTTGGTGAAGGTCAGGATGGGTTTTGTCTTCTTCCTACCATCTGTGCCTGGCACACATCAGCTATTTGTTGAATGAAAGGAGAAGAGAGAATAAAATGATTCAAAAGTGGTCACAATATTCATGTTCTTTGGACAAGAGTCTTTTCCTCTAAGCAGACACTCAAAGTGCATTCCCATGTAATGTGAGGCCCCGCGGAGCTGTCAGTCTGGGGAGACTGTCAGTGCGGTGGGCCAGGGGCTGCTTCCAGGTGATGTAGTGCTGAGCATGGAGGCAGGATGTGCCAGGACTTAGGAGGGAAGCAGAGTCGATGTAGCAGAGATGGGTTTGATTCCTGGTACTGTCCCTGAACCTCCAGATCCCTGTGGTCAAAGTATTTTACCTTGGAGAGCCTCAGTTTACTCATCTGTGAAATGGGACTGATGGCTTCTGCCTCAAAGGATGGTTGTAAGGACATCATGAAATAATTTGCATAACATGCTGTCTGGTGCATTCAAATGCATGCTACTATAAATTAAGACACAAAAGATCCTATGATGGCCATTTTTATCCTTACGGTTTCTTAAGAACCTCAGTGAATAAATTGATAAATACTCTTATTTTCACATTGAATTTTCATGTCCAGAAGTGAGAAATTTCATATTCACTGTGATTTATAATGAAATCTCTCTTTCCTGAGATGACTTCAGTAACATCTTTATGGTGGGGAGTTTGATAGTGGTAAAGTGTCTGCAAAATATTCTTTGCAGCCAAAGATGGAGAAGCTCTATACAGTCAGCAAAAACAAGACCAGGAGCTGACTGTGGCTCAGACCATGAACTCCTTATTGCCAAATTCAGACTTAAATTGAAGAAAGTAGGGAAAACCACTAGACCATTCAGGTATGTATGACCTAAATCAAATCCCTTATGATTATACAGTGGAAGTGAGAAATAGATTTAAGGGCCTAGATCTGATAGATAGAGTGCCTGATGAACTATGGAATGAGGTTCTTGACATTGTACAGGAGACAGGGATCAAGACCATTCCCATGAAAGAAATGCAAAAAAGCAAAATGGCTGTCTGGGGAGGCCTTACAAATAGCTGTGAAAAGAAGAGAAGCAAAAAGCAAAGGAGCAAAGGAAAGATAGAAGCATCTGAATGCAGAGTTCCAAAGAATAGCAAGAAGAGATAAGAAAGCCTTCTTCAGCGATCAATGCAAAGAAATAGAGGAAAACAACAGAATGGGAAGGACTAGAGATCTCTTCAAGAAAATTAGAGATACCAAGGGAACATTTCATGCAAAGATGGGCTTGATAAAGGACAGAAATGGTATGGACCTAACAGAAGCAGAAGATATTAAGAAGAGGTGGCAAGAATACACAGAAGAACTGTATAAAAAAGATCTTCATGACCCAGATAATCACGATGGTGTAATCATTGACCTAGAGCCAGACATCCTGGAATGTGAAGTCAAGTGGGCCTTAGAAAGCATCACTACGAGCAAAGCTAGTGGAGGTGATGGAATTCCAGTTGAGCTATTCCAAATCCTGAAAGATGATGCTGTGAAAGTGCTGCACTCAATATGCCAGCAAATTTGGAAAACTCAGCAGTGGCCACAGGACTGGAAAAGGTCAGTTTTCATTCCAATTCCAAAGAAAGGCAATGCCAAAGAATGCTCAAACTACCACACAATTGCACTCATCTCACACGCTAGTAAAGTAATGCTCAAAATTCTCCAAGCCAGGCTTCAGCAATACGTGAACCGTGAACTTCCTGATGTTCAAGCTGGTTTTAGAAAAGGCAGAGGAACCAGAGATCAAATTGCCAACATCCGTTGGATCATTGAAAAAGCAAGAGAGTTCCAGAAAAACATCTATTTCTGCTTTATTGACTATGCCAAAGCCTTTGACTGTGTGGATCACAATAAACTGTGGAAAATTCTGAAAGAGATGGGAATACCAGACCACCTGATTTGCCTTTTGAGAAATCTGTATGCAGATCAGGAAGTAAGAGTTAGAACTGGACATGGAACAACAGACTGGTTCCAAATAGGAAAAAGAGTACATCAAGGCTGTATATTGTCACCCTGCATATTTAACTTCTATGCAGAGTACATCATGAGAAACGCTGGACTGGAAGAAGCACAAGCTGGAATCAAGATTGCCAGGAGAAATCTCAATAACCTCAGATATGCAGATGACACCACCCTTATGGCAGAAAGTGAAGAGGAACTAAAAAGCCTCTTGATGAAAGTGAAAGAGGAGAGTGAAAAAGTTGGCTTAAAGCTCAACATTCAGAAAATGAAGATCATGGCATATGGTCCCATCACTCCATGGGAAATAGATGGGGAAACAGTGGAAACAGTGTCAGACTTTATTTTGGGGGGCTCCAAAATCACTGCAGATGGTGACTGCAGCCATGAAATTAAAAGACGCTTACTCCTTGGAAGGAAAGCTATGACCAACCTAGATAGCATATTCAAAAGCAGAGACACTACTTTGCCAACAAAAGTCCGTCTAGTCAAGGCTATGGTTTTTCCTGTGGTCATGTATGGATGTGAGAGCTGGACTGTGAAGAAGGCTGAGCGCCGAAGAATTGATGCTTTTGAACTGTGGTGTTGGAGAAGACTCTTGAGAGTCCCTTGGACTGCAAGGAGATCCAACCAGTCCATTCTGAAGGAGATCAGCCCTGGGATTTCTTTGGAAGGAATGATGCTAAAGCTGAAACTCCAGTCCTTTGGCCACCTCATGTGAAGAGTTGACTCATTTGAAAAGACTCTGATGCTGGGAGGGATTGGGGGCAGAAGGAGAAGGGGACGACAGAGGATGAGATGGCTGCATGGCATCACTGACTCGATGGACGTGAATCTGGGTGAACTCCGGGAGTCGGTGATGGACAGGGAGGCCTGGAGTGCTGCGATTCATGGGGTCGCAAAGAGTCGGACACGACTGAGGGACTGGACTGAACTGAAAGTATCTGAAAATAGGCATCTGTCACAATAAGGTTTATAAAGCATATTAGATTGTATTTGTCTATTGAATGTCTATGGTTGATCCTATGAAGAACCAGAAGTTTATATACCACAGAGGTTTGGGTTAGAATTAGAGGATGGTCAGAGCTGTTTCATGTTCAGATTGAAAAGACATTTGACCATAGTACTATTTGATCAGGCTTCCCTTGTGGCTCAGGTGGTTAAGAATCCGCCTGCAATGTGGGAGACCTGGGTTCGATCCCTGGGTTGGGAAAATCCCCTAGAGAAGGGACCAGCAACCCACTCCAGCATTCTGGCCTGGAGAATTCCATGGACTGTTTAGTCCATGGGGTCGCAAAGAGTCGGACATGACTGAGTGACTTTTACTTTCACTCTTTGATCATCTGAATTTGTAAACTGCTGACTGAGAAATGCCAGCAGAGGGGTAAATGGAAGCTCTTCCTTCCTTCCATCCATCCATCATCCCTCCATGTCCCTATAAGAAATGGAAGGAATGGCCGGGGTTTCCTCAAAGCATCTTCACAAGGGCCCTAGAACACCTGCCTTCTTCCCCACGCTGGAAAGTGTCCATTTATACCCTGTGGCCCCGTCTTCCTCGTGGTACCAGCTATGGGGCCTTCTGCAGTCGGTGAGAAGCAGAGCTGAATAAAGATGTGGTCTCCTGGGAGGCTGGTGCATGGGCCTCTCTTGGCAGAGCCTCCATGGTAGGGCGAGAAACGCTCATCACTTCTTGCCTGGGTTCCTGCAGTGGGCCCCCCTGATTCCACCCTTGTCCCATCACGGTCTAGTCCCAACATAGCTGCCAGAGTGATCCTCTTAACATAAAATTCAGATCTCGTCACCTTTTTACCCAAAACAGTGCAATGGCTTCCCGCTGCAGAGTTAACACCCAAGTCCTTACGGTGGCCTTTCCTTAGCCCTGACCTTGCCTCCCATTTGCCTTCTCTGCTGCTTCAACCAGCGGGTTTCCTTGCTGTTTTCCAGACATTCTGGGGCACTTGCTGGTCCCTCAACCTCACATGGTCTTTCACATCCATGGGGCTCACTCTCTTACAATAGGTCTCTATTAGAACATCATCTCATTAGAGAGTTTGTCCTACTGATCTATGTAAAACATCTCTTTACCCCCACCTTATTTTTATCAGGTCTTCTGAATCACTCACATAGAAAGAAAGTGAAGTTGCTCAGTCATGTCTGACTCTTTGCGACCCTGTGGACTGCCACCAGGGAAGCCCTGAATCACTCACATGCTGCTGCTGCTGCTAAGTCACTTCAGTCGTGTCCGACTCTGCGTGACCCCATAGATGGCAGCCCACCAGGTTCCCCCGTTCCTGGGATTCTCCAGGCAAGAACACTGGAGTGGGTTGCCATTTCCTTCTCCAATGCATGAAAGTGAAAAGTGAAAGTGAAGTCGCTCAGTCGTGTCCGACTCTTCATGACCCCATGGACTGCAGCCTACCAGGCTCCTCTGTCCATGGGATTCTTCAGGCAAGAATACTGGAGTGGGTTGCCATTTCCTTCTCCAGGGGATCTTCCTAACCCAGGGATTGAACCCAGGTCTCCCGCATTGCAGGCAGATGCTTTAACCTCTGAGCCACCAGGGAAGCTCTGAATCACTCACATATCAGAGGCTTAATTATTTGATCATTGTGTCTGTCTCCAGACTAGAATTATGGGGTAGATGGTTCGGTTTAGCCACAGGACTTAGTAGACACTCAGTACCTACCTGAATGAAGCATGGATATGTGGGGAGACATAGGGGCTGGTTTTGGCTACCTGGGGATCCATGGGCTGGTCTCTGATGTGCCTGTGTCTCTGGAGATCGCGAGGTTCAGGTAGGACAGCATGCACAAACACTTTGTGAGTGGTGAAGCACTAAGGAGGTGGAAAGTATTATTCACAAGGTTAGCGCATGCTCAGCCGTTTTGGGTTTCTCTGTGTGCTGGCCCCAAATGTGGCCCTCGTCTTGCTGCACTTTGTGCCAAGTTAGGAACAGGGAGCAGACTCCAGCTGACTTTTGACTGAATGGTACCTCTTATGAAGCCAGCATCTGGAAGTCCTGGATCTAGGTCCTGTTTTTCACTGGTTAAGAAGCCTGAGAAGTTGACCTGAAGATTCAAAGGGAATCTTAAGGGGCAAAAAAGGACAAGGCCAGAAAAAGGGGCTCCTGAATTCCAAAGCCATTGTCAATTCTAAAGGGAGAATGAGAAAGGACTGTCTTGGGGCGTCCGCCCCTTCTTCCTGCACTATTGCTCATGACACAGGAAAGAGAGAATTACTACCGTGGGGTTGTGGCAGGTAGCTGGATGTGAGGAGTTTGAAGACGCGCCCTCCTGCCTTTATGATGTGTCACAAACGTGCACATTCTGTACTGTTTCTTTTGCCTTCAGTTGTTTTTTAAAATGATATTTATTAGTCTCTCTCTTTTTCGTGTGTGCTATGTGCCATGTAGGATGTGGGATCTTAGTTTCCAACCAAGGATTGAACCTGTGCCCCTTCAGTGGGAGTGCAGACTCTTAACTACTGGACCTTCAGGGAAGTCCCTGCCTTTAGTTCTTGATTTTGATCAGATGAGATATTCTCTGCAGGCATCGAAATTCAGGTCCTCTCCCCTACCCCCCTTCTTTTTACAAAAGTGTTTCCACATTGTAGTTCCTGGGAGGGTGGACATTTGTGTCTCATCTGCTCATTTTGATTTATCTGTTTTCCATCTTTCTGGCCCTGTTCCTGTTTCAGTTACATTCCATGGTGCTTTGTTTTTCTAGCTGTCCTTTTGCCATTGTTATCACGCCTCAGCCCTCTGCTGCTGCCGTTTTATCCTTTCTCTCCTCACTGAGCCCTCATTTTCAGTCTTTCTCTTGCCTCCCATACATTCTTTGGGAGCTGAGGCTGATCTTGATTTCTGGATGCTCTTTCCTCATTGTCCTGCTTCTCTGGTTTCTGTGGCATCATGTTTCCCATCCTGTGACTGAGCTGGCTTTTACCTGCATTGGTTCTTATTTGGGAAGGAAAAGGGTCAGAAGAAGAGCCATGGGCCCTGAGAGCACTCTGAGGTTGAGCAGAGGTAATGGAGGTCTAGGAGAGCAGAGATGAGAGGGTGGAAGGATATGGATGGTTTGGGGACTGGGGAACTTTGGGGGAGTTTGCTTCTGATTCTAATTTGTTTCCATAGAGATTCTTCCCAGTCCTTTGGGGAAGGAG
Source organism: Bos indicus x Bos taurus (assembly GCF_003369695.1). NCBI lineage: Eukaryota > Metazoa > Chordata > Mammalia > Artiodactyla > Bovidae > Bos > Bos indicus x Bos taurus. Next base: position 7,749,998 of record NC_040095.1, on the reverse strand, counting down.
TAGGATTGACTTAGGGCTTGGCAGTGGTAGCTTGGGGCAGTGAGAAGAGGATTAGAAGCAGAGTGAAGATGTGGGCTCTAGCCCTGGGTCTGCTATGTGATGGGACCCAAAACAGGTCACTTATCGTGGTGGGCCTTCAGTTTCCTCACGTCACTGGTAAAGGCAGGGTTTTGATCCAGGTAAGTTTCTTGCAGATAAGTTTCTTTCAGCTGTATATTTTGCAAGTTTCAGAATCTATGCTTCTCCTAGTGAGGATTCTGATTCTTTTATTTTGCACGGGATCTTTTTACTTGGCAGGATCTTCTGTGTTCCTATTTAAGAAGGGCCTGTGTGTGTGTGTGCATGAGTGTGTGCATGAGTGTGTGCCTGTGTGCATTGGGGAGAGGGGTCTTGGCATAGCTGGCCAGAGGAGAGGGGTGCAGGGCTCCTTTCCCATGTGCCTTCATGAGAGGGATTTCCTGTGGAGTGCAGGAGCTCCGTGGCCTACCCTGAAATAAGAATACAGACGGTGTGGCTCAGTTCTTTGTCTAGGAGAGATCAATTTACAGAGACTTATGTTTCCTTGTATTCCTGGTAGTCTTTGGAGTGGTGTGTTCAGTACTGTCAGCAGACCTACACTGACTTTCAGACATCACTTGGTTTGACATAAATCTATAGACTTCAAATGTTAGAAATAACCATGTGAGCTTACTGTCTGCATAGGTTCAACCTGAGTTTGAATTTGATGAGTCATAGTGTTTATTGTGGAGAAGGCGATGGCACCCCACTCCAGTACTCTTGCCTGGAAACTCCCATGGATGGAGGAGCCTGGTGGGCTGCAGTCCATGGGGTCTCGAAGAGTCGGACACGACTGAGCGACTTCACTTTCACTTTTCACTTTCATGCACCGGAGAAGGAAATGGCAACCCACTCCAGTGTTCTTGCCTGGAGAATCCCAGGGACAGGGGAGCCTGGTGGGCTGCCGTCTATGGGATTGCACAGAGTTGGACATGACTGAAGTGACTTAGCAGCAGCAGCAGTGTTTATTGTGTTGTGAATATAAAGCTTGAGCTCTGAAATGTAAAATGAGCTAATAGGACTTTATTTTCCAACACAGACTAGATAACAGAGGGTGTGCTAGAGTCAGAGGGGCCTTGCTGCTGCTGCTAAGTCTCTTCAGTCGTGTCCGACTCTGTGCAACCTCATAGACGGCAGCTCACCAGGCTCCCCCGTCCCTGGGATTCTCCAGGCAAGAACACTGGAGTGGGTTGCCATTTCCTTAGAGACTCTAAATAGATGGGGTTGAAACTTTTTTTCTGAAGGAGGAATCTTTTTTTCCCCACACAAAGTATTATGGAGAATGTATAAACTTGATACAAACTTTATTATAAATGTTTTCTTTGAATTTATTATGTTCGTTAATTCAATGAGAACAATGACTTAGCCTAGGAGTGCAAAGCTTCTCCAGTGTATCAAAATTTGGTAAATAATACATTTAAGTGAATTAAATATTTTTAGATATAAATGTAACTGAAAACATAGTTTCCAAAATGAAATTTAAAAGGAATGTTCGCAAAGTTGCAACCTTCCTCTGTTAAAATCTGTGGTCCCCCTAATGTCAGTTTGAAAACCACCAATTCAGAGAATGAAAAATAAACTAAACATCAATCCAAGAAGCTAAGAAATAAACCAAAGCGAAAGAATATGGGAGAAATTAAATAAGCAAATTCCAATCACCACTTATGTAGACCTCCCATTTTTTTCATATTGAAGCTAGTAACGTAGAGGTATTATTCAAGGTATTATCAATTTTAGACTTTAAAGCCTAAATAGCCTCATTCTCTTAGAATAAACAAATAAGCAAAGGAAAAACAAAAATCAAAGCCTCCTCCTTCCGCTAGTGCTTATTCCTCTTAAGATGAAGTCATTCATGTCATCTTTGGACATCTCCAATCCTTAGAAGGCTCTCACTGGAGAGCTGAACTCGATGCCCTGTCTTTCCCTCCATTGTTTCATGCTTTTCCCCTGGGGCCTGCAGAACATGTCTAGCCTCTTGTCTGCATGGCAGATCCTGGTATTTGTGACGGTGACCGTTTACTCATGAGTCTTTTCTCCTTTGGCAAAACAGCCCCAGTTCCTTCAATTGTTCTGCCGTAGGACAGCACGGCCTCTGTGTCCCTGCAGCATCCTTGTCATTTTCCTCTACACATGTTGTCAGTTTGGTCTGTATGTTTTCAAGTATTTCATGGCCCAGGTATGTCTGATAGGTACAGAGAAGAGCGGACGATATCATTCTTAAGGAACATTCTAGATTTTCCTCAATGCAGAGTTGGGCAGAATTAGCATCGGGTGGCTGTCTCAGTGATAGCTCATGCTTAGTTGATTATTGACTAAAACCCCCTCTGATATCCAATTATTAAACATTTTGTTTCATTCTTAATTTTTTTCAGTTGATTATTTTGGAACCAAGGGCAGGACATTTAGTCCTCAAGAAATGTTGATAATGGAAGGGTAGCGATTATACTTTAAGTATTCTTATATCCAACCTGGTATCTTTCCTACTGTGATCTACTTGAAGTATCAGTTATTTGTTTTCAATTTCTAGTTCTCTGTTTTTATGGAATCTGTGAATAAGTTAGTGATGTTAAAAGGAAGTAAGCTGAGCAACTTTTTAAAGCCTGCTTCTGGCCTTGTGAGAAACCTGGAGTCATCTTCTGACCATCATCGTGAATTGTTTTTCACTCAAGTCAGCTGTGTTACAGGAACAAAGGCTATTTTAATTCTATAGTGGTGAATCATTTCATCCAGTGGGAAAATCATCAAGAATTTTTTATGTTTGTGTTTATGTCTAACTGAGTATAATGCAGAGGTTTGGATACTGGGTGCCTTTTAAAATAAATACTGCTATATACATTTAGCTTATGGCAGTTATTCCTTTTGATTAGTAATCTGCTAATTGTGTGTTCACAGCTTTATTTCCTTGTCACTTGTGTTCCGTCACTGTTGAGAAAGGCATGTTAAAGTTTCCCGCTGGGATTGTGGATTTTTCAATTTCTCCTTTTTGGATTTGTTATTTTTTCTTTTATATATATTGAAGCTATTTATTAGATGCATATGGACTTAGTACTGTATCAGCTTGTTTAGCTTACACTTTATGATGAAAGGGTCCTCTTTCTCTAGTAATATGTCTTGATTTAAAAACTACTTTGATATTGCTTTGGCTATATTAGCTTTCTTTTGGTTTGTGTTGCATAGTGTATCTTTTTACTTTACTTTAAAACTTTCTGCTTTATTTTTAAAGTGTATCTCTTGTAAGCAGCATATAGTTATTGTTATTGTTCTTGAATTGTTCTTGTTCTTGAAAACCCATACTTAACTGCCTCAGCATTGTATTGGGATCAGTTAGTCTGTTTATATTAAAATTGCTGATACAGTTGGATTTATATCTATCATATAACCCTCTATTTGACATGTTTTACATTCTTAATTTCTCCTATCTTATGTTTTTGATTATTTTCTATTTCATTTTTACTCTATAACTTGTTAACTGTACATTCTTTTCCCATTCTGTTAGTAGTATATTTGACACATTATATAGTAAGTTATTGCTTTTAATGCTTTCCCAAAACTCTTAGATGCTCTAATTCTACTTCCCTTTTATGTTACTGTAGTCAGATATTGTAGTTATACAAATATTTAAAACTCCACGACTTTATAATTATTATTTTGTACATTAGGTATTAATTATATTTACTCACATCATTATACCTCATTGCCTCTTGTATTTTCACATTTCTATTTGAGTTCATTTAACTTTTGCTTGAATATGTTGTTTTAGTAATTCTTTTAGTGCTAACAGGGAATTCCTTCAGTATTTGTCTTAAACAGTTAATTTCAACTTCAGTTTTAAGAATGTTTTTGTTAGGTATGGAATTTTAGGTCATCAATTTCTTTTATTACTTTAAAGATGTCATTCCATTCTCTTCTAGCTTCTATACCTTCTCAGAATGGTTCTGCCCTTTCCACAGTTTTAATTATATTTTATTCACATTTCCAGAGTTTTCTGATGCTTTTAAGAATATTACTTTTAATTTTTCCATCTTTGTTTTCTTGTTACCAGTAAGAATGTTAGCCTGTCCTGCTCTATTTCATCCTGTCGGGGGGGAAAAAGCCATTTCTACCCCAAAAGCCAATTCTGAAGAAACGTCTTGTGAGTCTTTTAGCTCATATTGGTTTAATCTGTCTTAAGAAAATGACATTCTGATATTTCCTCCTGGACTTAACCAGTTCAATTCATATTCAAGTGGATTTTGTTGACTTAGATTTGGTTTGGATGATAAATTTTAGTGATCTTGATATTTTTACACTATGCAAAAGATGCTTTACAGAGTGCAGTCAGTCAGAAAGAAAAACAAATGTCATATACTAATGCATATATATGGAATTTAGAAAGATGGTCCTGATGAAATTATTTGCAGGGCAGCAATGGAGACACAGGCCTAGGGAACAGACATACGGACACAGGGTGGGGGCGGGGAGTGTGGAGAAAGGAAAGGGGGTAGTGTGGAGAGAGTAACAGAAACTCACAGTATCGTATGTAAAATAGACAGCCAATGGGAATTAGCTGTATGACTCAGGCAAGTCAAATCAGGGCTCTGTGACAACCTAGAGGGGTGGGATGGGGCGGGAGGTGGGAGGGAGGGTCAAGAGGGAGGGGACACATGTGTACCTATGGCCGATTCATGTTGATGTTTGGCGGAGACCAACACAATTCTTTAAAGCAATTATGCTTCAATTAAAAAGTAAATTAGAAAAAGATGCTTTAAGCATGTTTTACTTATTTTTAAAATTTAGTTTCATTTTTAATTGGAGGATAATTACTTTACAATATGGTGATGGTTTCTATCATACATCAACATGAATCGGTCACAGGCATACACATGTCCCCTCCCTCTTAAACCTCCCTCCCACCTCCCTCCCCATCCTGCCCCTCTAGGTTGTCACAGAGCACCAGCTTTGGGTTCCCTGCATGCTTAATTTTTTGGCCATATCACAAGTCATGAGGGATTTAATTCCCCAACCAGGAATCAAACGCATACCTCCTGCATTGAAAAGACAGAGGTCTCAACCACTGGAGCACCAGGGAAGTCACTTCAAACATGCTTTAAATCAGTGGTTCTTAACCTTTTGGAATCATAAGCTCCTTGTACCTTCCGAGGACTCTCTGGTTAAAAGACCGACGTCTACTGTCCCCAGGTGAATGCTTAAAACTGTATGAAGTGTGTTCTTCATGGGAATTAAGGAATGTTTCTCCTACCTCCCATTCTCTCTCCACACCATGTCTACCCGTGGGTTTCAGGATGAGAATCATTATATTCAGTATAAAATAAATGTTAAGTGTAAAGGTGTAGATAAGTCAGTTAATACTTGAGCACTTGCTGTTTGTACAGGGACATGTTGGGAAGGAAGGTGTGCTGGGCCTGAAACAGGAAGATCCAGATTTGATTGTGGCTTTGCCATATGCTGGGCCTGATGGTATCAGTGTTCTCATCTATAAAATAAAGATCATGGTAACCCTTCCCAGACATTCTTGTGGGAATGAGATGAGAAAATACACAAGAAATCACTTAATAAATTGAGGAATACTGTTCACATAAAAAATAATAAATGTACGTGTATAAATATGCATTTATATATAATATGTACACACAGTATATAGGAAATCAGTTTTCCTTTTTCAAACTTTGTTGAAAGAAGTACTTCAGCTGAATACAGTAATTAGGAATGAGACTTTTTGCCCATAGCACTTTCTTTGGAATTTTTCTTAAGGAATGTAAAGATAATATAACTTGGGGTGAGGCAGAAAAGAAGAAATCCAATACTGTTAATCTGGCTCTGAAATCCTATTAGTGTTGATTCTAACTAATACCTGTACTTTTATTCTCTTTTACCTATGGCATGGGACAATGTATCTCTTTAAAGTGTATTTTTTTAAGGCTCTTACAACATTTAACACACTTTCCTCTGCAGAGAAGTCTCTGGGTAAAATGACTATTTTTGTTGTTGTTGTTACTGTAAAAAGGACAAGTTTCAAATATTAAAAACAATCAAATTTGATAGAATGTGTTATTTACATTACGATTATGGTTTTAATGGCATGTATTAGGAAACATTCATTGTAATATTTGACATGTCAATTAACACCCTCATTGTGCTTCTATTAGAAATTATCCCATATAAAGTCTATGCAGAATACTAGAACACCTTAGAAAACCAAACAGTCTTACTGTCATATTAAAAGGTGACAATTATCAATAAAAAGCATTTGTTAAATTCCCATTTTTGTTCGTTACTATAAAAGCTAGAGTTCTTAACATTTTTTGGAATCTTTGAATGCCTTTGAGAATGTGATGAAAACTATAAACCATTCCTTAGAAAACTGGACTCAGTGCTAAGTTGCTTCAGTGGTGTCTGACTCTTTACAACCTTATGGACTACAGCCCACCAGACTCTTCTGTCTATGGGGATTCTCCAGGCAAGAATACTGAAATGGGTGCCATGTCCTCCTCCAGGGGATCTTCCTGCCCCAGGGATCAAACTCATGCTCTTAAGACTCATGCATTGGCAGGCGGATTCTTTACCACTAGCACCACCTGGGAACCCCTAGAAAATTGCACACACATGTGCATAAACAGTTTTGCTAATAATTTTTAGTTTCCCAGACCACCGGAAACCCAGATGGACTCTTCCTGTAGACCCGGATTAAAGAAACCTCACTGTAAAAAGGTGTGTGCTTGCACACTTCGTTCTTGCTGTCATCATTTGAAACTATACTATTTGTCTATTCCCTGTTGGGCCAGGTGGTTTAGAAAGTGGATAGTTAAGGTTGTTGTCCAGCAGGTGACACTTATTAACAAAGTATGTACAGGTGTGTTGTCTATAGAGCGTGAGAAAGGAAAGGGAGAGAGGGAGGGAGAACATTCATACAAGAATACCTAATACTCAGATTAAGATAATATAGCCACCAAGTTGTTGAGGGTATTAGAGAACTTGACTTAGAGGCCATTATAGATTAATGAAAAATATTTAGAATATGCACATCAATGTCACTGTCCATTTTCTTCTTAAATGCCATTGGAAGATGAGTTAAGAGAGTTGGAAGAAATACTTTAAGATGGCAAATACATTTTCTACCTCTTTGGTTCCTCTGAGAAGAAATACATAGATGTCACAGCATTTCAGCAGAAGATTTGATCGTGGACATTACTGATGAGTTTTATAAGTAGAATTTCTCCAGGGGGATGCTTGATGGTTAAAAAAAAAAAGTGTTGGTTTAATTAGTTAATTTTTTGGGTCTGTGCTTATACTGAGAGATATTTAGTGTGATTATACTTAGTTAAGGTTTTCTGCGTTACTTTTATTACTCCTGTTTTCCATATGACCTGACCTTTAGTGGTTTTACGGGAGTACTCTAGTGCTTTTGATTTGGGCATGAGAAGGTAACAGGAGAAAGGGGATGGTTGTGATGTTGCTTTCAACTGGTTCATTTGCAAAAGTGAAAATTTTGACCTGATTAAGGCAAAGGTAGGGGCTTCCCTGGTAGCTCAGCTGGTAAAGAATCTGCCTGCAATGCCGGAGACCCCAGTTTGATCCCTGGGTCAGGAAGGTCTCCTGGAGAAGGGATAGGCTACCCACTCCCGTTTTCATTAGCTTTCCTGGTGGCTCAGAGGGTAAAGAATCTGCCTTCAATGTGGGAGACCTGGGTTTGTTCACTGGGTTGGGAAGATCCCCTGGAGAAGGGAATGGCTACCCACTCCAGTATTCTTTCCTGGAGAATTCCATGGACAGAGGAGCTTGGCAGGCTACATACAGTCCATGGGGTCGAAAAGAGTTGGATATGACTGAGCAATTTCACTTTCTTTCAAGGCAGAGGTGACCTTAGATAAATAGAGGAGAGAAGACTAAAATTCTTTAAATCAGGATTTAATCAGGCAACTATCAATATTGGCTTTGATAAAAGTGGCCAATAAATTTCAGCAGCAGTGGAAAAAATATGAAATAAGTGAGAAGCTGTTTATTATCTGTTAACTTAGGGAATAATAAAACTTTTGGGAAAGTTGGAATAAAAATAATACTCTTGACCAGTACAGGTGATGACGAGAGTTGTATTTTTTAGCTTTTGTTTTGTATTGGGATATAGCTGATTAACAATGTGATAGTTTCAGGTGAACAGGGAAGGGACTCAGCCACACATATACATGTATTGATTCAAAAGCTGATACATTTTTGGAAAGCAATCACACACATTGTGACAATTGTGTCCATTCTTGGCCTCATTTCTGGGATTCTACTCTAAAAAGTAATTTAAAGAATAAAAACAATAGGCATGAAAGTACTTAATGTTTTTTTTTTTTATAATGTTAACAAGCTGGAAATACCCTTAATGTACAATAGAGGAATGATTAAGGAAATTAGGGAACAGCAGACAACTCGATGGAATGCAGTTGAAAATGGTGCCAAAATTGTAACAACATGGAAAAATGCTTTGGATAGGAGAAAAGTACAACCATATGTGTATTTATGCCATGAGTATAACTATGTAATAATTAACTGTGTGTTGAACAAAGACTGGAAGGAAATAGGAAAAAATTTTTAAAGTTTGATAAATTAGGGTGGTGTTAGTATAGATGAAATTTATATATCTTTGTTATTTTGTTCAAAAATGAAAAATTTAAGACAGTTTTCTAATTTTATGCACTTATGGATTATGTTGAATTAATTGGGAATTTAACTATTTGATGTGAAGAATGTTTTTGCCCCTAATAGATAGTTACTGTTCCAGAATGGTTTACTGAGTAGTGCATTCTTTCCCCACTGATTTGAAATGCCACCTTCCTTCATTGTTACGTAATTTCCATGGCAGGGGCAAGTTCTGATCCCCTCATCCCAGCTCAAACCATATTCTCTTTCTCAAAACTTTTGTTTCCAGTCTTGTGTATTTATTCTTCCACATGAACTTGAGAGTAAGTTTGTTGATTTTCATTTGACAAATTTAGTTTTGGTTTTAGTTGGAGTGTATTAAATCTATAGATTAAATTGGAAAAATAATTTTGCCTCTTAAGCCTCCTGGTGTTTCCAGAAGTTTTGGTGAAATAGCTGAGTTTTTAAAATTTTATTTGGGATAGAGTGAATTAACAGGTGATAACATTTGTCTTTTTTCTGTGTAAAAGCAGAATGATTCTGATATTGATGCCAGCATTCACTTACAAAAGTTTCTAGTTTTCAATTGCCTGAAAGAAAGTATGCAACTGAGTCCAGATGGGGAAGTGATGGAGACACACTGGAAATCTATACATTGGAATTTATGTTTGCCATTAATAAAATGGCCTTTTGGGAAAAGTAGCTTTGAATGGCCACAGTGGTTAGGATGTCCTCACTCTCAGGCATGGACTGTCACCTGTGGCTGATTGGTGATGCTTACTTGTTCCTCAGCACATTTTCAGAGTCTCTTTCCTCCTGCTGGTCTCCTTTGTAGCTTTATCGAAATCTCTTTTCAACTTTATCTGACTTTTTTGGGTGGAATGTTCTCGTCCCTTCCTATTTTCTCTCCCTGTCTTCCTCTCCTGCCACCCCCTTCTGTCTCCCTGGGTCTCTGATGGTTTCTGTATCATTTCCTCCCTCCCTAATATTCTTCACCACATCTTTCTGATTTCTTTGTGATTAGCAAACGAGAGACTCTTTTTCTTGTTGAATATTATTCTTAATGCTAGGACTTCTGGACATCTCTGTAATGGCTGCATCTTATTTCTCACCTGTTGCTTACCTTTGACCAATGTAAAGCATAGTATGGTCTTGAAAGGGAGGCATAATTGAATTGTAAAGCTCTACTGTTTGGGGCTGTATTGCATTGAAAAGGATTGCAGTTAAACTTTCATAAGGCATAGTCCTGGTTCACCTAGCCAAATAAAATGTACTATGATCGTTGTTTTGAACAGATACAGATTAGATATGCTTTTGATCTGTGAAAAACTTTGACCTGTTGGTACAGTTTATTTTCCAACATTAAAAAAAAAAGTCACCAACACATCAGTTTAGATTTTGTCTATGGGTAGTTAGCAGTCTCTTTAGAAACCAGGAGCATGACTAAAGCAAACTGGTCTTTCTTTTTTAGGAAATGGAATTTCTTCTCAGTTTCCTCTGTCTGTCATGTCAGACAGTTGTTATTGTTTTTTGCCTTTCTGATCCTCTTCCTGAACTTTTTTTTCTGGAAACTATTGTATGGTAGATTTTTCTTGGCATGTTATTTTCTATTGATTGTGTATATATGTGTGTGTGCGCATGTGAGCATGTGCTTACATGCCTGCTAATGCGCCTGCTCACAGGCAGATTAAGGATAATTCAAAATAGGAAACTAGTGTTTTTTTTCCCCTGAACTCCGCAGTTTGTATTTATTCTTATTTATGATTTAAGATGATGTTTTGTGTGTATGGTGCATTGCAAACCACTGGGAAGACATAGTCTGTTTATTTAAAAATTTTAGCAAGAATAACCATGTAGTTACTGGAAAGAGGAGGTCCACGCTGATTTTGTTTTTGATCCTGATTGGTCTACCTCTTTATATCCTATGGAATATCATGCTGATATCCATCAGAGGCTAACAGATGTGAAGGAGACTCGGGGGGCCTTTCGTCTTCACTTTTTCTCCTGTCACAGGATGAGGAACTATGGAAGGGTTTTGTTTTTGTTGGGCAGGTGCACAAAAGCCCACATCCTTCTCCACCCTGGACTGAGCCCTGGAGCCCTCTACCTCTTGGTTTCTATTTCCCAGCCACCCCTACAAGCTGGGGGGTGTGTGCCTGCTCCCTGGAGGCCCCCTTTGTACTGCCTTTTTGTATTTGAGAAGAGGGAGTGTCCTGAATCCTTGGCGATCCGGAAGGCTCATCCATCACTGGTATTTGGGCTGTAGACTGACTGGCCGCCCCACACAACCCCTGGATGCTAATATACTGGGAGGTGCTAGCCTGCTGCTGCTTCTGACATGAGTTCTGTCCTTCCTTCCTTCCTCAGAGTGTGCCTCAGTGACCCAGGGTGGGACCCTGGGTGTTTAGCAGGGATTGGTGCCAGCCGGAAGCTTTTCTATAGAAGGTGTGAGGCCAGGCTGGGTGAGAAAGTGGACCTGGCAGTCCCTCAGAGAAGACAAACAGTGGTGAGAAAGGGCATGCCAACTGTTGGGTTGCATAGGGCTGTTTATCTGGCAGTGCTTGAGGAAACGCAAAGTTCTTATAAGCTGCTTTGGTCTAGTACATAGGCCCCAGCTAAGAATAATTATTTTGAAGTATCTCAGGTGCAGGAAAACATAAATACAAGCAATATATTCATCAGGTAGGAATTCAAAGAAAGTAAAGAACAAAGTATCATCTAATAAATAAAAATATTCTTTTGTATGCCCTAACTTCTTCACTTTTGAAAGCAGAACAAACCAGCTCTGACATGCATACATAAATAGATCAGAAAGCATCTCCCTGAGGTCCAAAATGTTGTTGTTGGGAAGAAGGATTCATGATATTTGGGCTCGCCCACGTGAAGCGAACATAACAAAGGACCCTGTTTTGGCCCGGGGCCCTTGTTATTTGGTTTCTTAGAGCCAGGACAAGGAAGTGTGATGATGCCTCGACTTGTTCATTTTTCAGGGGCAGATGACGGTCTGCGCGAAGTTTGGCAAAAATGTTTATCTTCCTAAAGATGCTGAGTTTTACTTTATTTATAATGGATCTCATCAGAGACACATCGTGATTGCAGAGCGCACAGAAGATAATGTTCTCCAGTCCAGCATTCCAGGTGAGGCGTGTGTGTGTCTGTGTGTGTGTGTGTACTCAACGCTGGGTTATCTCATGTCTGAGGCTCTTCCAGCTGTGTCTGCAGGTCCCCAAGCAGCCACAACTTAGACTTACCCTCCAGACTGGGGAGTGGGGCTCTGGATGCAATCTGTCTTAATATTGCCTCCTGTTGTCCTGGGACCCGTGGCCAGGGACAGCTCAGAGAGGCCTGAGATACCTGACATCCATCTTAGTTCTCTCTGCCTCATTCTCCTGTGGTTGGTCTAGCGGCCTCTCTCTGCTTTGCTCCCTTGGGTGGCTGGGGTTCCTTACTCAGCATCCTGTCCATCCAGATGTTTCATTGTTGGATCTCAGGCTCTAGAACTTTCTCATCCCACCACCATTCACATTCTGAAACCTGTAGTTCTCCCAAATGTCTTCAAGTATCACAGTGACAGATGACAAGTTATGAGCCAACAGCACTCCTTAGGGACAGTCCTTTTGTATTTTCAGTGGGTGTGGGTTGTGCATCCGACAGCAAGCTCTAATCTAAAGGTGAATTAAGGCATCCTTTACCTGTAGGAAAGGGGGGTTTTTGTTGTTTTTCTTGTTTGTGGATTGGTTGATTTCAACTGTGGGTCTTTAAGATCCCTTTAAATTATATCATCTAGGGACTCCTCAATTTTTTTAATAGGTAAGACTAGCTTCATTTTTTTTTAAAACAAAATGTTTTAAGTGCTTCTGTAGGATATCTGTTGCATGTGGGAAGAAGGAAGACAGTACATATGCAAACACAGGTATAGTGAGAATGGTAGTGACCTACAGACACCTTGCAGACCTCCTTGGGTTTGATCGCCGAATCAATCTACTGTCCTACTTCTGGGACTTTGGGCAATTTTAAGCTCTCCTATCTTGGGCCCAGGAACTCCCATCCTCATAAAAAAAAAAAGAAGTCAAACCACATTAAAGGCAGAAATTACACTGGCTGTCAGTCTCCTTTGCCTCTCCCCTTTTGCTCGGGCACTTGTGTTGCTTTTGCTGCATTTGGCTTGGCCCTCTTTTCTTGGTTTTTCTCCTTTTTAATCAAGCTTCTATGTAGAGAGAGAATAAAAATAATAACAGAAGTGCTACTCCTAACATCAACATTTTTATCTTTTTCTTTACTTGCATGTCGGGGTGAATATTCTCCCCACTCCTTGTGTGTTGAAGAACATCTGTTTGAGTATACTGTGGCCTGCTTAGAAGGGAGCGTTCATACCTTGAATTTAACAAATTCCTTGCAGGCAAAGGACAGTTTCTGTTTCTGAATCTTAAATTTTCCTGGATATAGCTTTGCAAGGGTACCTTTCTGAAGTATGGACAACAGATTTCTATAGTATATGCTAGACACATTTAGTCTGGTGGCGGAGCTGCGTTCTGTGTTTGTACTGCTGGGCCACTTTAAAGAGACGATGATGAGAAAATGGCGACAATGATGAGAAAAAATGGCAACAATAGTTCCTGCCTGGTAAGCCCAGGATGCTCTTGTTTCTTGAAGCCTGGCAGCAGAGCTCCTGGGGAAAGGCTCTGGAGAATATAAGGCAGAACAAGGATGATCTGTGCCCGGTAGTCGTTTGCTTGGGGGTCAGTGGTGGCCGAGTGTTAACCCTTCTCTGTCCAGCTATGACGATCATAGTCAGAGAAGTGTGAGATTCTGCCAAGGACAACACAAAAACATACCTGGGGCGAAGTTCCCAACCTTGGTAAAATGAAGGAAGAGTATAAGGAGGAGGGAGAAGCAGCAAGGTTAGGTGGCTGCCCAATAGCAGAGGCATTAAGAATAGCTACAGAACAGAGACGCCGCTCTCAGAAGTGGCCTGGGCAGTGAACATTATTTTTAATGTTTCTGTGGATTAGCGTTTACCCATCCTACTCAATGTTCAAAAGGACGCTGAGGAATTAGGGTAAACTTGTGTAGCTTTATGGTGCTGCCTTAGAAAATGATCACCTAAATAAATATATAAAAAACCTGTGACTCAGAAGGAAATACCAGAACAGAAAAGGACAAAGGTCTTTAAGACAACAAGCTTGAATTTGACGATTGGGCAGAAGTACGTGGTGAAGTTGTGCCAAACAGCAGTGGTAATGATAGCAGTGTTAGTGTTAGTCACTCAGTCGTGCCCAACTCTTTGCAACCCCATGAACTGCAGCCCACCAGGCTCCTTTGTCTATAGGATTTTCCAGGCAAGGATTCTGGAATGGTTTGCCATTTCCTTCTCCAGGGGATCTTCCCCACCCAGGGACTGAACCTGGATCTCCTGCACTGCAGGCAGATTCTTTACCAACTGAGCTACCAGGGAAATAATGACGAGAGAACAGGTGCTAAAATGCTCAGAGCTCATAAAAGTTAGCTTGGAACTGGAGTCCCTGGAAGAAGATGGGGTCAGTGTTCATTTGGACCCGCCGGCTGGGCAGCGTTTAAAGCTGACTGGCTGCATTTCCTGTCTGCCTTACTCTTCTGAGCGTGTGGTGTGTATGCTCGGCCTCTCGCTTTGGACACTGGGAGTGCGTCTTCGGCGGCCTCAGGGTGAACTGTTCACTGTCTTGTTGTCCAGGCCACGGGCTTCAGGAGACGGTCACCGTGTCTGTGTGCCTGTGCTCGGAAGGTTACTCCCCGGTGACCATGGGCTCTGACTCCGTGACCTACGTGGACAACATGGCCTGCAGGCTGGCCCGTCTGCTGGTCACCCAGGCCGATCGCCTCACCGCCAGCAGCCACCAGACCTTGCTGACCCCGTTTGCCCTGACGGCGGGGGCATTGCCTGCTCTGGACGAGGAGCTCGTGCTGGCCCTGACTCATCTGGAGTTGCCTCTGGGGTGGACCGTCTTGGGGAATTCTTCACTGGAAGGTGAGTCCTTACCAGAAAATTCAGGTGTCTTCTCTCTATGTGAAGTTCAAAAGGTGCTCTGCGATCTGTTTTCTGTTGATCTGGATGGGTTTTCCTGCCTACTTTTGATCCAAGCCTTTCCCTGGTCAAGTTGGGGTCTCTGATGTCCTGAGCCGCTCATCTCTGGGCTGGTGAGGCCACTGTATTCTAGGAGGTGAAGAACTTTGCCTCAAGGAGGGGAAGGCTGTTTCTCTGTGGCAGGTTTGGGCCATGCTTCCACTTCCCTTGGCATGTTTTCTTGCGGTAACAAGAGGATATTGGTGCCCTCTTTCAAACAGGAAGAGTCATTGAGCAAGGAAGAACATGCAGCCTACTTGTGGAACCCTGAGAAATGTGGCCATGCCGGAAATTAGCTAATGCATTGACATCTTCAAAAATGTCAGTGTCACTGAGAACATTCATATTTACTATATTTATCTTAACTTTTGGAATTACTTCTGGACGTCCCTTCTTTTCTGAGAGACTACATAGAGTCTTAATATCATTAAATAGACTCTTAAAACCATGTGGAGCTAATGTGAACAGAGATATAGATGTATTATAAGCCTGTACCATGCATAAGGCTACACTGTTTAGTAGTTAATACTTACGGCAATTACAGATGACATTTTATTGGAGATAGAAATATCACTCTGTATTTATTCAACAAAACATA
Source organism: Bos indicus x Bos taurus (assembly GCF_003369695.1). NCBI lineage: Eukaryota > Metazoa > Chordata > Mammalia > Artiodactyla > Bovidae > Bos > Bos indicus x Bos taurus. The sequence continues at coordinate 7,734,621 of NC_040095.1, read as the reverse complement.
TACTATTGATATTTTTTCTGTGTTCTCCCCATGCCTTTAGCTTTGTGGTTGGATAAAGCTGTTTTTAAGAATTTCTGCTTCCAGATGGTTACAGGTTATAGGTTGGTTTAAAATCAGTCATGGATGGATTAAATGCACTACTCTAGGTAAAGTGAAAGTCGCTCAGTCGTGTCCAACTCTTTGTGACTCCATGGACTATACAGTTCATGGAATTGACAAGGCCAGAATACTGGAATGGGAAGCAATTTCCTTCTCCAGGGGCTCTTCCCAACCCAGGGATCAAACCCAGGTCTCCTGCGTTGCAGGCAGATTCTTTACCAGCTGAGCCACCAGGAAAGCCCAGGAATACTGAAGTGGGTAGCCTGTCCCTTCTCCAGCGGATCTTCCTGACCCAGGAATCGAATCAGGGTCTCCTGCATTGCAGGTGGATTCTTTACCAGCTGAGCTACGGGAAGCCCCTACTCTAGGTAAAAGGGATATGATTTTTTAAAGATGAATCATAAGGCCATATGCCACAATCAGAGAAAATCTGCATTTATCTTTATCAGGGTTGTACTTAAACTTTCCTGGGCACTTAAGGGTGTTCCTTATTTCTTAAGACCTTGGATTAAAGAATTCACAAGCCTAGTTCCAGAGAAGGCAATGGCACCCCACTCCATTACTCTTGCCTGGAAAATCCCATGGATGGAGGAGCCTGGTGGGCTGCAGTCCATGGAGTCGGACACGACTGAGCGACTTCACTTTCACTTTTCACTTTCATGCACCGGAGAAGGAAATGGCAACCCACTCCAGTGTTCTTGCCTGGAGAATCCCAGGGACGGGGGAGCCTGGTGGGCTGCTGTCGATGGGGTCGCACAGAGTTGGACACGACTGAAGCGACTTAGCAGCAGCAGCAGCAGCAGCAGCAAGCCTAGTTCATCACTGAGCAACGCCGGACTCCCATATGCTGCACTTAGTGTGGTATCTGACTGCTATGAATGAAGGGGTGGGCTTCCCGATAGCATTGGTGGTGTCTGTTCTGCTCACCAGATCTAGCAAAGGGCTTGGCATATAGTGGGCACTCAAAAAATGCTTGAATGAATGAGGGGTATATCCTGAGACTTTAAGGAGTCACACCTCCTAGATATCACTTTTGTAACTCTCCTGTACATAGGAAAGGGAAAAATGTTTTCTGGCTAAGTAACTTTATTCACATGTATATACACACATATATATTCATATATTCATTTATGCATATATATGTAGATACATATATTCATTCATATGTGTATATATACATTTATACATATGCATATATATGTTTTCTGGATAAGGGGCTTCATTTTCTTAAGCCTCTTGGCTTTTAAAACAAATTTTATCAATGATATTGGAGGGTAGTTTACATTTTGCAAGGCAGACTCATTTTGACAAACACATAAATCTTTCATAACTTCTCACTAGTTACCATGCTCTTACGTCACCAAGATATGTAAGTACATATTGTGTATATTGTTATATTTTTTTTCATGAAAAAAACTGGAGCAGTTGCTTCACGTGGCAAGACATTGTATTTTATTGGAAAACATTTCTAGTGTAACAGTCATTAAGATTAAATACCAAGTCCTGGCCCATTTGCTTCCTGGCTATAATATCTTCTGGGCACGTTATTTTTGTTCTGATGCCACAGTTTTAATTTCTTAAATGAGACATGGTAGTCCCCAAACTCACTGGCTTGTTGCCATGGTTGAATTAGGTAGTGTATGATAAGGCTTCTACAACAACGTCTGAACATATTAAATTCTCAGTAAAAGTTGACTTTCATGTGTGTTTGTGAACAGATTTCCATGTATAGAGAGTAGGTTGTATGTACATATGTGAAAAAGAAATTGCAGTTGGTCTGGACAAATGAAGCTGTAGGCAAAAGATAAAATCTTGGTGCTGTAAACAATTCCTTGACATCTAGTAAGTTTCTAGACTTTCTCTAGGAACAGTTTATAGTAGTTGAGGTAACCTTGCCTGCAGCCTAGAGACTTGTAAGAGAACTTCTCTACAACATCAGTGTCTTTCTTTTTGGTCCTCTGATTAAATGAGTTCCACGCTCTTGTTTTCTAGTTTGCAGATCCTTTCTTCCACTTGATTTAGTTTACTGTTGAACTCTTGAATTTTTAAATGTCAGTTGTATTCTTCAGCTCTGTTATTTTTGTTTGGTACTTTTAAACATTTTCTTTTTTTTGGAACTCTCATTTTGTACATGCATTACTGTCCTGACCTCACTGAGCATCTTTGTTATTTTGAACTCTCTCACAGATAAATCACTTATTTCCATTTCATTAAGATTAGTTTTTGAAGATTTATCTTTTTTTTTTTTTTGATGTTATTACTATGTTTCTTCATTTCCCTTGACTCTGTTTTGTTTTGTGTGCATCAGATAAAACAGCCACCTCTCCCAGTCTTGACAGACTGCTCTTGTATAGATGAGCCTAATCAATCATCCCAGCCTAAGCTCCTGGTTGCCTCTTAAATCTTTGTGATAGTCCAAGTTACTGTTTTGTTCTTGGTAGTTCCCAGTAGTTGAGCATGTGCCAAGACCTGTCAGTGCCCTAAAGGGAGGATCTCAGTCAGCACCTAGACGCAGGGCGACTAGAAGGCATGAGCTGGGAAAGCATGCAATCAAATCCCTTCCAGGGAAAGACTGGAAGATGAGTGTTTTTAGCTTGCTCTTCTGTAAAGAACCCTAGGGGGATTGTTGCAGCAGGTGATTATGTGCACACCCATTAACAACTGCTGCTTTATCCACTACAATCCTGTGGGACTTGTGAATGCAAGCCCCATTGCCTGTCAGTGCCTGGTGATCTGGGACCTGTTGCTTGAGTCATAGCCATAAAAGCAGTTCCTTTCAGAGAGACGCTGGTGACCTGGCTTTACTGTTGGAGTGGGACTGGAGCAAAGGAATAAAGGAATTGCCAGCTGGCTTCCTTGGGGTCCAGGGAGAATCACAGCCAGCCCCTCAATACATACTAATGAGAAGCTAGACCATTGGGCAGCAGCTTATAAAATATACAGTCAAATCTCTTCCTGGGAAAGACTGGGTGTTCTTGCCTGCTCATTCTTCACTGATCCCTGGGGGACAGCCATGGTGCATGCTTCTGTGCCCATCTTAGAGCTGTTGCTTTAATTGCTACGGTCCTGTGAGATTCATGAATATAAGTCGTATAAGCCTTCAGAGATAGGTATTTTGGGGGCCCATCCCTCAGGTGGGAGCCTTAAAAGTTGGAGTGTTATATGTACAGTGAAAACCCTTGAATCCTCAGGGAGAAGTTGGAAGTTGGGTGTTCCCTTCTGACTGTATGGGGCTGTGCTGGGCTGGGGTTAGTGGCAAGAGTTTGTCTCAGCCTTTCCTGCCCATCTCAGTGTATTTTCTCTTTCGCCTTATGTGTAGGAGGCACTGGGGTAGTTACTGGATTTCTCTCAGTAGGAATTGCTCTGTGTGTAGCTGTCCATTTCCATGGGAGGAGGGTGGTTCAGGAGTCTGCTGAGTCACATTTCTGATCCTTCTTCAGTGTAGTAGAGTTATGATCCAAGATGTTTAGAATATCTTACGTGATCAGTGCTTCTCTTTTCTTTATCTGTAAGCAGAGTGATTTAAATTTATTTTTTATTTTTCATTGATTTACTCACATTAAGGCCATTAATTTCTCAAAAAGTGTTGAAAATAGAATGACTTTATATTACAATTACAGAGAGTCTGCAGATCAAATGTACTTTATTGTAAGAATTATTTTCTTTTAGTTATTGTAGAATTAAAATATTAGTACTTGATACTGTCCAGTATTTTCAGCAAAGCCAATGCAGCTTTTTTAGCATACATGTTTAATTAGTGTTGCTTGTCTTTGAGACAGATAAATTACATTAGCAAAGTAAGGAGTAAACTGTGGCATGTAGCCCGCTGAAGTTTAACCATGTGTTAATGATAGGGGCATCATGAATGGAAAACAGGTTTCTTCCTCTAGTAACTATTTCCCCTATGACCTACCCAAAAGCTATTTGGTACTGTACTGTTAACATTTAAAATTCTTTGTATGTATTTATGCTTTTTAGGGGGGTACAGAGGATGTTGGGCTTCCCAAGTGGTGCTAGTGGTGAAGAACCCATCTGCCAGTGCAGGAGACTTCAGAGACATGGTTTCGATCCCTGGGTCAGGGAGATCCCCAGGAGGAGGCATGACAACGCACTTCAGTATTCTTGCCCGGAGAATCCCATGGACAGAGGAGCCCGGTGGGGTCTCAAAGAGTCAGGCACGACTGAAGTGACTTGGCACTCACTCACAGAGGATGTTAAGGAATGACTAAAATTGATTTCTGTAATGATTTTGTCATGGATGAGCCTGATGCAAGCCTTACCGTGCAGCACGACTGTATTGCCTCACATTTTGTTATAAATCTATTATTTTTCTCTTTTCAAACAGTAAATAAGAGTTATTAGAGAGACCCGAGAACCTATAGGAGGGCCAGAGTCTGAGTTATTGTGTCTTATAAAGCGAGGCAGAGCCTTTCCTTAGCCCTGCATGTTACCCGTCATTACTCATCATGCAACTCAGTTATTCTCCAAGGAAAGGAAATAGCCTGTGTTTTATTGAATTTGGTGCCATAAATAAAATTGGATTTCTGTCTCATAAAATTAAACCCATTCTTCCTGAGAAATAGCTTTTGTGATTAAAGCTTCTGCAGGGTCTCAGGACCTCACATTTATAGTAAAACTTTAGTACTATAATAACCAATAAAACTTCACATTTACTTTTTTTTGTTCTGGATTTTTAAATTGTTTTTTGGACAGAAATCTTTTTTCAGAGATTGGCATAATTTTGACAATTAGGTTAACTGGCTTGAAATACTCTTTTTTTTTTTTTAATTCTGCTAGTGCTCAGATAACTTGAGTTGCAGGCTTCCCTTTCTGCTCAAATTACTTCTTTTCACTTGTGTGTCCAGCAGCCTGCTGCTGCTGCTAAGTTGCTTCAGTCGTATCCGACTCTGTGCAACTCCACAGACGGCAGCCCACCAGGCTCCCCTGTCCCTGGGGTTCTCCAGGCAAGAACACTGGAGTGGGGTGCTGTTTCCTTCTCCAATGCATGAAAGTGAAAAGTGAAAGTGAAGTCGCTCAGTCGTGTCCGACTCTTAGCGACTCCATGGACTGCAGCCCACCAGGCTCCTCCGCCCATGGGATTTTCCAGGCAAGAGTACTGGAGTGGGGTGCCATTGCCTTCTCCAGCAGCCTGACATGGCTGCAAATACCAAACTTGCCATCACCAACCTTGGCAGCAGTGGGAAGGCTGCCATTTGAGTAAAGATCCCAAAGGGACTGTAGATGCCGTCTCAGAGGACTTGACGGCCTTGCTCCTGGGAACATAGCGCCTCTCCTGATCTATGGAGGTAGGTAGAGCCTGTCTTGGGTATGCATTTTTTTCTTTTTATTTGGCTGCACCAGGCTTTCGTTGCAGCACGTGGGATCTTCAGTTGTGGCATGTAGGGTCTCGTTCCCTGACCAGGATGGCACCTGGGCCCCCTGCATGGGGAGTGCCGAGTCTTAGCCACTGGACCACCAGGAAAGTCCCCTGTGCCTTCTGATTTAAGGAAGGAAAAGCCTGTTTATTTTTAAAAAGTCATATAAAACTCTCTCTCACAGCATATGTAGACATTTACAAATAATTTGTAGTAACAGTTTTCAGATTCAAGACATTTGTTGCCAAAGTAAATTGTTGTTGTGAAAAATGAGTTTGGACTTTTCTTCAGGTCTCTAGGTAAAAGTACTTCATTTGTTCAAAGATCTCCTTATAGGCAGAAGTTCTTTGCTGTGGATGAGAACTCTTCATCAATTATACCAATTGTGAAAACATAACAACCTGTTTTTTCAGCTTTATTGGGATATAATTGATGTATATTGTTAGATATGTTTGTGTACACATGTTGATTAGATGCATTGATATAGTGCACGTGATTACCACTATAGCATTAACACGTACTTCTCACTGTGTAATTACCATTTCTCTTTTTTTCCTGTGGTAAGAACATTTAAGAAGGGTGGCACCATGAATTGAATCTGTAGGACATATACATTAAAATTTTTAATGAAGCAAAGAAAATATGTCAGACTGCTTTATTAAGTTTAAAGAGTTAAACTTTGTCTTTTTTCACAGCTGATTCTATAAGTGGAAGAAGTTTTCAGGGTGAGCTGATTGAGCTTTTGCAGCTTTTTTTTGCATGGCTGTCTTGGGTATAAACATAGCCAATGTATTTTGAGAGCTGGTTTCTCATTCTGTAGTTTTATGGTTGGCTGGAGAGCTGTCTCCAAAGAGAAGCAATGGATGAAATGGGTAGGACCCGCTGACAATGGCTTAGGGAATTGTTTTGCTTTAGTAATAATTCCAAAGACTCTTATTTTAATGATTAATTCCAAAGATCAGATCAACACTATGTACCTTTCCTTGCAAGTGGAGTTACACCATCAGTGGAGTTATAGTAAACAGAACAGACTTAAATCTAGAAGTTAGAGAAATGGTACACTGGTTTCAGAATACATGTTGCAAGGGCCAGGCCAAGTATTGGGTTGGCTAAAAATTCATTTGGGTATTTCCTGTAAGTTTACAAGTGAACTTTTTGGCCAACCTAATAGTATCTGTCTGTGTGGAAACAAGTCATACTGTAATGAATGGTGACTTAAAGGAGAAATAGAAGCCTCAATGGGGCCACAAGTTTAATGATGAGGTACTGCTGTTCCTAAGAGTGGTTAGCATGATGCTCTACCTTATTAATAGTGTCTTTATAAATTCCCTTTGAAGGAGAATGTTTGTTTTCTCTATTTTACAACTTAATGGGGGATAAAAGGAGAAGAAATGCAGACAAACAGAAGGGCTTAGGAAGAAAGTTTATAATAGAGTAGGGGTTATTCAGCAACCATTGTTTTTTAGCTGCTCAGTCATGTCTGACTCTTTTGCAACCTCATGGACTGTAGCCCACGAGGCTCCTTCTGTCCATGGAATTTCCCACACAAGAATACTGGAGTGGGTTGCCATTTCCTTCTCCAGGGGATCTTCCTGACCCAGGGATAGAACCCCCATCTCCTGCATTGGTGGGCGGGTTCTTTACCACTGTCACACATGTCTTAATTGTTTAGTGTTCTTTAAGGAGTTTAAAGAACCATCATATAATATTGCTTATCTGCAGGAAATGCTGTTAAGTGAGGATTAGCAGTTCATTATGAAAGACTCAGTGGGAATTGCCAATTTTCTGTGATACCTACATCTTGCTTCAAGCCACATACCCGGAACATCCCCTCTTTCTAGGCAACAAGAGAAGGGAATTTGAGGGCCAGCGGTGTTTGACAGAGGGAGATATCTGTTTATCTCTCCTTGAATAGACGAAAGAGATCTGTAACCAGTAAGAGGCAAGGCTTGTTTAACACTTAAAACAGAGCTTGTTTAGCGTTTGAATACAGTCTGCCAGCTCTAGAAATTGAAAGAAAGTAAAGTGAGGCTTAGGAGCAAGGCCCTGTTGGTGGGCTGCCACCTGGGTACCAGGTTTTATTAGTAAAGGGGATGAATTAGAAGACTTGCTTGCTGTCCCACAGATGTTGTGAAATGTCAGCTTTGTCTCTCTGCCCTAAAAGCTCTGTCCTGGACAGAAAGTTTGAGATAACATCAGCTGATGTCCTACCAGTGGGCAGGAAGCCTATAAAAGACAGATTTATCACAAAATACAAGTTTATAGGTTTAAAAAAAAATTTGGAAGGACTTTAAAATTAATGCATCATGGGTGTTGACTAATTCTGGGATATATGTTTTTCCCGGAAATCTTGACATTTTTCAACTCAGTATTACTTTCTAGCCTTCTGGCATTTCTGATAGTACCTGGTGGAACAGATATCTCCACACTTTCTCTTCTGACATTTAAATCTGGTATTATATTCCTTCAGTTGCTGAGGTAACACACTGGATAACTGCCAGTGGTGGAGAGAATGATCTTTAAGACAGGTCCCGGTGTAAATGGGTAAAATTGTTTCATAATACTTAGCCATGTACATGCACACAAATGTGTATGTTTTGTGAAGTTTTAAAACCCTTAACCTAAAACTGGTTTCTCTGCCTTTCATCTCTCTTTTTTTTTTACCTTGTCATTTTTAAAGAATACATTTTTTTGGTGGTAAAGAATTTAACACAGAATTGACCTCTTAAAGAAAGGCCCTTTTCCCGCTTTGAGTCACTTGGACTTTTCCTGCAGTTGAGTCAGTCAACTCTTATTAAGCACATTCTTATTAAGCACTTACTAAGCACAACTCTTATTAAGCACAGTGTTTAAGACACTGTATTTTAAAGAAGAAAAAGCAGCTTAAACTTTTCCTTAAAAATTAAGCTTCCTACAGGACACCAGTGGCCCTGAGACTAGGGTAGAGAATGATATATTTATTCTCACTCCTGAGAAATAGAGAATAGGGTTCTCTTCAGGTTATTTTCTGGTCATTTTCTCCTACTCTCAAAATTTTCAAGGAAAAAACAATGTAAGTGGAAGCTTTTACTTTTAAACGCCCATCCCTACTGTGCTTCCCGAAGGATTCAAGGCAGTGGAAGGTTCTAAAATTCATCTCTGGGTGGCAGTGTTTCATTCCTGGCTTTTCTCTTTTGGGAAGCCTACAAATGTGTGGGGCAGTTTGGGGTTGTACACGGGAGACTGAGACTGGATTTGAAAATGACTGTAGCCAAGTATTCTCTTAATGCTTATCTTGAGTAAAATAAGTTAAACTTTTTTACTGTTTTCATAGATTTCTTTAATAGAATTTGAATACTGGCAACTTTTTGGCTTAGACATTAAAGAATCTGCCTGCAACGCAGGAGACCCTGGTTTGATCCCTGGGTCAGGAAGACCCCCTGGAGAAGGGAGTGGCTACCCACTCCAGTATTCTTGTCTGGAGAATCCCATGGGAAGAAGAGCCTGGCGGGCTACAGTCCAAGGGGTCACAAAGAGTTGGACACGACTGAGCGACTAATACTTTCACTTTTAACTTTCCATGTACTGCTTTATTTAAAAATTAAATCAAATATTGGTTAAAAACTTCCAAATGCTTGGAGCTTAAAAAGGCTGATGGTTGAAGATGGGTGGGTGAGGCCTGGCATGGGGGGCGGGCAGCAAGCTGGAAGTGGTGGGGCGCTCTTAGGGAAGTGGTCAAACGGGTGTCCTGGAACAGCGGCTCCTTTGCTGGGCTCCGGTGAACTTTACAAGGCCTTGTCTTGATTCTTTCAAGTATGGGTCATGATGTGGGCACAAGTCTGTATAGCCCTCAGGTCTTCTGTCTTTCTACCCCAGGTTTTGTCTCATAGTGATTCTTACACGCCCACTTTCTCTTCCCCATACCTGGAGCTGTAGCAGCTTTTGTTTTGCAGATTTGTCATGAGAGAGTGCGTGTGTGCACACGCACTTGTGTGTGGAGACAGACGGCCTTCTGGAGAGTGGGGTGCACGCCTGAGCTCTTAGGGTTGGTGAGGCTTAGTTTCCTGCCGCTTGCTCTTCCCCACTCTCAATCTGTTGATGTATCCAAGTTCTGTCTTTCCGCTCTTCTTGTCTTGGGTTTGTCTTCTTTTATCTCGTTATCTTTGCCGAAGAGCCAACTCATTGGAAAAGACCCTGATTCTGGGAAAGACTGAGGGCAGGAGGAGAAGTGGGAGACAGAGGATGAGATGATTGGATGGCATCACTGACTCAATGAACGTGAGTTTGAGTAAACTCTGGGAGATACTGGAGGTCAGAGAAGCATGGCATGCTGCAGTGCATGGGGTCGCAAAGAGTTGGACAGGACTGCGCGTCTGAACTGCAACAGTGGGAAGCGTAATAGTTAGGAACTTGAGTTTTAGAAGTAGAAGAATCTGGGTTCAGATTCTTGATGCTCCATTTACTACCTGAGTGAGTTTGGGCAGTTGCATAATTGTGTCATGCTTCTGTTTCTGCCCCTACCTTGTGCAGTGCTAGTCAGGAATGGATGAGATGAAGTATAGCAAATGTTAGAGGGAAACAAGAAGTGTAAAGTCCTTGTAGTCACTGGCACCTAGCAAGGATGAGATAAAAGTAGACGTGGTGACTGATTCTCATTCATGCCTAACAGCTGCCATCTGGACTTCTACTTAACTTTTTCTGAATTTCCATCCTCACTCTCATCCCAGGTGGACTTCATTTTATATATTGGTATTCTGTTTGGTTACCCCATTTATCTTCTCCTTCCCTCACCAGAATATCCCTTCCTAAGTGTGCCCCTGTTCTGAAGGAGGGGATAAGATCTCCCACTAAAGTTGCAGCTCATAGCTACCAAGTTGAATATTTCTCCATGCGGGCTTGGATCTGTGGCTTCCAGGGCAAGGCAGATGTGTGTCCAGTTTCCTGGTTGTGCTTAAATTCAGATTCTCAATGCAAACTTCAAAAGGCCATTTCCAAGATATGATGAGTCTATGCTTTTCCTTCTTGTCAATAATAGAATTAGATTGTGGTATATTTTCATTTGTCTTCCAAACAGAACAAGGTTCCTGGAGGGTCACTTGGAAGGGTGCCTGGGAATTCCAGAGGCTCCGCTGTGGTGTGAGGGGAGAGCAGAAGAATGCCCAATGTATCGTAGGCTGTCAACGAATATCAACTGAGTGAATGACTGGTAGATGGAAATCAGAGCCTTGAAGAAATATTAATAGATGTAAAAAGTCTGTTGTACAGGCTGGAAAAGCAAGTATGACATAATTACTGCTTATGGCACCTGATGACAGCCTGCTGCCCAAGCCGTGGGATTGACACACATTTGTTTTAATGGCACATCTGGTGTCTTACACTGATGCAATTATAGTGCCTCTTAAGCAGATAACTAGTTCCCTTAAATTATGATGTTTAATTATAACCAGAGGGAGACTGCTTTTGAATATACATAGATCTATTTAGCGAGTGTTTATTATATTTTTGTATTAAAAAGACCAGACAAATATGTATGCCTGGTAAGTCCCCCAATATAGGCTTTCTTAGTTCTAGAGAATCCTGTCTCATATCTTATTTTCGTTACAGGCCCCTGACAATCTTGGATACTAGGCTGAGCAGATACTTCTTTCCTTTTACAGATGAAGCAACTTAAGATTTGAGAATTCAGTGGTCTTCCCAGAGCTGCATCACTGTGGGTGTTCAACTCTAGGTCTCTGACCTCTTTAATCCGATCCCTTTGCACTAGACAGGGTTGTGTCTGGTCTTCATATCTTGTGTCGGTGCCCATATTGTACGAGTCAGTCTGGGAATGTCCCCAGATTGTGAAAGCCAGAGATGGGATTGCCATTGTTGAGTTCTGATAAGGATGTTTTAGTGTTCCAGCTGATTTAGTACTAGTCCCACAACGTAAATATAGTCAACCTCTATGAGATACAAAATCTATGAAATGCATTCCAGGACTGTGTATCAAAATGTGAATTTTCTGGAATGATTGTGTGTGTGGTTGGTGTTTTCCCAGATTTTCAGTCAGGGGTTGTTACGATCTGAGTATCTCAAATGTGTCTGATACAGAGCAGATGTTTTAGGAAGCTGCTGCTGCTGCTAAGTCGCTTCAGTCGTGTCCGACTCTGTGCGACCCCATAGATGGCAGCCCACCAGGCTCCCCCGTCCCTGGGATTCTCCAGGCAAGAACACTGGAGTGGGTTGCCATTTCCTTCTCCAGTGCAGGAAAGTGAAAAGTGAAAGGGAAGTCGCTCAGTCGTGTCCGACTCTTAGCGACCCCATGGACTGCAGCCCACCAGGCTCCTCTGTCTGTGGGATTTTCCAGGCAAGAGTCCTGGAGTGGGTGCCACTGCCTTCTCCCTTAGGAAGCTAAAACCTGCCATTATGCTTTTTCAGTCCTCTTCTACCTTTTAGCTTTATGATCCCACCATGCCTGCCATGTTGGTCTTGTGCTCCATGGGACGTCGTGTTTCCATATCTTTCCCATGAGTGTGTTTATATTTGCAGTTCCTATCCTAGACTCAGTAAGCTCCAGTCTTCTGTGTGGAAGGTGGATTTGTTTATACACACACCAAAGCCCTGATTAGACTCCCCAAGTGGAAGATGCCATAATATGCAGTCTCTCCTCCCTTTCTCATTGAGAATCCTGAAAAATATCAGAGATTGTGTGTGGTGCTCTCTGTGTAATTTTTGCTAATCGTTTTTTATTCTTTTTATGCTTATCATTTTATAAACATCTATAAATTTTCAAATCGTGATACATGATGTAGGTTGATTAACCTGTAATTAACTTTGTAGGTCAGACAGTTTACTTATTTCTGTTCACACTTTCCTAGAGCTGTAGTTACCGGATAGGATTTCATGGGCAGGATATTTATTTTATTGCAAACTAAAATGGGCTGGCGCTGCTTCTGCTTTGTCCATGGGTCCTGGCGTGTGGTAGTCTTTTGCTTCAGCGTTTGTCTGCTCCGTGACTTAGATGCACAAATTGAAACCTCTGTGAATATATATGTGGCTTTGGAAACCAGAGTAGAACTTATTTTAATTGATAGGATTTATGTGAAATAAAAAATATATTTTGTTCATAAGCTTTTAGGATTGAATACATTTTAGTGGCTCTACTCAGGAATTACAAAACATTGGTAAACTCTAGAAAAGAGAAAGACTTCTGAACCCTACACAGTAGAAGGACTTGTTCAAAGATATTTGCCCCTAGATTATTGTCGCCACCACAGGTTTAATATTTTGCTTAATGTGTAAGGCTGTGTCTTGGTGTAGCAGCAAGTGATGTAGGTTAAAAATAGCTTGTAAAAGTCAGAAGTATTTTTCGGTCTCATTCATTGGTGAAATTTTTTAGTTAATGACCTCTTTAAAAAATTTTTTTATTGGAGTATAGTTGCTTTACAATGTTATGTTATTTTCTGCTGTACAGCAAAGTGAATCAGCCGTATGTATGCATATATCCCCTCTTTTTTGGATTTCCTTCCCAGAGATGATTGGGAAGACAGTGGAATAAACAGGAGACATAGATCGGGATTTTGTTTACCAGATATTTATTTAAAGTAGCAGATCTCAGCTCTGGCTTTGAATGGTTATAGGATCCCTTTGGAATCTTTAGAAGAGAGGGCTGCTTGAGCTCAGCCCCAGAATTTTAATTGTTCTGAGGAAGGTCTTGAACACAGCTATGTGGGTGAATGGGGAGAGAGAGGAAGAGACCTACAGACATCACTGAACCCCGGTAATACCAGTCCTCCTCATTCCGTCCTAGCCACATTCATCTCTTTACCCTCAGAGGTGTTATTAGGTAACCATTATCTTATTTTTTCTCATAGTTTTACCACCCACGTATTGGTATATAATATAAGGTTTAGTTTTCACTTTTTTAAAAACTTCATATTAATTAAAACTTATTTGTGTATTCTTTTGTGACTTCCCCCCTCAGCATTATATTTCTTAGTTTCTTCTCTATTAGCATGCAATTCATTTTTATTGTTAGAATATTAGTGTTTGATTATACTGTAACGACTGAGTGACTTCACTTTCACTTTTTACTTTCATACATTGGAGAAGGAAATGGCAACCCGCTCCAGTGTTCTTGCCTGGAGAATCCCAGGGATGGGGGAGCCTGGTGGGCTGTCGTCTATGGGGTCGCACAGAGTCAGACACGACTGAAGTGACTTAGCAACAGCAGCATACTGTAACTTATCCTATTATGTATGGACATTAAGATCATTTCTATTTCTGATCATTTACATTTTTATGCATACTTCCTGGTGCATGCAAAGCACAGTCCTCACTGGGGTTTAAACATAGGAGTGGAATCACTTAGCCATATGATATTAGTGTCTTCAAATTTATTAGATTATGCCACTGTGTTTCCCAAAGTGGGTGTGCCAATTCACATTTCCCCTAGCAGTGCACGTGAGTTCCTAAGCGCATGATAATTTATTTTTCATTCTTCCAACCTGAATTTCCTGCTACCTTAGAAGCACAGTCAGACCTCGTGTGATCATGGTCCCGAGTTTGGAGTGAACAGTCTACAAAAGCACCGTCCTTTAGTAACAAGCAAACTGGTCACCTGTGCTCTTGTGCCTCGGGTGCTCTGGTGTGTGATCTGTGTTGCAGATCTGTTATCTGTAATCTGTGCTGCATTTCATAGATCTCTGATCTCCAAAAAGCCAAAGCAAGGATGAATCTTCCTAGGACCTTGGGTCTTTGATGTGAGAGGCTCATTTGCCAGGAGGAGAAACTGAGGTGTGGCAGAGAGGCAAGGGTGGCTTCGTGCCTCTCGCCTTGTCTGGGGCAGATGTGCCCCCCTTTATGCCGTGATGGGACTGTTGATTGAATGTCACAGCCTGCTGTTCATTTTGTGTCTGAGTGATCTTGCTCCCAGGATGTTACAGGTCACATCTTTTAATGTTTTCCATTAGAGCAATTATTAGTAATTCTGCTTTAGTTATATTAGATCAAATAACTCTGGGCACCAACTAAACAGGAAAAGACAAATTTATCTGGTTAAAAAAAAAAAAAAAAACAGCCCTTCATTTTAATTAAACTCTCCCATGTCTGCCAAATTGCAGAACCTCTTTCCACAGCTTGTTTTCCTGACCCCTGTTAAGAATCTGAAACTCTGTAACAAGCAGAATTATTTATATATGTCATTATGTTTCCTATTTCAAGCTCTTTGCTTGATTCTGGGCTCTGAACATCTATATTCACTGCGAAAGCTTGTTCTGAACACATTTTGGGCAGCGTTTGGTTTCCTTCAAACATCAGAAGTGCTTCTCTCCCCCTGCCTTCCTGCTTTCCCAGGAAGCAGGTGGATCCAGAGGGAGACAGTGGCTACAGTGAGCACCCAATCCCGCAGATCTGCTGAGCACAGCGTGCGGGAGTGAGACGTCCTGGGACCCTTTGCTGCAATGCTTACACCTGCACACACCTCTCCTCGAGCAACAACATGCAGAGAAACTGTCTGGGACTAAACGTTACTTGGGTGTGCGCGCATTTGGGACAGTTTCTGGACAAAAGATACAGAGACCAAAAAACCCAACTGCCACTTTGAAGAGGCTGGAGCAAAAGCAGAATACTGCGCCTGCCTCCTGCACTCAACGCTGGCTGAGGCCTAAGCCATCCATCCAGCCATCCTCTGAACACATCCCCACCCTCGCCCTGTATAAGGAACAAGCTCTACCCCACTCAGGAAAGGAGCAAGCAAGGGAACCTGTTGTTTATTCTCGCTCCCCTCTGCTGCAGCAGGGGCCCCAGAAAAGCCTTGCCTGAATTTCTTGTCTGACTTTTAGTCAATTTCTATTGATTGGGGGAGGCCAGGAGCTCTGGCTGGTAACAGATAGAGCTGGAAAGGAGAGAACAGGGGGCTGGTCTAGTGAACAGGCCTGGCAGATTCTGCTGGTGGAGGAAGCAGGTTCTCTCCACACTCACACCTCAGTCAGGTTGGGTACAGTGAAGTACAGGCAGGTTTGAGGGTATTTTAGGGCCTTGCTCCAGGCACTACAGGCAGCACCATTTAAATGGTTGACACCACACTGCCTTTATCAATGCTACGATTTTAACAGGGAACACGAATATTTTAGATGTTCCCTTTTGGTCATATTTTTCTTGGAAAAAAAAAAATTGTATCCCATATAAGCATGGGCATTTCTCACCAGGTTCAGACCGAGAGCTGTGACTGAGCGATCCCGTCCGAGTGTGGCTGGCTATCGCTGCATGCTGACTGGCACCCTGGGCAGTGTACTGGTGTGTGTGTGTGTGTGTATGTGTGTGTGTTGTCACCTGATCCTGACACGTCTCTTCCTGATTATTATTTAAGAAGGAAAAAAAGTGTCAATGTTACCAAACGTGCCTTGTTGGGAATCAGTTAAGAGTAAAGAAACCTTACTTTCTAATTAAGTGGGTTTAAAAGTCAAAAAGTTAAAGGATAAAATAAAGCTAAGTTCTCTGGTAGTCTTTGAAAGATAGCAAGTATATTAAGCTTGGCTGGTGGGGGTGCACTGCTTTGTCTGTTTACAGATGTTTCAGATCTCATTTTACTTGGAGTGGGAGGGAGGGTCTGTGCTGCGTCACACAGATACACGTACAGTGAAGTCTGTGATGTTGGCACATTGGAACTCTAAGGCTTTATGCTCACTGATCTACATGTAGAAATAGTGTAAACCAATTAAAAGTGGAAGCTAAACTGTTTTCTTTTGCAGCCATGTGCAATGGAGTATTCCCTTCTGATTGTTTCACATTAGAGTCTTGTTGGATGCTGACCCAGCAGCACAGCCTGCTGGTAAGGCCAGGCTGGGTTTAGGGCCCGAGGAGGCAGACGCCCCCGCCCCACCCAGTGGGCCTTAGCATCAACCTGAAGAGGGAAGACATGGTTGGAATTTACTGAGAACTGGAAGTTTGCTTTAATGAGGGTTTTCAAGTGCAGAGGAGGAGTGATGCGGGGGAGGGGGGTGGTGGTGGGTGGCAGGGAAGGGAGTTTGATTAGGATTAGATCAAGATCATGGTAGAGTGGTTCAATATTGGTTTTAGGGCTTAAACTGTCAATGCTTTCTAATAAAGCATTGACATGCCTTGAAGGAAGGTTGTATGATGAATATTCAATCTTTGCCTAAGCGGGAGTCTTTCAGGACTAGTGAAGTTATGCTAATGAAGACAATGGAGTAGCAAAATCATGTTGGTGTAGTCAGTAAGCTGGGTGGAAAAATCTGTAGGTTTTCTGTTCAGTGTCCCAGCTGTGTGGGAGTATGTAGTTTGGGTTCATAGATTTTAGTCAAGAGGTATTGATATCAGAGGAAGAACTAAGAATGATAGATGCTTCACAGAGCATGTGTAGCCGTGTATTAAAAGCTGACTGTCATGGGTACTCATCAGGGAAAGAGCCATTGGTCATTTATTCATTCAACAAGCAAATATTTATAGAGCATATAACTCACCAGGCACTGTGCTAGGATTAAAGAGAGATAAGGTCCTGTCCTCTGGAACTTTCCACTCCAGGGTGAGGCAGCATCCTCTGGATCTCTTTCAGATTACAAACAGTCAGTAATATTACTTAACTGGAGGGTATGTGCAACTCAGATCCTTACTGCGTACTTATTCTGACAGATCTTGAATGTTAGCATTTTTGTGTTCAGTTTGTTTTAAGGTGTGTCTTGATGCCTATGGAGTTCATAGGCTTAGCTTTTCTAAATATAAGCAAGTATATTCTTTTACATGTTTCCAGTGTAATGTTTATCATGGGCTAGCTGTGTTCCAGGTACTGAGTTGTAGTAGAGATACGGTGTACAAACTCTATATAAATTAGATGATTTAAACATACACAAATGATTGAGATTTTTAACAGTCACTTGTCATTCAACTCAATAAATACTGAATGACTTCAGCAGGCTCCTCTGTCCATGAGATTTTTCAGGCAAGAGTATTGGAGTGGATTGCCATTTCCTTCTATAGGGGATCTTCCTGGCTCAGGGATTGAACCCTGGTCTCCTGCATTGCAGGAGGATTTTTTTTTTTAATCATTCTTTAGTTCTTCGGTTTTTGCCATAAGGGTGGTATTATCTGCATATCTGAGGTTATTGATATTTCTCCCAGCAATCTTGATTCCAGCTTGTGCTTCATCCAGCCCAGCATTTTCAGGATGTACTCTGCATATAAGTTAAATAAGCAGAGTGGCAATATACAGCTTTGACGTACTCCTTTCCCTATTTGGAACCAGTCTGTTGTTCCATGTCCAGTTCTAACTATTGCTTCCAGACCTGCATACAGGTTTCTCAAGAGGCAGGTCAGGTGATCTGGTATTCCCATCTCTTGAAGAATTTTCCACAGTTTGTGGTGATCCACACAGTCAAAGGCTTTGGTATAGTCAGTAAAGCAGAAATAGATGTTTTTCTGGAACTCTCTTGCTTTTTTGATGATCCAACGGATGTTGGCAATTTGATCTCTGGTTCCTCTGCCTTTTCTAAAACCAGCTTGAACATCTGGAAGTTCACAGTTCATGTATTGTCGAAGCCTGGCTTGGAGAATTTTGAGCATTACTTAAAAACATTACTGCCCTTATGGCAGAAAGCAAAGAAGAACTAAAGAGCCTCTTGATGAAAGTGAAAGAGGAGAGTGAAAAAGTTGGCTTAAAGCTCAACATTCAGGAAACTAAGATCATGGCATCCAGTCCCATCACTTCATGGCAAATAGATGGGGAAACAGTGGAAACAGTGAGAAACTTTTTTTGGGGGGGCTCTAAAATTACTGCAGATGATGATTGCAGCCATGAAATTAAAAGATGCTTACTCCTTGGAAAAAAAGTTATGACCAACCTAGACAGCATATTAAAAAGCAGAGACATTACTTTGCCAACAAAAGTCTGTCTAGTCAAGGCTATGGTTTTTCCAGTAGTCATGTATGTGAGAGTTGGACTATAAAGAAAGCTGAGCACCGAAGAATTAATGCTTTTGAACTGTGGTGTTGGAGAAGACTCTTGAGAGTCCCTTGGACTGCAAGGAGATCCAACCAGTCCATCCTAAAGGAGATCAGTCCTAGGTGTTCATTGGAAGGACTGATGTTGAAGGTGAAAGTCCAATACTTTGGCCACCTGAT
Source organism: Bos indicus x Bos taurus (assembly GCF_003369695.1). Lineage (NCBI taxonomy): Eukaryota > Metazoa > Chordata > Mammalia > Artiodactyla > Bovidae > Bos > Bos indicus x Bos taurus. Next base: position 7,716,052 of record NC_040095.1, on the reverse strand, counting down.
ATAAAGAGGTGACTCATTTGCAAAGACCCTGATGCTGGGAAAGATTGAGGGCAGGAGGAGAAGGAGACGACAGAGGATGAGATGGGTGGATGGCATCACTGACTCGATGGACATGAGTTTGAGTAAACTCCAGGAGTTGGGGATGGACAGGGAGGCCTGGTGTGCTGCGGTTCATGGGTTTGCAAAGAGTCTGACACGACTGAGCGACTGAACTGAACTGAGCCACCTTGGAAGCCCATATACTATGCTAAATGTTAGCAATAAAAAGTTCCAGGATCCCCTCAGCCTATAGGAGGACACAGTCAGGAAACACCATAAGACACACTGGCAAACACCAATAGTGAAAACCCAGACATAGACCAGGCCAGAACCCCCATGTCAAGGGGCATGTGAAGAGGCACGAGTCAAGCTTTTTAAAGAAAGTGCTGGTGGACAAAAGAGCTGTGGGCTACAGTCCACGGGGTCTCAGAATCAGACACTATTGAGCACACCTGAGTGCACACACACATACACACACAAACACACACACAGGTATATGTAGCTTTGGCAACACGGAAGTAATCCCAAGAATCTAATAGGCGGGTAAAAGTACCTCCGTGAAGTCTGAGAGAGGCCATGGACTTCGATTCCATTCTGCCTCAGCTGCTGAGTGGGGAGGAGCACCTCTGAGGACAAAGGGTGGAAATGAAGGCTCCTTGACACTCATGGCCCCTGTTAGCCTGTCCTGCTAGGGCAGCAGCATCTCCTTAGAGAACACCTTAGGAAATCGGTGATGTCTATTTCCAAAAGATGGTGCTCTCCTAGCACTGTTTTCCCCAGATGACTTCACTGACATGAGTGCACCGTGGTGGGTAGAACATCGTTGTACCAGTGATGAGCAAGGCCGGCTCCAGTGCCGCCTGACCTGGCACAAGTCACTGACCTTTCCACATCTGCAAAACGAGGTGTTTGGATCAGATGTTTTTGATCATTCCTGCCAGCTCTTCCATGCTTACTATTACTGTTCTTACTCTGACAATCTCTTGGAGAAAATACGTAAGATAAACTTTTTAAATGGAGGAACTATTAACAATGTCGCATGTTTTTCCTTTTCAGTTTCTCTGCATAGGGAGTCTCTTCTGCACCTGGCTATGAGATGGGGCCTTGCTAAGCTTTCCCAGCTCCTTCTGTGTCTTCCTGGGGGAGCCCAGGCCCTGACTTTACCCAACGAGGAGGGTGCCACGCCATTAGACTTGGCTTTACATGGTGGACATTCCAAGCTGGTTGAAGACATCACAAAGTGAGTTTGGCTGCTTGATAGATTCTCTCTCAGTCTACTTTTATAAAGTCTTCCAAGCATTATGGAAAAATTAAAGATGACCAAACCACAGGCTAACATTCAGTTTATAGTTTACCATCAGTTTCCATGTATAAAGTATAGATATACATATCATATATAAACAGATACAGCGTGATAGCTGGTGTTCACACATCATGGGGGAGAGGGAGTCAGGAAAAGCCTCTTAAAAGGCTCCATGGTGGGGGAGGTGGCTACTATAAGAAAAAAAATGTTGGGAAACACTAGCCTAACCCTGGCTTTCATTAGTTTAAATGTCACTTCTTCAGAGAGGCCTTCTACATTCCGATCTTTTATGATTACGATTAAAGTGTTAATTGTGACTATAATTATCATTAATTTATACTATATATCATAATTTATGATTTTATATATAATCATCATCAATTATTTCATATATGTTTCCATTCTAAATCATTTGGGGACTGAAACTTATTTCTATTTTACCTGCTGTGTTCAGCATATACATTCATTGAAAGACAGTAAGTTTTTGTTGAATCAATGAATAACAAACCCTAAGATACTATGTAGCCAATGGGCTGGTTAGTAGGATCTGGAAATAATGGAAGTGAAATAATTTGTCAAATGTAAAGTTATCTATGTTGAAGATGATACCAACACTTTCAGTGTCTGTTACTTAGAATGGTTCAGATTGGTCATTTTTATTAGTGTTTACTTATGATTAGAGGAATCCTATATGATGATTTCCTTGACTTAGCATGTGGTAATAAGTGGGAAGCAGCAATGAGCATTGCAAAGTATTACATAAATATTAAATATTATCAGTGTTATTACATGGTTTATCTTCATGGACTGGTTCTTTTCATTTGGCCCATGGAATCCATTGTAATTAATTTATGGTTGTATGCCACCCGAGTAGATGTTGAAGTCACAACTTTCTATTTTTGTTCTCACTTGGTCAAATGAACACCAAGTAAGGAAAGAGCCCATCCTAATGGAATTGTCCTTGTCTTTGCTCTACTGTGACCACACTTTCTTTACCTGGAAAGGGCTAGGCGGGACCACTCCTTTGACTTTGTCACTGTGGATAGTTCAGGGTTACACTGAGGACCTGGAGCGCCACTTCTTTATGTTTGGTAGCTTTGTATCTTTCTGTTGTGTCCAAGACGAGAAGATGATATGGTATTTAAAGGTTTACACATCGTCTATGTCAATAAAAGCAAACAACCTGATTAAAAAATGGGCAGAAGATTTAAAGACATTTCTCCAAAGAAAACATAAAGATGTCCAAAGAGTACATGAAAAGATGCTCAACGTCAGTAATTATCAGAGAAATGCAAGTAAAATGTCCAATGAGGTATCACTTCATACTGGTCAGAATGGCCATTATCACATGTCCACAAACTATGCTGGGTAGGGTGTCGAGAAAAAGGACCCTTCTACACTGTTGGTGGGAATGTAAACTGGTACGACTGCTATGGAGAACAGCCTGGAGCTTCCTTAAAAAACTAAAAAGAGTTAGCGTATGATCTAGCAATTCTATTCCTGGGCACATATCCAGAGAAAAACATAAGCTAAAAAATATATGCACCTGAGTATTCATAGCAGCACTATGTACAGTAGCCAAGATACGGAAGCAACATAAATATCCGCTGCCAGAAGAATGGACAAAGAACGTATGGGGTATATTATACATATATGTGTGTGTGTGTGTGTATAAATGTGTGTATACCCCCCCACACACAATGGAATATTACTCTAACATAAAAAAGAATGAAATGATGCCTTTTGCCACAACGTGGATGGACCCAGAGGTTATCATCCTAAGTGAATTAAATCAGACAAAGACAAATATCATATCATCCATATGTGGAATCTAATTTAAAATGATACAAACGAACTTATTTACAAAGCAGAAACAGGTTTACAGATACTGAAAGCAAATTTATGTTTATCGAAGGGGAAACGTTGTGGTGAGCAAGAGCTTGGGGTCAATGTATGCGTACTATTATATATAAGATAAATGACCAAAGAGGACCTACTATATAGCACAATATGTTCCGTGATAACCTATAAGAGAAAAGAATCTAAAAAAGAATGAATACATGTATAACTGGATCACTTTGCTATATATGTGAAACTAACACAACGTTGAAAATCAGCTATATGTCAATAAAATTAAAATTAAATGTTTACTCATCTAATAAATTCATTCATGATGGGATTAGAAGTAGACTGTAAGCTAAATTCTGATTATGTGAAGGAGCGTCCATTTTCTAAATTAATTACAAGACTCTTATGGTTTAGGCTGAATTATTCACTTCAGTGGCTTGCTGTTAACATGGGGAGTTGTTTTCTAGAAGATTCTAAAGTCCCTGCCGGTAATTATGTCAGGAGTGTGGGGAGGTGCCCCAAACCTTAGAGTATGAGTGTTCTTAATGGATCTGTCATTCCATGTGATGGAGACAACGTTGATGTGGTTGGAAGTATACTGTAATTTTGCAAATATGCAAATGTTCATTAACAAAGTGATGTAATGGAAGAGGAGGAGAGAGGCATAGAGCTAGTTCTGTGAACGGAAGAATTTGGGAGCTCCTGTGGGCTGTGGCAACACGCTGAGGTGGGCTGTTACCTGGGAGCCCTGGCATCTCTCTCCTGACCCCTGTTTATCGACCTATAGACCATCCAGAATATTGTGACACTAACCGAGAAGCCTACATAGAGCTAATAATAATGAACGTGCAGTTGTTCTCTGACACACAGAAAATAAGCTGATACTCAGAATTTAGTTTGAGGATATTGTTCCTTTGCCCATGAGTGATTTCAAGAAATCAACATGATCAAATTTACGTATGTTTTCATTTGCATGAGGAAATGATTCACCGCAGTGGACCAGTGTGTTATGAATATCTCGCTTGTTTGTAACATCCAAACCTCACCATGCTCCCTAGAGATCATATCTGTTTTCCACTGTAATCACCTAATAAACCATCAGCTGCCAGCCAATTTGTTCTACTACATGTGGTGCCATTAAGGCCAGAGGCATCTTTTCAGATTAAAAGGAGAGTGAAATATTGAGGTAAAGCACTATGTTTACAAGTCAATACTGTTGCATTAATTATGTAACTCTTTTAAGTATATAATATATGTGAACAGCTTTTCAACTGATGACTTCTCTAGCTGGGAAAACAAAGATGGCTTTATTGGGATGTGTTTATACAGTCTTATGTACCTGTCTTCAGTAGGAAGCAATTGTTCAGCCAGTGGGCTTGTAATAATATCAGGGCTGATGGGATAAAATCAGGGCACTGGGATTGTGGGTTTTGACTTTTGGTGTTTCAGCTTCCAGGGCAGGCGTTCTCCAGGTTTCTCCTGCGTGCAGCTCAGCGAAGATGCCTCTCTGCGGTATATTCACTCATCAGAAACTCTGACCCTGACGCTTAACCACACAGCCGAGCATTTGCTGGAGGCGGATATTAAACTCTTCAGAAAATACTTTTGGGATAGAGCCTTTCTCATCAAGGTTTGTGCCCTTTATTATGGTATAAGGTATAATAACTCATGCTTTTTGAGAGTTCAAACAGCAAACTCGTTATCTGGGGAACAGTATTTTTTTTTTTTTTTGAGAGGTAGCACTTTGTTTTTTTCTAATGAGACTTGGAGGGACATGGCATTGGAAACTGTTACACCAGTAGAATGAAGATTATTATATAATATTCTGGCAGTAGTCATTTTATAATATTGTTCCCTTTATTTTTCATGAGCCAGCATCACTGATGTTGAATTTTAGTATTCTAATGTTGGATATTTGCTATGAATTTACTGATTGTATTATAATTCTTATCTAAAGCAGTTGCCTTTAGGGTTATTTTACATGAATAATACCTTCTTCTGGGATTTCTTAGGAACTTACACATAGTTGAGCCTTTGTTTCAGTGTACAACTTCTTCAATGGGGCCGGCCACTTGAGACTAGTACTTTTTCAAAGATATTTTCCCCTCCCACCATCACCCAAACATCAGCTTTGAGTGTTGTTACAGCATGCCCACCTTAGGTTTAAAATGTTTTATCTTCATTATTATTATTTTTTTGGTCAAATCTCAAACACTAGAAAGCAGATTTATATATTTTATTTATTATCAAGCAGAATGTTCTTTTGAGTAAAAGGGCTTCAGTCAGTTTAGTTGCTAATGCTCACAGGTATAACGGATTTACTCACCAGATTGTGTGACACCCCCTGCAACCTCCCAACCCCCAGTCTTTTCAAGCACATCCATTAATAAGTACCACCGAAAAAAAGCACCAGTTTCATCACCAGTTTAGGCTTTACAAAGTGAACAGTCAGTTTAGAAAACTGACACTATTATCAGTTTTGACTTGTAAAATGTTTGCTTTATATTACTAAATGAAAGATTTTAGCCATAAATATTATATAACAAAGCTTATAACTTACTCCATATAGGGTTTTATTAAATGATTAAAATGAAACATACTCTTCAGAGTATAAACTACCTCTGTTTGTTGAGTTTAGGGAGTTTCTTTTTTTTTTTTTAATTCATGCTCAGGTGCATCTGACTCTCTGTGACCCCATGGACTGTAGCTTGCCAGGCTTCTCTATCCATGGAATTCTCCAGGCAAGAATACTGGAGTGGGTTGCCATTTCCTCCTCCAGGCGATCTTCCCAATGCAGGGATCAAACCTGCATCTCCTGTGGCTCTTGTGGCCCCTACATTGGCAGGCGGATTCTTTACTACTGAGCTACCTGGAAAGCCCAAAAGATTTAACCGTAAATATTCTATAGCAAAGATTATTGCTTTCTCCGTATAGGGTTTTTTTTTTTTAAACAGTTAAAAATGAAACATGCTCTTCAGAGTATGAACTACCTTTGTTTGCTGGCTTTAGGGAGTTTCAGTTCAGTGCAGTTGTTCAGTCGTGTCCAACTCTTTGAGACCCCATGAACTGCAGCACACCAGGCCTCCCTGTCTATCGCCAACTCCCAGAGTTTACTCAAACTCCTGTCCATTGAGTCAGTGATGCCATCTAACCATCTCATGCTCTGTCGTCCCCTTCTCCTCCTGCCTTCAATCTTTCCCAACATCAGGGTCTTTTCCAATGAATCAGCTCTTCGCATCAGGTGGCCAAAGGATTGGAGGTTCAGCTTCTACATCAGTCCTTCCAGTGAACACCCAGGACTGATTTTCTTTAGGATGGACTGGTTGGATCCCCTTGCAGTCCAAGGGACTCTCAAGAGTCTTCTCCAACACCACAGTTCAAAAGCATCAATTCTTCGGCGCTCAGCTTTCTTTATAGTCCAACTCTCATATCCATACATGACCACTGGAAAAACCATAGCCTTGATTAGACGGACCTTTGTTGACAAAGTAATGTCTCTGCTTTTTAATATGCTGTCTAGGTTGGTCATAACTTTCCTTCCAAGGAGTTTAGTGTGTAATTTTCTGGCCTACGGTATTTCCTCATTGTGCTTAAGGGTACTTTTAAAGATGCAGAAGCCCTCAGCCATTCCCGTGGCTTCTTACCCAGGCCCCAGGGGTGGATGTTCTATCCGGACAGAGGCTGGGCCTGGCCCGGCAGCCTTGCTCAAGGTGAGCGCCTCTCCCTGCAGCTTCATAGGGGCTGCTGCTGCTGCTGCTGCTAAGTCGCTTCAGTTGTGTCCAACTTTGTGCAACCCCATAGACGGCAGCCCAACGGGCTCCCCAGTCATAGGGGCAGAGCTTAACAATATGTGTGTCCTTAGAGGGGGCACTCAAACAGCAGCAGGACCACCAAACTCCTGCAAAGGTGAGGGCGTGCTCCGCGGAAAGCTGGAATTCGGAACATTTCCTTCATTATAAAAACCTCCAACTTCTCAAGTCAGATTTGTAATTTCTTATAGCCTATTTGAGATTATTTTTTACTGATGATTTTGGGAGATTTAGGATGAGTAAATTTAGATGCTTTAATAATTGATTATAGTGAATTATGCTATAACAAAGACCAACTGGAGGTTACTTTCTAGTGTATCAGAGATTTTCATTTATGAAAAACACTTGGTAAAAGAAGAATCCATTGCAGTGGGGTAGCCTTGTGTTCCAAGTATCAACATCCCTTTTTTTAATCCTTCCTGCCCTGACCTGTTGGTTGGGTGGTGCATAGGGAGACTGGGAAGGGAATGAGGCTGAGGTTCTTCCAGAAATTGTGATGTCATAACTTACAGTAAGAAATATATTTGGTCTCAGTCCATGGTTCTTGGCTCATAGCTCTCCAGACCTTTGGGATTTCCTAAATGTTGAGCAGATAAATGTGTGTGGTTTTTTGTTGTTGTTGTTGTTGTTATGTCAATCTGGCGACTTTAAGAAAGCACTTAAGGATAGGGGCTAGTTACCAGGAGACCCACCCACTTTCAGTCCTACCTCCTCGACCTTCAGGGAGGGGAGAGGACCTGAAGGTATAGTTTCATCACCCAAGGACAAAGACTTCGTCTAGCGGGGAGCCTGGTGGGCTGCCGTCTATGGGGTCGCACAGAGTCAGACACGACTGAAGTGACATAGCAGCAGCAGCAGCAGCATGCCTTCTTAATAAAGCAAGCCTTCATTAAAACCCCAGAGGACTGGATTCGGAGATCTTTCCAGTTGGGGAACTGGTTGGAAGTGCTGGGTGACTGGCCTGCTTGGAGCGGCACAGAAGCTCTGTGCCCTTTCCTCAGACCCTGCCCTGTACATCTCTTCCATCTGGTTATTCCTGAGTTATATTCTCTTATATATATAGCTATATTATTAGAGTTACCATGTATTTATCAATAACCTCAGATATGCAGACGACACCACCCTTATGGCAGAAAGTGAAGAACTAAAGAGTCTCTTGATGAAAGTGAAAGAGGAGAGTGAAAAAGTTGGCTTAAAGCTCAACATTCAGAAAACTAAGATCATGGCATCCAGTCCTATCACTTCATGGCAGATAGATGGGGAAACAGTGGCTGACTTTATTTTTCTGGGCTCCAGAATCACTGTAGATGGTGACTGCAGCCATGAAATTAAAAGATGCTTGGTCCTTGGAAGGAAATTTATGACCAACCTAGACAGCATATTAAAAAGCACAGACATTACTTTGTCAACAAAGGACTGTCTAGTCAAGGCTGTGGTTTTTCCAGTGGTCATGTATGGATGTGAGAGTTGGACTATAAAGAAAGCTGAGTGCCGGAGAATTGATACTTTTGAACTGTGGTGTTGGAGAAGACTCTTGAGAGTCCCTTGGACTGCAAGGAGGTCCAACCAGTCCATCCTAAAGGAGATCAGTCCTGGGTGTTCACTGGAAGGACTGATGTTGAAGCTGAAAGTCCAATCTTTTGGCCACCTGATGCGAAGAGCTGACTCATTTGAAAAGATCTTAATGCTGGGAAAGACTGAGGGCAGGAGAAGAAGGGGACAACAGAGGATGAGATGGGTGGATGGCATCACCGACTCAATGGACATGGGTTTGGGTGGACTCCAGGAGTTGGTGATGGACAGGGAGGCCTGGTGTGCTGCAGTTAATGGGGTCTCAAAGAGTTGGACACGACTGAGTGACTGAACTGAACTGAGCTGATAATAAACCTGGAAGCTAGTAAGTAAAATGTTTCTATGTCTGTGAGCTGCTCTAGTGAATTAATTGAACACAAGGAGGGGGTTGTGGGAACATCTCATTTATAGCCAGTTGGACGAGTCCAGGTAAATGTAAGCAGGTAGTGATCATCATATAGGCTGTCCACACTAAAGTTTTACAGTTTAGGTTAACATGTAAAATTATATATAGTGTAATGAAATATTTATTTATTAAATCTTAGACGTCTAAAAGTCTATTTTTATGTAATAGCTATAGACAGTGACTTTGCTTTGAGAGACTCATTTGTTCTCGAGGCAGCTTCCGGGTCTGGGTTCAGGCATTGCTCAGTTATCTGGAGCCTTCTAGTGTGACGACAATAAAACCTGCTGCAGAAACTGGAGTTTGCTCTACAGGATAGAAGACCTGTGCAGGTGATGGTGATCCCATTCAGAAGCAGTCCTTGTTCTGAGTTGTAACAGATTCATGTTATTACATGATCTTATAGCTGACACTGGTAGACTGATCATTTGTAATAAATATTAAATGCTGAAAATGACAGGTTTGTGTTAAATATCCAAAGTGTAAAGGTAGTTATTAGGAAATTAAGCAGTAGGCAAAATATTAGCAATATCTTTAATCATGTTTTTGTTCTTTCTGCATAACAAAGCTTTTTATGTTAATTGAATACTAATAATTTAGTTTTAGAACTTGGCTAAAATTAATGTATAAGACGGCTGGGAAATATAAGTGTTCTGAAGTTGTATCCAAAATTACGGGAATAAAAATTAAGTTTTAATCAGATCAGATCAGATCAGTCGCTCAGTCATGTCCGACTCTTTGCGACCCCATGAATCACAGCACGCCAGGCCTCCCTGTCCATCACCAACTCCCGGAGTTCACTCAAACTCACATCCATCGAGTCAGTGATGCCATCCAGCCATCTCATCCTCTGTCGTCCCCTTTTCCTCTTGCCCCCAACCCCTCCCAGCATCAGAGTCTTTTCCAATGAGTCAACTCTTCTCATGAGGTGGCCAAAGTACTGGAGTTTCAGCTCTAGAATCATTCCTTCCAAAGAAATCCCAGGGCTGATCTTCAGAATGGACTGGTTGGATCTCCTTGCAGTCCAAGGGACTCTAAAGAGTCTTCTCCAACACCACAGTTCAAAAGCATCAATTCTCTGGCACTCAGCTTCCTTCACAGTCCAACTCTCACATCCATACATGACCACAGGAAAAACTATAGCCTTGACTAGACGAACCTTTGTTGGCAAAGTAATGTCTCTGCTTTTGAATATGCTATCTGCTGCTGCTAAGTCGCTTCAGTCGTGTCTGACTCTGTGTGACCCCATAGACGGTGGCCCACCAGGCTCCCCCGTCCCTGGGATTCTCCAGGCAAGAACACTGGAGTAGGTTGCCATTTCCTTCTCCAATGCATGAAAGTGAAAAGTAAAAGTGAAGTCTCTCAGTCATATCTGACTCTTAGCAACTCCATGGACTGCAGCCTCTCAGGCTCCTCCGTCCATGGGATTTTCCAGGCAAGAGTATTGGAATGGGGTGCCATTGCCTTCTCCGGAATATGCTATCTAGGTTGGTCATAACTTTCACCCCATTTAAAAAAGAAGTATTTCCTTATTTTGCAATAAGAAACTATCATTGCCTGATGTCATTTTGCATAGACTTGCCAGTTGCCTTTGAGACTAGGGTTTGGGGGTTAAGGCTGACCCCCAGGTAAACACGTGGAGTCAGGGGCCATCTTCGGCCTTGAACCTGTGTGGCCAGTCCTCTTTAACCCCAGGTACTCACCCTGTGAGGCTCCCCTGGTGACCCAGATGGTAAGGAATCTGCCTGCAATGAGGGAGACCTGGGTTCAGCTGGGAGGATCCCCTGAAGGAGGGAATGGCTATCCACTCCAGTACTTGTGCCTGGATAATCCTATGGACAGAGGAGCCTGGCGGGCTACATTCCATGGGGTTGCAAACAGCAGGACACAATTTTGCAACTAACGCTTTCCCTCATCCTGTCGTTTCCTTAGTACCTCCCCAGACATACCTGCTCTGGTTCATCCATTCATTCCATCATGGGCCCTAAGAGTGAGTACGGTGTCCTGGGAGTCAGGCTAGGGACAGGTAATAGCCACAGAGGCTGGGTGACTGGGGACTGCTTGTTCCCTGCCTCTTTGTGATTTGGTCAGTTATGTATATTTTCCTGTTCTTTTTGCTCTGGCCTCAAAAAGATGCTCTGACATCGTCATGAATAAGCACTTGATGCGCTGAGCTGAAAAGCGTGCCCAGGGCGGAGGGTGGGGAGATGGTTTAGGGGTCTCTGTCGGTTGGAGGGTTGCCCGCCCCAGTTCGCCCATGTATTTGTTTTGGAACATGTGCTGTTGCAGGCTTGGATAGTTTTTGACACATCAACACATAATTCTGTCTCTTCACATTTTCATTGACTGTGTGGAATCCATTTGAAAAGGAAGTACAGAGGGCTGTAAGGGTAGCCTCATTCTGTCTACAGCTCATGACCCAGTCTTGGCCAGGAGCAGCCTGATCCTGCCTGTGCCAACATGCAACCCTTGGCTTATGCTCATCCTGGGTCCTACATGTATCAGTGGTCCTCTCTGTATTAGTGTTTCCCCCTACTCTCCAGGCCCCTGATCCCTGTGTCTTAGGGTGTGGATGGGAGTCTAGGCAGGCAGATGCATAAAGCAGCAGCCCTTCGTACTGATTTCAAGCTTTGCTCTTCTCTGTCCCCCTTTTGGTTCATGTCTCATGCTCCTGAGAACCTTCTGGTGGTGTGATCCGGGAAGCAGTGAGAACCACTAGCGGAGACAGTTTTGGCCCTTGTCTCGGGTTCCTTCCACCATCTCTTACGTTATGCAGGCTGCTGTTTCATGTTCCCCGACACCCCATCTGCCCCCACCTCCCCTGGCTTTGCCTCTGGCTGTTTCACCTCTCAGATCCTTGATTGTGATCTGCATCTCTTGCTGCATATCTGAAGCCTCAAACAGCTTTCAGTGATTTTTTTTTTCCCTGCCTTTCTTAGGCTCTTGAAGAGCAAGAAGGCACGTCAGAGGAGAAACCAGATATGCCCTCCAGCGCTGCAGAAACTGAAGAAGGTATGCATGCTCCTTCCCCACCTGGGGAACTCAGAAAGTGCTCAGCATTCTCTAGTCAATTGCGAGTTGAAGTGTGTGGAGAAGGAGAGCAGGAGCTGATGGACTCGGAGGCAAGAGTAGGTTGCTCTGGGGCCGCAGGGCCCAGAGTTCCTTCAGCAGCACTGACCAAAGGTACTGTGCGTTTCCACTTTTTACTCAGTCACATTTACTGGTTTCCTCCCACAGTGCTTGGGGGGCCTCTCCTGACATTCAGAGGGCGTTCCCCTCATTACCAAGGTCAGTCTGTTCCATTCAGTCCTCCTTCACTCTCCCGTTCTCCAGCTCGTTCCACCTCTGTGGAGCCTCTGCTCTGTGCTGGGCAAGTGGGTCCTAGAGGATGGAGGTTGTGAGGGTGTCCTGATTGTCGTGGGGTCCGGGGAGCTCCGCCGCTGTGCAGAGGTGAGTGGTGAGGGGTGCTGAGTGTCTTCAGGGTCCAGGCGGCCCCACCCAACCCAGGCTGTCCTCCACAGTGGTTCACGTCGCGGATGACGCTTCAGAGGCTGAATGTCTGAATCTGCTCGAGGTGGGTGTCCACAGCAAGAGGTGTGTGTTTGAAAATGCATCCTCAATACCCTGTTCCACATCATAACAAGGAGTCGTGTTGATGGCACACTTGCATGTAACATCCAGCTTATTTGTAGAATATGATACTTTCTTGTTTTCTCCAACTTGGCACCTTATTAGGGCATGTGATCTCTACTTCAGTTTAGGTTCTTTCCCCTTTAACACACACAAGTAGATCTGATCTGTTGGCAAGTCCTAGTGACAAGTCCAGTTTAAAAAAAAAATCTCTTTTTTAAGTTATGAAAGTATGATAACCCATTTACAGGAGACTTGGAACAAACAGAATACGGTTATATATGGTTCCATTATATATTACAATTGTTTTTTAAGTAGATAAATTAAGATTTTTAGTTGGAGTTTCAATATCAAGCTCTCAAAAATTAATAGAATGACTATACAGAGAAGTAGGATATAGTAGACCTGAAAAGCACTATAAACCAACTCAACATAATTAAGATTTATACAATTTTCACACAATAGTAGGATACAAATTCTGTTCAAATTCCTGGAGACTGTAAACTCAGAGACACTGGAACATATCCAGGGACATAAAACAAGGTGAAAAAATTTCATGGTCTAGAGGTATTGAAATAATACAGAGTCTCTTCTCTTATCACCATGGAATTATATTGGAAATCAACATCAAAAGATATCTGAAAATAATCCACATATTTTCAAGTGCAGTATGACATTTACGAAAAGAGATCTTTGACTTAGCCATTGAAAGACTCAATAAAGTTAGAATGAGAAAAACACAGAAAGTGATTGCAGAGAAAGCATTTAAATGAGAAATTAGTACCAAAAGAGAAATTAATATTAAAGATACTTTAAAGAAAATCCCCTGTATTTGGAAATTAAATGTCCACTTTTAAATGATGAGTGTATCTAAGAAGCCATAACAGGGAACATTGGAAAATATTTGTAATAGAATAAAAATGAAAAGAGAATTTATCAGAATTTGTTGCATGCAGCTGAAGCTGCTCAATACAGTTAAATACTTGAATAACATATGAAAACAAATAGTAGACACTATGGGCTGCAGTCCATGGGGTCGCTAAGAGTCGGACAGGACTGAGCGACTTCACTTTCACTTTTCACTTTCATGCATTGGAGAAGGAAATGGCAACCCACTCCAGTGTTCTTTTCTGGAGAATCCCAGGGACGGTGGAGCCTGGTGGGCTGACGTCTATGGGGTCGCACAGAGTCGGACACGACTGAAGCGACTTAGCAGCAGCAGCAGCATAAAATTTTGTGAAATTTGAAAAATATTTGTACTTTACTTAATAATACTATATCACTCGTTAACTTCCTGGGTTTTTTTTTTTTTTTTTTTTTTTTTTAACAGTGTAGTACTTTTTTATATTCTCAGAATTGGATTAGAAGTTTCAAGCCTTATTCAAACTTTTAAAAAATCACTAAGATAATAAATTTTCTAGACTTTTAGCAGTAATACCGGATGCCAAATACATGGAACTATATCAAAGTTTTCAGTGAAAATAAATTAGAAATCTAACATTCTATTCATACTAAGTCAAACAAGTGGAATCAAAATGTCATAATTTTTCTAGCTAGGCAAAAATTCATAAATTTTCTAAAATATGCATTATATTATACATACTGTATACACATATGTATCCGAAAGCTTTTCTACTACTTTTGAAAAAGGCTTGAGAAAGAACAACAACAACAACAACAAAAAGAGACAGAAATTGGGAAACGTAATGAAATGGGAGCACTGAATGTGGAACAGAACAAGAGAAGCAAACTAGATAAAAGTAAACGATCATCATATTGTCCAGTTGTTTTTAAACATGGCTGCTCATCAGAAAGACATCTGGAGCTTTGGAGAAAAGTAGCAGTACTTAGGCATTTGTATTTTTCAAGAAATTCCAAGGTAATTCTATTATGCGTCTGATTTTAAAAAGTGATTACAGGTTTCTGTATTAAATGGTAGTTTTAGTGATATAGAATTCTATTATTTTCTGTTGACCAATCATGATACAATGATATCATGTAATAGTTACATAATCACAATAATAGAAGATGTTTTTGCTATTTTATATTTTTACTATTTAAAAATATTATACTTTCAGTATTTAAAAAAAAATAGTAAAAGATGGAGTTGACAATTTGGAACTGGCACGGTAAAACAAGCTGTCCCGGCACATTATAAGTGCTTCAGGAGTCGTAGGCAAAGAACACTGAGAGAACTTTGTGGCCTGTGATGGTGGAGTGGCCAGGGAAAGCTGCTTGGTGGAGGTGACCCCAGTGCTGTGATCTAAGAGAGGGAAGGGAATTCTAGACAATAGGAATATGTACAGTACAGAGTCCTGAGCCAGATAATGCACTGGGGAAAATGCAGGCCGCTTTTTGGCCCTGGAGTATAGGGGGGGTGTGTGTGTGTGTGTGTGTGTGTGTGTGTGTGTGTGAGAGAGAGAGAGAGAGAGAGAGAGAGAGAGAGAGATGCCAGGAACATAGGCCTGCAAGGGTGGCAGATCTGCAGGGCTTGTACACAAGGCAAGGAATCGGAACTCCACCCTGACAGCTCTGGAAACTGTTTTAAGCAAATTAGTTCAGGTTGTTATTTAGGAAGTGCACTCTTCGAGACTGTGGAGAATGGGTTAGACGGGCCGGGGGCTGCCACATGGGATGCGGAAGAGGGTCTGCGCCAGAGCAGTGGGAGGAGATTGGAGATGGAGGGATGGAGGGGGACTGTCCTGAAGGTGTAGGGTGTCAGGTGGGTGTCAGTGGTGAGGGAGAAGGGTGATTCTTCCATCCCTGGTGTGTCGCCGAGTAGGATAGGCCTTATAAGAAGCAGGATCATGTCAAAATAAGTACTCAGTTTTATAGAGGTTGAATTTGGTGGGCCCCAGGGTCAGCCATATTAATATACCTGGCTGCCAGCTGGACCGAAATCACTCAATCAATAAGCAAAAGAATTTGGATACAAACACAAGTTCTCTAATGCCAAGTAATTAATGTGTGTATTTTACAGACCTTATAGACAGTGCTTGGATGTTTATACCCTTGTTATAAACATGTTAGAAGCTGTGTGTACATTCCGGCAGAGGGCAGTATTTAGCTAAAATGAAAACCTCCAATTTGTTTTTCTTCATTCAAAAGCCTGCAGGCAACTCAGCTGGAAGAACAAAACCTTTTGAGTGTAAGAGCTTGATTTTTTCCCTGCCTTTAAGCCCCCAAAGTAAACTTTCCCTTTGAGATATCATAGAAGATTCTTAATAGACCATGTTTTTCTACTCCTCCTGGGGTATAGGGGGATGTTTTAAGTGTCTATCTATAGCTACCATTGATTAAAAGACAATAATAGCTTTAACTTAGAAATATACTTTTCCCTATTACTGTGATAAATGTTTTTATTATTGTCTCTGAATCAATTATGTTTCCATAATTTCATGATTGTAATTGTTCTCCCAGAATGATGAGATGTTATTGCAAATGAAATAAATGGCCAAAAGGTCACTCATTTTCACTATGCTTGGAGGAATAAGCTAATTATTAGTGTGTATTGATCCACCAACTGACTCCATTTTGTCTCTTGGCATCTTTGTCCTCATTTGATCTCCTATTCTAGTAGTTCCTAAGGAGCATTGTATAGAATACCAACCTTGGAAAATGCTCTGAAGAATAAGAATTCTTTGTCCAAATAAGTAGAGATGCTGCACATGAAACCCCTCTGTTGGAAATTGTGTGTCAGTTGCTCAGCTGTGTCCGACTCTTTGCGACTTTGCAAATCAAGAATACATTTAATGTTTTGTAGGTTCTAGTAAGTCTTGTAGTCAAGAAACCTGTGTTTCTTCTTTAACCCAGGAGTTCTCTGACGTGATCATGGGAGAATTCCCTTTTTCTTCATTTTCAACATCTTATGAAAATGATCTGTGGAAGGTGCTTTGGGAATGTTACTCTTCATCTCTCCTGATTCTGCCCTTTCTCAAGCTTATTATGTCCTCTCTTTTGTCCATCATGTGGATTCTGTCCATATCTTAGTATATAATTCTCACACCGAGAAGGGGATTGGAAGGCATTTTTAAAACTGTACTCATGGTCATCTTGAATGCTGAGCTCACACAGCCCACTGTACTTTTTAATGTTGTTTGGGAGGCTGTTACCTGCCTAGATTGTATGGGGCTATAAAATACAGCCATTGCAACACTACTGACCACTATGTGAATCCATTTGCTTCTATTATTTTGCCGTTTTAAAAAGCCCTGTGTAATTGTCTCAAATTTTACGCGACTGGTCTTTTACATTGTTTCCTTCTTACCACAAATTATCTTGCACATTCTCTTTAACAAGGAAATAGGGAGTTGGGCTTGGAACCTGAATGCCAGACACCAAGGGAGAGGGAGGAATTGTCTCCTTCAGGGCCGGGGTGGCAGTTTCAGCCAGCTCAGAGGGGCTTCCCGCTCGCTGTCTCGTGCGGAAGGCGGAGGGGCCGGGGGTCCACATGCAAGAGCCGATCTAGGCAGCAGGCAGGCACCCTGCACACCCACTGACTTACTGCTCAGTGAGCCTCTGATGAGTGCTCCACTCTGCCAGGCACTGTGCTCCTTACTGGTCATGAAGCAGGTCCCCAAAAGGACCAAGAGAAAAAACCCTTCATCTCAAGGAGTGTGCTTGCTCTGACTTCCTCTCGCGTCTCTGTGGAGGGACAGGCACTGCTCGAGGTGCTGGGTGTGCTGCTGGGAGCCGAGCTAAGTTTGCACACTCGCAGAGCACACCTCCCCGTGGCCCTGGAGAGGGACACTTTTGGGAGTCAGGAGTCACATTGGGGCCACAAGGAGGTGGTAGCAGAGAGGGGTCACGTAACTTGTGTGAGGTGACAGCTTGCTCGGGCAGTCAGGACTCAGGTGGGTACGGTCTTACCCACCATGCTGTAGATACCCGCCACCCTTCTGTCACAGAACATTTGTATGCTTAGACTTTGGACTGCTGCTCTGGAGTCCTCTCCAGCTTTTGTACAATGGAAAAGTGCAAAACTGGAGTCCTTGCCTAGAAGTGAGCTGTTTTCCACATGACTGACCTGTCTGCTATGATGAGAGGTTGTGACCCACATGCAGAGACATGTCTTGATGACACACCAGCAACAAGCAGCCTCTGCTCAAAACCTCAGCTCTGCCATGAGCTGACTGCTCAACAGGATGCAAGGGACTCCGCTGTGTTTCCTTTTGTGGAAAATGGAGTGGGAGTGTCATTTCATACTTCCTTCAAAATAAGGTTTAAATGAGAAAATACAGGTGGGGCACCTTGACCAGTATCTAACCAGGGATGCTTAGCCAACGCTGTCTCGAGATGAGTGTGAGTTACAGCGTGCGGCTGGACTTGGTGGTGATCATGTGCGTCGCGATATCAGGGCATAGCTCTTCATGTCGCAGTGACCGGGTGAGCAGATCTTTCGCTTGAGCGTTCTTTAGATGGGGGTGCAGCTCTTCTCTGTGTGCTATGAGTGATGCGGGAAGAGGGTGTTGTGTGGTGGGTTCTCCTTTTTTCTAAAAAGGTTTTATTAAAGTATAGTTGATTTATAATGTGTTTGTTTCAGGTGGACAGTCAAGTGAATTAGTTATACATGTACAAGAGGTTTTACTAAAGTATAGTTGATTTACAATGTTGTGTTTGTTTCAGGCAGACAGTCAAGTGAATCAGTTACACGTGTACATACATCCCCTCTATCATGGAGTCTTTCGCATACAGGCCATTACAGAGCATTGAGTAGAGTACTGCGCTATACAGTATGTTCTTACTAGTTATCTGTTTTATATCCAGTAGTATGTTTATGTAAATCCCAGTCTTCCAGTTTATCCCTCCCCTTCTTCCCCCTGGTACCAATAAGTCTGTTTTATCTGTAACTATATTTCCGTTTTGTAGATAGATTCATTTGTACCAACTTTTTTCTTTTGTATTTCACACAGGAGCCAAATCATTTGATCGATTCTCCTTATTTGAACCTCCCCTGTGAAATATTATTGGGAAAACCAAGAGGTGTTTTATCCATGCAGACTTTCCTTTCCAAGATTTTTTCGTTTTAAATACTGTGGCTTTGTGTATCTTTTTGGAACTGTTGAATATGGTTCCAGTGTCTTGTCAAGATGCAGATCCTTTATCTAGGATGGCTGGGGCCTGAGGCGTTGGGGATTTAGGATAGCCCTTGCAAAGGCTGTTCTGCAGGGGTGATTACTCAGCTGGGAACACAGCTCTTATTTTAACCCCATTGTGAAATGTCCATCCAAGGGCTTGGTCAGCGTTGTTTACCTTGAAGTCAGGTACTTGGGCATTTGCAAGACAATTACCAATCACACCCAGAGAATGTACTTCGTAACCCCAGGAAGTCATCTGTGTTTCTTTCATTTGACAGGGAGTTCAGCCTTCTCTCTGTTTCTTTTAGTATCTGACTTTGCCAGTCCACTTTCTCCCACCTGTCCCCAGAAAAGAATCAGTTTCATCATTAGAAGTCCAAGGGTTAAAATAAGATACCAAGCTGATATAATGTCCATTTTGTGTATTATTACAATCAGATCAGATCAGTCACTCAGTCGTGTCCGACTCTTTGCAACCCCATGAATCGCAGCACGCCAGGCCTGCCTGTCCATCACTAACTCCCAGAGTTCACCCAGACTCACGTCAGTTGAGTCAGTGATGCCATCCAGCCATCTCATCCTCTGTCATCCCCTTCTCCTCTTGCCCCCAATCCCTCCCAGCATCAGAGTCTTTTCCAATGAGTCAACTCTTCGCATGAGGTGGCCAAAGGACTGGAGTTTCAGCTTTAGCATCAGTCCTTCCAAAGAAATCCCAGGGCTGATCTCCTTCAGAATGGACTGGTTGGATCTTCTTGCAGTCCAAGGGACTCTCAAGAGTCTTCTCCAACACCACAGTTCAAAAGCATCAATTCTTCGGCGCTCAGCCTTCTTTACAGTCCAACTCTCACATCCATACATGACCACAGGAAAAACCATAGCCGTCACTAGATGGACCTTTGTTGGCAAAGTAATGTCTCTGCTTTTGAATATGCTATCTAGGTTGGTCATAACTTTCCTTCCAAGGAGTAAGCGTCTTTTAATTTCATGGCTGCAGTCACCATCTGCAGTGATTTTGGAGCCTAGAAAAATAAAGTCTGACACTGTTTCCACTGTTCCCCATCTATTTCCCATGAAGTGATAGGACCAGATGCCATAATCTTCGTTTTCTGAATGTTGAGCTTTAAGCCAACTTTTTCACTCTCCACTTTCACTTTCATCAAGAGGCTTTTTAGTTCCTCTTCACTTTCTGCCATAAGGGTGGTGTCATCTGCATATCTGAGGTTATTGATATTTATCCCGGCAATCTTGATTCCAGCTTGTATTAGCATTTTCTCGGGCTTCCCTTGTGGCTCAGCTGGTAAAGAATCTGCCTGGAATGCAGGAGACCTGGGTTTGATCCCTGGGTTGGGAAGATCCCCTGGAGAAGGAAATGGCAACCCACTCCAGTATTCTTGCCTGGAAAATCCCATGGATGGAGGAGCCTGGTAGGCTACAGTCCATAGGGTTGCAAAGAGTCAGACACGACTGAGAGACTTCACTTTCACTTTCAGTATTTTCTCAGACACATAAAAATTCTCCATCTTACCTCTCCCAGTTCATCATAGAATTAAAGAATCCTAATTTGAGCTGGAAAGAATCTTGGATTTCTCAGAACTCATCTGAGTACAGCCAGTTTTGCCTCATTCTGCTCTAGCTAGGTCAGATTAGCAGGAGTCGGGGAAGGACAAGCATTTACTAAGCATATTAACTGAGGAGTCTGATAAGGTTGAAATAAGCTCAAGTTGAAGGTATAATTAAGGAGTTTTTATTTATTTATTTTTTCTGAATTGAAATATAATCCAAGTGTGAAATCTTAGGGACATGACAATATTCCTAAGAGAAAATTGAATCCTGTTTATGTTGTTGAAAGATGACTTTGCCTCATTTTATTCAAGCAGTTGAGTAAATCAAGAAAATTATGTCCTAACCTCAATTTGAAATACAATGACTTAGAGCTTCCGCTTAGTTGATAGTTGCAACCAAATTTGGGGGCTGAGGATACCTTTTTTTTTTTTTTTTAACCTCATGACTTAATTTTTGACTGATTGAGATTTTATGGGGCTGGGGGTAGGAGAGAGTACACACTGGAGATGTAAATATATATATAAAATAAAAAATATTAAACATAGAGCTGTCATATGACCCAGTGATGACACTCCTAGATATATGCTCAAGAGAAATGAAAACATAAATCTACTTAAACTTGTACACAAATGTTCAAAGTGGCATTATTGATAACTGCCAAAAAAGTGGAAACAATCCAAAAAGTCCCTCAGCTGAGAAATGGAGACACAAAAATGCGATCTATCTATACAATGGAGATAGATGGTATTTGGTGGTAAAAGGGGTGAGGTCCTGACGATTGTGATGTGTATGGACCTTGACAACAAGCTTGGTGAAAGAAGCCAGTTACAAAAGACCTTATATTGTACGATTCCATTATGTGAAATATCCAAAATGACATCCATTAAGACAGAAAGTAGTTAGTGGTTACTGAGGGCTCGGGCGGAAGTGGTGGTGGTTGGGGAGAAATGAGTAGCGAGAGTTAATGGATATGGTGTTTCTTGTTGGGGTGATGAAAATGTTCTAAAACTGGTCGTGGTGAGGATTGCACAACTCTGAGTATGTTAAAAATCATTGAATTGTATACTTTAAATGGATGAGTAGTATGGTATTGAATTATACCTTAAAGCTGTTACATATACACACACACACACATATATATATACACACACACATGCACACATATATACACACACAAATACAAATATACAGTTACAAATTATGTGTATGTGTGAAGAGACTATACTAAGCCATTAGTGGTGGTTTTAGAGATTGTTTTTCTTAGTCCCTTTCAAGTTTTCTTAATTACTTTTGTGGCTCAAAAAAGTGTTATGAATCATTTAAATTAAAAAACCCAGTATGTATTTTTTTTTAAAAAAAGGTGTTTTAATTTCTTTCTGAAAGAATGCAGAGTAGAAAGAGAAAAATTATATCATAAAAGATGATGTTTCAGAGTTGTTTGAGGGCTTCTCTCCTGACGCCCTCTCCCTGACTGCTTGTCCTGGGCCACAGTGGGAACCTGGTTGAGGTTGAGCTTGGTGCACTGGCAGGACTGTTGGAGCGCATGGACCAACAGGGCTCATGCTGACATTGCTGTGGATAAGTCTCTCATTGTTTCTTCTAGTCTACATTTATACTGGGAAGGCCAAATGATAGTTCTTGCTAGTATTCCTAATAAGAAAAAAAAGTTATAATTCCTTCAGTGAAAAAGGTATAATGGAGATACTGAAACAAAAGATCAGAGTTATGATTACCTCTGAACTGAGAGTGGTAGACGTCACAGATATTTTCAAATTTTTTCCTGTTGCCATTGTAATTCTCTAGTAGTTGTGAATCAGACATGCACACATGGATAAAACATTAAGGTGATTCATGGAAGTGAAGTTATTAGTGAAACTCCAGTGTGTAACTGGAGAGGAAAGGGTGGCTTGGGCCTTGCGGAGCTGGAGGAGTTGGGGGAAGCCAGGGGAAAGGCATTATCGGTCTCATCAACCTGGCAGTTCAGAAGTTGTGACGAAATAATGCTTGTATTGAAAGTGTTTGGATCAGTAATTTTAAAAAGTGACCAACTTTCCCTTGTCCCTAATGATCTACTCTATCTCATCAGTTACTTTGGGCCATTGGATCCTAATCAAGGAAAGAAGCATTTGTTCAGCACCTGTAGTATGGAAGGCACCCTGCTTGGTCCTGGAGATGCAAGTGATGGACTTAAATTGATTGGACCCAACCTTCCCAGTGCCTGTAGTCTTTTGGGAGAAGAGGATTCATTCCAAGACTGTGAACCACCCTGGGAGACCTTTTTTGGGCATTGGTGGGGCAGGAGAGCAAGCTGAGAGCATGACTCTTTTTTCCTTTGTGCTTTTGGTGCCGCCCTTCTTGTCTAACCCAGCTGGGGACTTGATTGTAGAGAGTTGAGCCTGAGGTAGGAGGGAAGCTGCAGTAGTTGTCTGGCTGCCTCTGATCCAGGTTCTTTTTGCTTCTTCCTGGGGTAGGGGTCAGCCGGCACAGCAAATTGTAGTTGAAGAATACTGAGCAGCCCGTATTTTTGATGTAGCTTTCTCATTGCTTAAGTCTAACCTCTGTGGTCCCATTTCTCAAAAGGAGACAGTATGGTTTGTGCACAGAATTGAGATCTGTTAGGCTAATCTGTTTCTTAACAAGACATTGATATTAATCTTACAGCTACTCCATCCTGTGTTGAAAACCCTGTTTGCTGGTGCAGTGTCCCTGGTGAACATGAATATTAGAGATTACTTCTTGTTCTATTATAGTTTGGCAATAAAGAACATGTTTATGATGTTTGGTAAGTCTGATTTAGGAGGGGGTGATCTTTACTTCTGGGTGGGCCTTGAAGGCAAGATTCAGTAAGTAAGTGAAGTCGCTCAGTCGTATCCGACTCTTTGCGACCCCATGGACTGTAGCCTACCAGACTCCTCTGTCCATGGGATTTTCCAGGCAATCGTACTAGAGTGGATTGCCATTTCCTTCTCCAGGGGATCTTCCCAACCCAGGGATTGAACCTGGGTCTCTCGCATTGTAAACAGACGCTTTACTGTCTGAGCCACCAGGGTTAATAGGCCTTTAAAACAGAATAGCTTGGGTTTACTGATACCATTATCCGCTGAAGGTTGCTATAGCAATGAGTAGTTTGATTGCACTCTGCAATTGGTGGTGCAATGGCTGAGTGTAAAAGGATCCTAGGCATTTAGCAGAAACTCTGCTGGAGCAATTAAACTCCAGTGGAAGGAGTGCCAAATTCTTTAAAACCTCTAAGATGTAGTTCTGTATCATTCTAGATTAAAGATACATTATTGTCACAAGTATTTTTAATGATTTTGAGATAAAGGCTTTATAGCTTTGGAAGTTCTTAAAATGATAAAGTACACATTCTATGAAGACATCTGTTTTAACATAGTTTGCACTATTTGCTTGAATATTGAACAGAATTGGTTTAGACTGGAAGGAAAATGTAGGCTGGCTGTATATGAAGATTAGCCTTTTGAGAGGGGCAGGGAGATGGAATCCAAACACCCCACAGGGGTGGACTCTGAACAGATTACCAGGTGAACACACCCTTTGTTGCTGCAGGTGGATTACCTGACATAGAGATTTCTTCATCAGCAACCCTGAAAAAAATGTGTATTCTTCTTCTGAATCAGCGCTATGGGTGCAGAATTCTTTCGAGATGCAGAATTCATATCATTTAAGAGTATGTGGTCTAAAATGGCTCTAAAGTAATATCCAGTGATGGGCAATAAAAATGTCTGTGGCTCTCTTGCTGTCAGTGCAGATGTGTCTGTTGAAACTTTAGTTCTAGTTTCTCTCCTTTTTTTTTTTTTTTTCTATTTTTAACATGTTGGTGGGTCACTGAATTTTTAGAGTTTGAGTATATATATTTCACAACAGAAGACTTGCTGTGCTCTCATATGGTAAACACTATAGTAGGAGCTTCACATCAGTTTTCTGCATCTGTGCAGTAGGACGGAAACTTTCTCCTAACACAGTGTTTTGGACTTTGGTGCTTAAACAGCAGGCTTTTGAAGGGTGAAGTTGTCTCATTTTGACATTTCCATCAGCGGCCCTGTTGTTCTGCAGATGGTACTCTGCTGCCACCTGGAGGCCTTACTTGGGATGTGCATGTAAAGGTGGGCTGGGATGCTGGACAACAAAAGCTGGACGACAAAAGGCTGGGCATCAGTTACTGTCTTGTCCTTACTCCCTGTTGAGGTCAGTGGTCATGACTACATGAAATTGAAGCTATTGTCCTTTTCATTTTTCATCACAGAGGCTAATATACAGTATGAGTTCAAGAGCAATATATTGTGTGTGTGTGTGTGTGTGTGCTGGTCGCTCAGTTGTGTCCCACTCTTTGTAATCCCATAGACTGTAGCCCACCAGGCTCCTCTATCCATGGGGATTCTCCAGTCAAGAATACTGAAGTGGGTTTCCATGCCCTCCTTCAGGGCATCTTCCCAACCCAGGGATCAAACCCAGGTCTCCTGCATTGCAGGTGGATTCTTTACCATCTGAGCCACCAAGGAAGCCCAAGAATACTGGTGTAGGTAGCCTATCCCTTCTCCAGGGAATCTTCCTGATACAGGAATCAAACCAGGGTCTCCTGCATTGCAGGCAAATTCTTTACCAGCTGAACTTCCAGGGAAGCCCCAATATACGCTGAAAAGTGAAAGTGAAAGTTGCTCAGTTGTGTCCGACTCTTTGTGACCCCATGGACTACACAGTCCATGAAATTCTCCAGGCCAGAATACTGGAGTTGGTAGCCTTTCTCTTCTCCAGGGGATCTTCTCAACCTAGGAATCGAACCCAGGTCTCCTGCATTGCAGGCAGCTTCTTTACCAGCTGAGATACTGGGGAAACCCCAATATACTGTGGTGGAGCGCAAATATCTTTTGAACTTGCTTAATGTAAAGCAGGTTCAAAGTTATTGTTATGCAGATTTAAAAAAACACATAATGACTTTGTGTTTGTTGACTTCTCTGCTCCATCCTAATGAAGACCTTAGACTTTTTCTAAGCAGAAATGTGGAAAGAGAGAACCAGCCTTGTTGCTAGGCAGGAAGAAGAGCCTGAATGAATCTACTCGGAGGTGTGAGACCTCTGTGCCTAACAGTAACAGGAGTGGCAGTAGAGGAGGGAATGCCTAGTTAATGCACCTGCCAGGAAAACTAGGGGCTCCCCAGAACTGGCATCCTGCAGAGCCCGGGGGGCAGAGAAGCAGAGGAGGGCCTGGGCCCAAGGTGTTATTATGCGAACACAAATCCTGGTTGAAGATCTCCATCCCACCGCCCTTGTTAGCAGTGCCGTCTTTTCTGTTCTCAGGCCCAAACCTGCTCTCGGTGCTTGCTTCAACCACAGTGGCTCTTGTTTACGGGCAACTGAGTATTTGGGAAGAGAACCAATCAGTCAAGACAGAGAAAAATACACCTTAAGTGGGCCTTCCTGTTCATCCCGGAACATCGTGAGCACTGATGCTTCCGGGAAAGCCTTTATGCAGAGTGTGGGCCCCCCGGGTGCCTGGGGCTGGTGAGGTGGAGCCGGGCACTGTCTGAGGTCCCAGCCCAAGGGCTGGGCTGATGTTTAAGGCTGTTCTTGACTCTAAACCATGGGCAAGGAAAGGCTGAACCTCGTCTAGAACGAGCTAGGCTCTTTTGAAACGTGAAGTCAGTGGTACTGGAGCAAAGAGAAGTGCGGGGTTTCCTCAGGTGGGTACGAGTCACATCCTTAGAACGGGTGCTGTATGGAGAAGCTTCGGTCAGCACGCGGCCTTCCTTCTGGGTTGGGGGGTTTGTTTGTTTAATGGTCATCGTCTTCCTCAGGATTTCCTGTGAGAGCTCCCGGGCTGGCTTGTTTACATCTTGGTCCCCACCAAGATAATAGCAGAGCGTGGGCTGTCAGTCATATGCTGCTCTGCGGAGTGTTTTAAGAAGCCAAATCTAGAACCAAGTTCCACACAGACAGCTCTGAGCAAATCATTTATATTTGTCATCTAGTTTCTCTTCCCTCCGCCTTTTTTCTTCTTCTTCCCTTTTTTTTTTTTTTTTAAATTTAAAGCATGTTCCTATCAGTGGATTCTGATGAGAATTATTCTTTTTGCAGAGATTAAGAATTCGGGGTGCAGCAGATCACCACCCGGGAAGGAGGGTGTAAAGGTAATGGTTCTCTGCCTGTTTTCCTCTTTGTTCTTCTCTCTGAAGTTGAAGTGGAAGTAAAGATCTGGTGCTAATACACACAGGAAAAACCCAAAGCAAGAAAAACTCAGGGATATGTCCCGAGACATGTTGCGAATAACTTGAATTATTACCTCTATCGAATTTTCGATCTCTACCCTTGATGACTACACCTGGCGGTCTTTCTGGGTTGTATATGTGTCTTGTCTATGCAAGATACTTGAATACATTTTCTAAAACTTTGTACCTGAAGATGGTATCTATAGATGTTTCCCAACAATGCGTCTTCAGAAATGAACCTGGGAGATATTCCCTGAATATAATATAGTCTATGGATGGCTTTTAGGCATGCTTCAGCTTGGTACAGATCCTTTGCTTACTTCTGGCTCTTAATACTAAGTACTTGTTAGTATTTAATACTAACTTAGTACAAATACTAAGACTTGTTTTTTCTGTTTACATATGGTGACATGTATAACATGTCTTTCCTAATGTTTTCTTAGCTTGCTTTTTCATTTACAAAAATAAACTTTAGTGTTAGCAAGTAAGTAACTTGTAAAAAACCGACCTGACTTCATCTTTTTCAGCGTGTGAAAAGCCTGGTGGTTCCACTGAATGAACATGAGGACCAGGAGAGGCTAGATTTGGGTATGTTCCAACATATGGCTTCCTCTGGCATTCATGTAGGGGTATCACAAACACAGGTATGCAGGGGACAAGAAGAAAATCTATTTAGAAATAAAACATTCCTTCCTGGGAGCCGCGTCTGTTTCTTGAAATGCATTTGAATCTCCATTTACAATCTAAAAAACAAATCAAAACAAAGGAAGGAATCCAAGCTTTTCCTGGACGGTTTTACTCTGAGCACGTGCTGGCTTGGAGCTGGTCGTATGTTACCCTGTTATCCCTATGAGCCAGGCACTACTAGCTTCTGTGTGTAGGTGGTATGACTGGGGCCACTGTGGAGAGTAAATGGAGGACTCGAGACTCATAGCTTCATCCAGCGGGCCTCAGAATTCCCACGTTTACCTCTGTCCCCCTTTGACACCTGGTGAGGACCCCTTGGAACTGAGTCTGTGGGATCTTTCCCCCGGCCTCAGAAAAAGACCAGATGCTGACCCTGGGGCATGGATCGGACGTGGGTGTCATTTCAAAGGAAGCAGACATTCTCTTGGCAAGAGGAAGGTATTTCTTCCTGTGGCTCTGGGAATTCCCATCCGCTCACAGGCATCATAACTCAGCACTCTGCGAGGGATATCTCCCCACATCTCTTCCTCGAGCCTTTGCTGATTGTTCAGGGCTCATCAGGGCTCCATTCTTACCTTTTGAGTCAGAGCCTGATGAAGCTGTTGGGGGTTTGAGGATATGCACAGGCGGGGCCGTCAGCTGATGTCTCATTTGGGCACCTGAGAAGTGGGAAGCAGAGGATCGAGAAGTTTCTCAGTCAATTTCTTTAGGCTCAGGCTGCTCGGACGCCTGGAGAGTGCCGGGGCAGAGCAGCCTTGGGAGCTGCAGCGGGGTGGGGATCGGGGAAAGCAGGACACCTCCCTGGGTGAGAACCGAGGTGGGTGGGTGTGCCGAGTGGAGGGTGCAGGGGGCTCCCCGGGCAGTGTTTTCTCGCCTGGCAGGCACAGAGCAGAGCAATTAGGAAATCAGGGGAATAAAGCAGGGCAAGGGGGAAGCACCCCACGTGCCACTTGGCTGTGCCACAGGCAGAGGTGGTTTCTGGATCTCCTTGTGTGAGGTGCCACTGAAATTTGGATAGAAACTAGACCATCCCCGGTGCTGTGCACTCTTTACTGTTTACGCTATGTAAGGTGTGCGTGTGCTAAGCTGTTTCCGTCGTGTCTGACTCTTTGTCACCCTGTGGATGGTAGCCCGCCTGGCTCCTCTGTTCATGGGGTTTCTCTCGGCAAGAATACTGGAGTGAGTTGCCATGCCCTCCTCCAGGGGATCTTCCCAACCCAGGGATCGAACCCGTGTCTCTTGTGTCTACTGCTTTGGCATGCGGGTTCTTTACCCCTAGTGCCGCCTGGGAAGCTACGTAAGGTAAGAGGATAAGAGGAGTACTTTACTTCCAGAAGAGAGGGAGAGGAAGGAGAAGGGAAAACAGGCATGTCCACGTAGATGACTGTCGTGGGCCACCGAAGCCCAGGGTCCGGCCGCTGCTCATGCGTGCAGGATGTCTCCTCTCCAGATTGCATCATGCTTCCAGGAATGTTCGCTTTGAAGAATGTTTACCAAGACAAATTGCTGGTGGGGGGAGGAATGTTGGCTGGTAAAAGGATTGAGTAGCAGGATTATTTTAATTTTAGGCTCTAAACATTCACTCTCTTCTCAAATGGGTATCCGTACTGGGTAAGAAGATGCATGTTACGGAAACTAGTAACCTGATCGAATGGAAGTTTTTGTCAGTAGCATCATTGTGTCTGAGGAGGGGTGTGATGACGAGTTTGAGAGCGATGAGCCTGTATGCCTTTCTTTAATCTCGGTCATTTACGAGGAGGTCTGTGAGTGGTTGTCCATTGTGCAGATTGTCTCTTGCTTTGTTGTTCATCGAAACTTGGTGGGTTAAAAAAATTACCTTATGTGAAGAATGTAATACCTTTTAAAAGAACCTTCTGAACAGACTCACAGACTTAGAGAATGAACTTACGGTTACTGCAGGGGTGGGAGGCGGGGAAGGTTGGGAGGAAGGGGTAGTTAGGGAGTTGGAGATCAACATGAACACACCACTCTATTTAAAATGGGTAACGAACAAGGACCTAGCGTATAGCACAGGAGAACTCTGCTCAATGTTATGTGGCAGCCTGGATGGGAGGGGAGTTTGGGGAAGAATGGATACGTGTATATGTTTGGCTGAGTCACTCTGCTGTCCACCGGAAACTATCACAACACTGTTAATCATCTATACTTCAATATAAAATTTAAAAAAAGTAAAAAAAAAAAAAGTAAAAGAACCTTTGAGACAGAAGAGGGCAGCAAGCAGTGAGCAAGAGTCAGGTGGTAAGCTGCTGTCTGGAACCAGAAACGGCTTTTTCCCGGGGCCGCTTCCAAACTGCTTTACTTCGTATGTGAAGCTGATCTTGTGCTTATTCTCTGAGGCGGTGGGGATTGCTGTGGGGTTGAGGTGCATTTCTTGGCTGCCTTGTAGTATTCAAAGCAGTGTGACGTGAGTTTAGTGTGATCTCGTCAATGATGTCAGTGCTGTTCCGGTGGAAATTTCTGTGACGATGGACGCGTTCTGTATTTGCACCGTTCAGATCCAGCCAGTGGCCACGTATGTCAGTATAGCGTGTGATGTGTGAGCAGTGTGACTGAGGAACTGCCTCGGACTACAGCTCTTGCACTGGACAGGGAAGATCCAGAGGAGGTTTCCTCTGTACTGTTGTTGGTGCATCAGAGCATGGACAACCACCTCGACGTTAGTTTATACACTGAAGATGACTGCTCATGGGAGGAATAATGTCTCCGGTGGGTAGTAGGTGGTAACCCCATCCAAGCCAGTGCCTCTGAGGTGCGTCAGCAGTGAGTCATGATACTGACGTTACATTTATGGTGAGTCCAGAAGCGAAGGCCCCACTCTCTGTGGATATTGTGCAGTCTTGACCTTTTGCTCAGAGGGGAGAGTGTGAGTTGAGGGCCGGGGTCTGACTGTTATGCTGCCGTCGTGAAGAGTAGGACTCTTTGGCGTATGGCGCCTTCACACTCTGGGCAGGTGGGATGCAGGAGAGGGCAAAGCATTTGGAGCAAAAGAAAGAGAGAAGGTAGATGAAATGGGTCCATATGGAAATTAAAAAGGAAGAAGGGGTCTGTTTGGCTTGAGGATACAGGGCTAAATGTGATTAAGAAATCGAAGCTTAACAGTGGGCCGCTGTGAGTGTTATGCAAGGAGACGGGATGTGAACGTGGAGCAGGAAGCATGGCCCTCTTTGGGAAGTACAGTGGGGAGGGTGAATGTCCGCTGCTTGTTGGAAACCCAGCTACCAACAAAGATGCGTTAGACCAGCTCTGGATTGGCAAAGCTGGAAACGACTTGCTTAGTTGTTTATTGTAGCTTAAAAGCAAACTTTACTTTTGAAAGGTTGAATCAAAAAATAAAAACATGTGCCTGGTAAGAAACTAAGATTTCTGGTTGAAAGTTAAGTTCACGACTGAGTACTGTGAAGCAAGAACGCCAGTGTCTTAGGTGGATTATGGAAGCCCCGGGAGGTGACATGCCCCTCTCAGCAAGTGATCTTCCAGTGTGAGTGAGCTTGTATATGACAGCCCAGATTTGAAACTGATTTTCCTGCAGTCATTTATCAGCTATTGTTTACATTCAGTTCGTTGCGTCTAACCATTTGCGACCCCATGGACTGCAGCACGCCAGGCTTCCCTGTCCATCACCAACTCCCGGAGCTTACGCAAACTCATGTCCATCGAGTTGGTGATGCCACCAACCATCTCATCCTCTGTCGTCCCCTTCTCCTCCTGCCTTCAATCTGTTTGCATTGGACTAAAGATAATTTGTTGAAGTTTACTAAAGCTGTAGGTTATATGAACATTTGGATGGAAAAAAATGAAGGCTTGGTAAGACTGACATGTTAAGACAAGAGCTCTGTGAGCATGCTTAACTTTCCCTACAGGGGCAGGTCATAGGGAGGTAGGGTCACTTGGGGACATGGTGATGGAATTGACTGGTGTCATCTTTCTGCCTGGGGAGTCCTGGTACCTGAAGCTCTGGGTGTGAAGCAGCTCCTTATCTACTGTTTGGCAAGTGGAGAGTGCTGCTGCTGCTGCTAAGTTGCTTCAGTCATGTCCAACTCTATGCGACCCCATAGACGGCAGCCCATCAGGCTCCCCCGTCCCTGGGACTCTCCAGGCAAGACCACTGGAGTGGGTTGCCATTTCCTTCTCCAATGCATGAAAGTGAAAAGTGAAAGTGAAGTCGCTCAGTCGTGCCCGACTCTTAGTGACCCCATGGACTGCAACCTACCAGGCTCCTCCGTCCATGGGAGCCTGATGCAAATGCTTGGGATTTTAAGCATGATAGTGTGCTAAATGGAGCTTTCCTGATGGCTCAGACGGTAAAGAATCTGTCAGCAATGTGGGAGATCTAGGTGGTTTGATCCCTGGGTCGGAAAGATCCCCTAGAGAAGAGAATGGCTACCCACTTCAGTATCCTTGACTGGAGAATTCCATGGAGCCTGATGGGCTACAGTCCATGGGATTACAAAGAATTGGACACGACTGAGTGACTAATACACACATTGTGCTAAATAAGCCTTTCAGAAGAAATAACTTTGTCTTTTGTATACAGAAGTAATAACTTCTCACAGTAGAAAACGCTGAAGTTTCAGAAAGAATAGAAAACAAGAAATCACTCCTATAGTTCTGCCACCCCCAAAGCAGCTGCTGCTAGATTTGGGTATGTGTACTACTAGTATTGTCCCTGTGCATCTGTGTTTTTTGCATGAAGTCTTCATTTCATGCAAAGATGGGCTCGATAAAGGACAGAAATGGTATGGACCTAACAGAAGCAGAAGATATTAAGAAGAGGTGGCAAGAATACACAGAAGAACTGTACAAAAAAAATCTTCACGACCCAGATAATCATGATGGTGTGATCACTGACCTAGAGCCAGACATCCTGGAATGTGAAGTCAAGTGGGCCTTGGAAAGCATCACTACGAACAAAGCTAGTGGAGGTGATGGAATTCCAGTTGAGCTATTTCACGTCCTGAAAGATGATGCTGTGAAAGTGCTGCA
Source organism: Bos indicus x Bos taurus (assembly GCF_003369695.1). NCBI lineage: Eukaryota > Metazoa > Chordata > Mammalia > Artiodactyla > Bovidae > Bos > Bos indicus x Bos taurus. The sequence continues at coordinate 7,683,894 of NC_040095.1, read as the reverse complement.
CTCAATATGCCAGCAAATCTGGAAAACTCAGCAGTGGCCACAGGACTGGAAAAGATCAGTTTTCATTCCAATCCCAAAGAAAGGCAATGCCAAAGAATGCTCAAACTACCGCACAATTGCACTCATCTCACATGCTAGTAAAGTAATGCTCAAAATTCTCCAAGCCAGGCTTCAGCAATACGTGAACCGTGAACTTCCTGATGTTCAAGCTGGTTTTAGAAAAGGCAGAGGAACCAGAGATCAAATTGCCAACATCCGCTGGATCATGGAAAAAGCATGAGAGTTCCAGAAAAACATCTATTTCTGCTTTATTGACTATGCCAAAGCCTTTGACTGTGTGGATCACAATAAACTGTGGAAAATTCTGAAAGAGATGGGAATACCAGACCACCTGATCTGCCTCTTGAGAAATTTGTATGCAGGTCAGGAAGCAAGAGTTAGAACTGGACATGGAACAACAGACTGGTTCCAAATAGGAAAAGGAGTACGTCAAGGCTGTATATTGTCACCCTGCATATTTAACTTATATGCAGAGTACATTATGAGAAACGCTGGACTGGAAGAAACACAAGCTGGAATCAAGATTGCCGGGAGAAATATCAATAACCTCAGATATGCAGATGACACCACCCTTATGGCAGAAAGTGAAGAGGAACTAAAAAGCCTCTTGATGAAAGTAAAAGTGGAGAGTGAAAAAGTTGGCTTAAAGCTCAACATTCAGAAAATGAAGATCATGGCATCAGGTCCCATCACTTCATGGGAAATAGATGGGGAAACAGTGTCAGACTTTATTTTTCTGGGCTCCAGAATCACTGCAGATGGTGACTGCAGCCATGAAATTAAAAGACGCTCCTTGGAAGGAAAGTTATGACCAACCTAGATAGCATATTCAAAAGCAGAGACATTACTTTGCCAACAAAGGTCCGTCTAGTCAAGGCTATGGTTTTTCCAGTGGTCATGTATGGATGTGAGAGTTGGACTGTGAAGAAGGCTGAGCACCGAAGAATTGATGCTTTTGAACTGTGGTGTTGGAGAAGACTCTTGAGAGTCCCTTGGACTGCAAGGAGATCCAACCAGTCCATTCTGAAGGAGATCAGCCCTGGGATTTCTTTGGAAGGACTGATGCTAAAACTGAAACTCCAGTACTTTGGCCACCTCATGTGAAGAGTTGACTCATTGGAAAAGACTGATGCTGGGAGGGATTGGGGGCAGGAGGAGAAGGGGACGACAGAGGATGAGATGGCTGGATGGCATCACCGACTCGATGGACATGAGTCTGGGTGAACTCCGGGAGTTGGTGATGGACAGGAAGCCTGGCGTGCTGCGATTCATGGGGTCGCAAAGCGTCGGACACGACTGAGCGACTGAACTGAACTGATGTTTTTTTTACATAGTTGTGATCATGTAAACAATAGGATTGTGCGTCCTGTTTTTTCACGTTAGATTATATGCCATATGGAAAGCTACATGTTAGAAGGTAGCTGAAAATAATGCTGTACATTTTTTCTACTAAAAATGTGAATTACTTTTTTAAAAAGAGAAGATGTCATAGATTCTCCCTGTAAGTGTTTGAAAGTGTTAGTTGCCCAGTCGTGTCTGACTCTCTTGCAAACCCATGGATTGTACCTGCCAGGCTCCTCTGTCCATGGAATTCTCCAGGCAGGAATACTGGAGTGGGTAGCCATTCGTTTCTCTGGGGGATCTTCCCAACCTAGGGACTGTACCTGGGTCTTTTGCACTGAAAACAGATTCTTTACTATCTGAGCCACCATAAATGTTTATTGGCTAAGAAAAAAGAAACCTCAGACCCTCCGTTTTATAATATAATTGTTGATTTTACAGAGTGGCCCAATTGTCAGTACATGCTGGAGGCTCAAGTCCCAGTTATTTATTAATACCCTGGGTCACTTCATTGCTGTTATTGTTTGTTGAAAGTGAAGTGAAAGTGTTAGTTGCTCAGTTGTGTCTAACTCTTTTGCAAACCCATGGACTGTAGCTCACCAGGCTCCTCTGTCCATGGAATTTTCCAGGCAGGAATACTGAGTGGGTTGTCATTTCCTTCTCCAGGGGATCTCCCGACCCAGGGAGTGAACCCAGGTCTTCTGCATTGCAAGCAGATTCTTTACTGTCGAGCCACCAGGGAATCTGATGTGTAATGAGAAAACCTCTCAGTGCGTGTTGGGACTGGCAAGGTGGGCACTGGCAGAAGATGAACCAGAGCTGAATGTGGAAGGAAGCCTAACATGATGCCAAAAAAACCTTATCCAGATGAATTGGGACGAGGAGGCACAAGCAGAAACAAACGATAGGAAATGAGGTGTTTCAGGGTGCGCAGCCCAGCCAACGCAGACTAGACGGAGGAAGATGGAGCACCTGCACAAAAAGCTTAGGAAAACATCACCAAAGAGTAACTGGGAGAAAATGATTGGAAGATGCAAAGAATAGTCCCTGTAGAACAAAATGTCAGGGGCTGTGCAGACTCTTTATCTGAGACCTGCATTTGTGGATATATCTGGGAGAGTCCAAGGCCCATGGATTTGGGTGGTGAGCTGGGTGGAGACAGCGCAGTCAGTAGTACTCGTCTGGCAAATCACTAATCAGTAGGACTAATTAGGTTAGTCTTTTCTTCTTATACTAAGTGAAAGTTTGTAAATGGAATTGAAGCTACTAAGCTATAAATACTTTGGCCACCTCATGCGAAGAGTTGACTCATTGGAAAAGACCCTGATGCTGGGAGGGATTGGGGGCAGGAGGAGAAGGGGACGACAGAGGATGAGATGGCTGGATGGCAACACCGACTCGGTGGACATGAGTTTGAGTGAACTCCGGGAGCTGGTGATGGACAGGGAGGCCTGGCGTGCTGCGATTCATGGGGTTGCAAAGAGTCGGACACGACTGAGCGACTGAACTGAAGCTATAAAAGCTTATAAAGAGCAATTTAAAATTGTTTGGAAACATCTCAAAACTTTTATCTTCAGAAACGAGATCTAAAATTTGCAATCTTAAGATCTAGGACTCATGTCACTGGAAGCCGGCCCTCTCTCGTAGCTGTTGTTCAGTTGCTCAGTTGTGTCCGACTTTTTGCGACCTCAAGGACTGCAGCACGCCAGGTTCCCTGTCCTTCACTGTCTCCCCGAGTTTGCTCAAACTCATATCAGTTGAGTCAGTGGACTTCAGCATCCATCCTTCCAGTGGATATTCAGTCCTTTAGGATAGACTGGTTTGATCTCCTTGCTGTCCAAGAGACTCTCAAGAGCCTTTTCCAGCACCACAGTTTGAAAACATGAATTCTTAGTGCTCAGCCTTCTTTATGGTCCAACTCTCACATCCATGACTACTGGAAAGCCACAGCTTTGCTTTGTCGGCAAAATGATGTCTCTGCTTTTTAATACACTGTCTGGGTCTATCATAGCTTTTCTTCCAAGGAGCAGCATCTTTTTAATCTCATGGCTGCAGTCACCATTCACAGTAATTTTGGAGCCCAAGAAAATAAAATCTGTCACTGTCTTTTAGTTATTATTATTTAGTAACACATGTACCTATGTTGAGATCTCAAAACTGTTGCATGAAATGTGGAAGAAAAAGGAAAAAAGGGAGAGGGGGTAACCTTAGCAAAGCTGTTAGCCTTCTGAAAAATAGTTTTAAGCCTAATTTCTTGCAGGTTTCTATACCCCAGGCTATAAGAATTTTGGGTAGATTCCTTGTTTTCTTCATTTAATTCTTTTCATTTCTTTTTGCGTGGGGGGCGGGCATCATCTTTCTACCACAAACCAAAGCTTACCAGTGTTTTGGTTTTGAAATAAAGGAGCTAGGACTGGAGAAATCTCGAGATGACCACTGGAATGCAAAGTTATTTGTAAAAGTTTGGATTCGAATTTTATTCCTTTTGTTCACTTCAATGAAAATTTCTTCTTGCAGTTGTTGAGGTTTTAAAAATTGGTTTTGGTAGAAGAAATTGCCGACTTATTGGAATTGTGCTGAGTGCTATAAGCTGAGGTTGGCTCTCTTATCACGAGTGTTCTGCCTTCTCTACTTGTGGTTTCATTGTTTGAATAAAATTCTCCTTGTGGAATGCAAATAAAGCACTTTTCTTTAAATTAGACAATGGGAATATTTATTGATAGACTTTTATCCCATAAATTAAAAGAGAACTTTGGGATTATCAAGTTAATTAATACTACAGAGTAGGAAGTGTGAAGGAACTAAAGCCTTACAGTAGGTGTAATGTCTTCATGTGATGGTCTTATAATTTATCATAGTTGCATAGTTGCTTTTTTTTTTTAATAAGTGCAGAGTCTAGGAAGCTGTCTGGTCCAACGATAGGTCTAATGTTCTGCCTATTTTTTGCTCATAACTATGTGTTTAAAAACATAAAGCAAAATGAAAGTGAGTTAAGATTAGGCATTGCTAGTTAATCTAAGCACTGTCTTATCTGAACTCTCTCTGCGCACTGGAATTACCTTGAGGCTTTAACAAATAATCCTGGAGCCCTGGTCCCGCCTGCAGAGAGGTCAGACTTAATTGGCCTGAAGTGCAAACCTGTGTTTCAGGAGTTCTAAAAGCTCCCCTAGCTGATTCTCAGATACAGCCGAGATTGAGAACCATGACAAAGCTCCTTAAGGGAGCCCTGCTCTGCTGAAATCACTCCTGACTTACTGGATTTTCAGTATTTTTGAAATCAGAGAAGTGTGGGTCTACTTTGATTTCAATTGTTTACAAAAACAATTAATGGGAGCCCATTTCTTGTAGGTTTTCAGGCTTTGAATGATTATCACCATCAATATCATTGTAGATCTAAGGGAAAGGTAAAAAATAAAAAATACATTGAAAAAGTTACCTAACTAGTTGAACCGAAATGAAATGATTAAGCCTTTAAAGATTCTTTTTAAACATTAGGAAGAAATCAAGCGATTGTATTTGCTGTCATGTTCACTTATTGGACTTAGAGGTGTACAGATTGGAATGAAGGGAGTGGGTGGCTGTGTCCGCTGATGTCGAGAGGGCATTGCAAGGAGCCCTGATGTTTGACAGTGGTACCAACCTAGCTGCTGTCGCTGTCGCTGTTGTTAGTTGCTGTCATGTCTGACTCTTCGCGACCCCATGAACTGTAGCCTGCCAGGCTCCTCTGTCCATGGGATTTTCCAGGCAAGAATACTGCAGTGGGTTGTCATTTCCTTCTCCAGGGGATCTTCCCAACTCAGGAATCGAACCCACATCTCCTGCATTGGAAGGCATTGGCAGGTGGATTCTTCACCACTGAGCCACCAGGGAAACCCAGTTGTAGTGTATTCTAAATGGCCTTTTTCTTTCATCTCACAAACTAACTTAATTTCTGAAATGTAATCAAGGAGAGGAAAAAATGGCAGTTCTTTCTCTGAAACCTAAATTTTTTAATTCTCCAGAATAGGATCCTCAACTCTAAGTAAACCAGCTTAGTGAACAATTCCATAGCTTCTATCCCTAAAGATGCTATTTTGATTAAATCAAACAATTATAAATTTCAAATAAGCATAAAATCTTAAGGGAACTATACCTACTTTATAAAACATGGAACAAATGAAAGATATGCAATATATTCTGGAAGTGGTATTTGTAAATGCTTTGTATGGGAAGTTGAGTTTCTACTTAGGGATTTTGTCTCCTTTTCTTTGGTTGAAACACTTTAGAACACCTGTGTGTACAGACACTTTATGAAAGAATCGTCCATACAGAGAAATCCTTGAGTTTTGGGCTTGATGGCGGTGTCAGTGTGTTTGCGTGAGTTTAGGCTTGCTGAGTGTGTGTGTGTGCATGCTGAGTCATTTCAGTCATGTCCAACTCTGTGCGACCCTATAGTCTATAGCCCGACAGACTCCAATGTCCATGGGATTCTCCAGGCAAGAATACTGGCATGGGTTGCCATGCCCTCCTCCAGGGGATCTTCCTGCCCAGGGATTGAACCTACATCTCCCTCATCAGCAGATGAGTTCTTTACCACTGTTGCCACCAGGAAAGCCCCCAGGCTTGCTGAATACCCAGTGGTTAATGCCTTAAGGGCAATTAAGGAAGGTACTTAAGGGCGATTAAGATTCTAGACTTCCCCGATGACTCAGACGGTAAAGCGTCTGCCTGCAATGCGGGAGACCCGGGTTCGATCCCTGGGTCGGGAAGATCCCCTGGAGAAGGAAATGGCAATCCACTCCAGTACTCTTGCCTGGAAAATTCCATGGACAGAGGAGCCGTGTAGGCTACAGTCCATGGGGTTGCAAAGAGTTGGACATGACTGAGCGACTTCACTCACTCACTAACTTTCATTGCCAGCAGTACAAGCTCTAACAGTTTTTTGGGACAATTTGCTGTAACTTTCAGTGTGCCTAATTTGGAAGACATTTTTATGTTGTTCTTCACCATAGGAGATTCTGCTGAAGAATATGTATAGAGGGAAGAAGTGAAGCAATCAGCTGTCGAATAGGAGATCCAGTGGAAAATAGTCTGTTGTTCCTTCATAATATTTAAAGTAACAAGCAGAAAAACAGAATAAAGAATGAAATTAAAGGTGTCTAGAATTTTAAAGCAAGTGTTGAGTAAGCAAGCTGGGCTTCATCCACGTTCTTGAGATTTAGGTGCCGTTAGGTTTCTGCTGATCTCAGTGAGGTAGCCTTACCTGCCCCACCAGTGCCCAGTAAGGGCTTCCCACTGGGGCTAACTCTGGGGAGCATATTAACCCCCAAAATCACACTGTTTCTGAGAAGTTAAAATTATTTTCCACAGATAATCTTTTAATGTCTAATTCGTTTCCTCAGAGTTACATGGTAACGTCATGTAAGAACTTAAGTAAAGGGAAATAGAGTTTTATTCTGTGTATCTGAATAAGCAATGCAGACTTGCTTTGAGCATACATTCCACAAATATTTAATGAACATAGATTCTGTACTTTTTGCCCCCATTGTTTAAAACATTTTTACATTTTGTTCCATAGAACAGTTTTAGATTTATGGTAAAGTTGCAAAGGTAGTTCAGAGAGTTCCCATATCCCCAGCCCTCTAGACCACCTAATTGTTGTTGTTCAGTCATTAAGTTGGGTCTGCTCTTTGCGACCCGATGGACTGCAGCACACCAGGCTACCCGGTCCCCCACTATTTCCTAGATTTTGCTCAGGTTCACGTCCATTGAGTCAGTGATGCTATCTAACCATCACATCCCTTTGCTGCCCTCTTCTCCTTTTGCCTTCAGTCTTTCCCAGCATCAAGGTCAAGGTCTTTCCCAATGAGATCCCCCACTCTCCCTTATTATTAAACATCATATGTTATTATCATGATAAATTTTTTAGAATTAATGAGCCAACGTTGATACATAATTACTGACTAAAGTCCATCCTTTATTTAGATCTTACACAACTGAGCGACTTCACTTTCACTTTTCACTTTCATGCATCGGAGAAGGAAATGGCAACCCACTCCAGTGTTCTTGCCTGGAGAATCCCAGGGACGGGGGGAGCCTGGTGGGCTGCCATCCATGGGGTCGCACAGAGTCGGACACGACTGAAGCGACTTAGCAGCAGCAGCAGCAGTTTTTATCTTAGTTTCCATTTTGCTGCCCCAAGATATCATATTACATTTAGTTGTTGTGTTTCCTTAGGTTCCCTTTGGCTGTGAGAGTTTCTCAGACTTGTTTTTGATGATCTTGACAGTTTTGAGGTATACTGGTCAGGTATTCTATAAAATGTCCCTCAGTTGGTGATCCCTATCATTTAACTGGAGTCATGGATTTGGGGAGGAAAACCACCGAGGTAAAGTGCCATTTCCATCACATTGTATCAGGGGTATAGAATATCAACAGTCACAGACCTGTCATTGCTGATGGTGACCTTGATTACCTGGTGGAGCTAGTATTTGTCAGGTTTCTCCACTGTAAAGCTGCTCTTCCCTACTCCTCTTCCCGTAGTGTGTTCTTTGGAAGGAAGTCATGATGTACAGGAGTGAGGACTTCTCTGTATGCTTCCCTGTGGGCGGAGTACCCACCTGTATTGTTTGAAGTTCTTCTCCATGGGAGATGTGAATCCTTTTGCTTATTTATTCAAGCATTTATGTCAGTGTGAATTCATGGAGCTTTATTTTAAATTTGGGGTAGTGACCTCGTGCTACACTGTTCAGAGTGTTTTAGCTTTGGCAACGAGGGACTCTCTCAGTTGACTTCTGTGTGCTTTCTACACATTCCTGTCATTTTTTGTTTTTGCTTTTATGGTGTTGAACATATTCTTTATGATACTATAATGGTGGATACGTAACACTATATTTGTCAAAGCCCGTAGAAATTTATGGCATCCAGAGTAAGCTTCAGTGGATACAAATTTAAAAATTAGGAGGTTGGAGGATTCCTGTGATGGAATATAGAATGTAGCAAAACAGTCTAATTTTATTAAAAATTTTGGTAATGTCCTTACTACAGACGATGGGAGTGGGATGCAGACCTCAGTCACTTTGGAAATGAGTAGTCTGTAAGAATAAAGGCAAAGGAAACTGTACATAAGCTCTCTCTTCTTGGTTATAAAGTTATTTCCCGTAGGGGTTAAACAACAGAATGTAGGTTAACATTTCCGATACTACTATAAATATATACTGGAAATAAGTAAGTCAATGGATTATGGAGAGTAGGTGTCAGGTTTTCCACAATTGAAGTGGGAGTTTATAAACAAGCAAGGGGAGGAGGCCAGAATGATCCATGTGGTAATGAATTAGAGATGTCGACATCAGTATGTACTCATGATTAGTTAAAATAAATACACATGGTTGTCTGTGGAAATATTTGTAGGTATAAGTGTATACCTAGGTTTAGTGTTAGTCTCTCAGTTGTGTCCAACTTTTTGCAACCCCATGGACCGTAGCCCACCAGGTTCCTTTGTCCATGGAATTCTTCAGGCAAGAATACTGGAGTGAGTTGCCATTTCCTACTCCAGGGGATCTTCCGTCCCAGGGATCAAACCCAGGTCTTCTGCATTCCAGGTGGATTCTTTACTAACTGAACCACCAGGGAAGCTCACAGTTGGGGTAGGACACACATGTTTCCTTGCTCTGTCAGTTGAGAGGCACCAAAGGATCAATATTCAAGTAGCATATACAAGATGAGTCCACCACATTAAATACTAAAAACAAACAAACTGGATTATCCATCACATTTTATGTGAATTTCAGCTTCAAAACTTTATTGATAATGTTTATGTTAAAACTATTTACATTCTTTCTCTTTTAACTTGTTTACATATGAATGACCATATAAAAGTCTATAAACAATTGATGTTAAAATTGATTCTAAAAAAAGTTTCTGAACACGTCTATGTCATGCAAGAAACTTTTTCAAAAAGTTTGGGGAAATTGAAAATTAAAATTGGAACATTATGAGAATAATGAACATGGTCCACTGGAGAAGGGAATGGCAAACCACTTTAGTATTCTTGCCTTGAGAACCCCATGAACAGTATGAAAAGGCAAAAAGATATGACACTGAAAGATAAACTCCCCAGGTCGATAGGTGCCCAATATGCTACTGGAGAAGAGTGGAGAAATAACTGCAGAAAGAATGAAGAGATGGAGCCAAAGTGAAAAGAATGCCCAGTTGTGGATGTGACTGGTGATGGAAGTAAAGTCTGATGCTGTAAAGAGCAATATTCTTAAGAACCTGGAATGTTAGGTCCATGAATCAAGTGGTAAATTAGAAGTGGTCAAGCAGCAGATGGCAAGAGTGAACATTGATACTTTAGGAATCAGTGAACTAAAATGGACTGGAATGGGTGAATTTAATTCAGATGGCCATTATATCTACTACTGTGGGCAAGAATCCCTTAGAAGAAATAGAGTAGCCCTCGTAGTCAACAAAAGACTCCGAAATGCAGTACTTGGGTACAATCTCAAAAATGATAGAATGATCTCTTTGTTTAGAAGGCAAACCATTCAATATCACAGTAATCCAAGTCTATGCCCCAACCAGAAATGCTGAAGAAGCTGAAGTTGATTAGTTCTCTGAAGGCCTACAAGACCTTCTAGAACTAACCCCCAAAAAAGATGTCCTTTTCCTCATAGGGGACTGGAATGCAAAAGTAGGAAGTCAAGAGATACTTGGAGTAACAGGCAAATTTGGCCTCGGAGTACAAAATGAAGCAGGGCAAAGACTAACAGAGTTTTGCCAAGAGAACACACTGGTCATGACAAACACCTTCCAACAACACAGGAGAAGACTCTACACATTGACATCACCAGATGCTCAACACTGAAATCAGATTGATTATATTCTTTGCAGCCAGAAATGGAGAAGCTGTATACAGTCAGCAAACAAGACCAGGAGCTGACTGTGGCTCAGATCATGAACTCCTTATTGCCAAATTCAGACTTAAATTGAAGAAAGTAGGGAAAACCACTAGGGCATTCAGGTATGACCTAAATCAAATCACTTACGATTTCAGTGCAAGTGAGAAATAGATTCAAGGGATTAGATTTGATAGAGTGCCTGGAGAACTATGGATGGAGGTTCATGACATTGTACAGGAGGCAGTGATCAAGACCATCCCCAAGAAAAAGAAATGCAAAAAGCCAAATGGTTGTCTGAGGAGGCCTTCCAAATAGCTGAGAAAAGAAGAGAAGCTAAAGACAAAGGAGAAAAGGAAAGATATACCTATTTGAAATCAGATTTCCAAAGAATAGCAAGGAGAGATAAGAAAGCCTTCCTCAGTGATCAGTGCAAAGAAATAGAGGAAGACAATGGAATGGGAAAGACTAGAGATCTCTTTAAGAAAATTATAGATAGCAAGGGGACATTTCATGCAAAGATGGGCACAATAAAGGACAGAAGTGGTATGGACCTAACAGAAGCAGAATATATTAAGAGGTGGCAAGAATACACAGAAGAACTATACAAAAAAGATCTTCATGACCCAGATAACCACAAAGATATGATCACTCACCTAGAACCAGATATCCTGGAATGTGAAGTGAAGTAGGCCTTAGGAAATATTACTATAAACAAAGCTAGTGGAGGTGATGGAATTCCAGTTGAGCTTTTTCCAATCCTAAGGGATGATGCTGTGAAAGTGCTGCACTCAATATGCCAGCAAATCTGCAAAACTCAGCAGTGGCCACAGGACTGGAAAAGGTCAGTTTTCATTTCAATCCCAGAGAGGGCAATGCCAAAGAATGTTCAAACTACCACACAATTGCACTCATCTCACACGCTAGTAAAGTAATGCTCAAAATTCTCCAAGCCAGGCTTCAACAGTATGTGAACCATGAACCTGCAGATGTTCAAGCTGGATTTAGAAAAGGCAGAGGAACCAGAGATCAAATTGCCAACATCCATTAAATCATAGAAAAAGTAAGAGAGTTCCAAAAAAACATCTACTTCTGCTTTATTGACTACACCAAAGCCTTTGACTGTGTGGATCACAACAATCTGTGGAAAATTCTTCAAGAGATGGGAATACCAGACCACTTTACCTGCATCCTGAGAGATCTGTATGCAGGTCAAGAAGCAACAGTTATAAACAGACATGGAACAATGGACTGGTTCCAAATTGGAAAAGGAATATATCAAGGTTGTTTATTGTCACTGTGCTTATTTAACTTATATGCAGAAAACATCATGTGAAATGCTGGACTGGATGAAGCACAAGGTAGAATCAAGATTTCTGGGAGAAATATCAATAACCTCAGATATGCAGATGACACCATACTTAAGGCAGAAATCGAAGGAGAACTAAAGAGCCTCTTGATGAAAATGAAAGAGGAGAGTGAAAAAGTTGGCTTAAAGCTCAACATTCAGAAAGCTAAGATCATAGCATCTGGTCCCATAACTTCATGGCAAATAGATGGGGAAATGGTGGAAATAGTGAGAAACTTTATTTTGGGGGCTCCAGAATCACTGCAGTTGGTGACTGAAGCCATGAAATTAAAAGACGCTTGCTCCTTGGAAGAAAAGTTATGACCAACTTAGACAGCTTGTTAAAAAGCAGAGACATTACCTTGCCAACAAAGGTCCATCTGGTCAAAGCTATGGTTTTTCCAGTAGTCATGTATGGATATGAGAGTTCGACTATAAAGAAAGCTGAGTGCCAAAGAACTGATGTTTTTGAACTGTGGTGTTGGAGAAGACTCTTGAGAGTCCCTTGGACTGCAAGGAGATCCAACTAGTCCATTGTAAAGGAAATCAGTCCTGAATATTCATTGGAAGGACTAATGAGGAAGCTGAAACTCCAATACCTTGGCCACCTGATGTGAAGGACTGGCTCATTAGAAAAGACCCTGATGCTGGGCAAAATTGAAGGCAGGAGGAGAAGGGGATGACAGAGGATGAGATGGTTGGATGGACATGAGTTTGAGCAAGCTTCTGGAATTGGTGATGGCCAGGGAAGCCTGGCATGTTGCAGTCCGTGGGTTCACAAAGGGTTGGAGATGACTGAGCGACTGAACCGATGAGAATAAATTCAGATGTAATCATAAATGTTGCTTCCCTAAATACCTTGGCTCTTCCTACTATGTAGAATTTTTTTTTCTTCTTAGGTTGTAACAAGATGTTAATACTTTCCTCCTTGCCCTCCTTTCTCTCTGCAGACTCGTGGCCCATATTCTTGCTTCTTCTGCCCCAAAGGTCCCTCACATCTACTATCCACAGCTGCCTCTTCAGGGCAAATTAAAAATTCTTCATAATGTATCATTCAGGAATATTTAATAAATTTATCCTAATTCTTTCAAGTTATGCCTGAGAACAAAAGAGGTCTACTAAGGATCTCTCTTTTCTTAGAGAATCGTCTAAGTAGAACCTCCACCTGCTGGCAATACTAAACGCTCTTGGAAGCTTTGACAAAATAATTCATTAATATGTTACTTTGGTCAGAAAATCCATTATTTTCCTATCTTAAAGTGTTTCTGAGTATTTTCTTCTCTTATATTACACGTGCATTTATCATAATACAACTAATTTCATTTGTTGGCTTTCTAGGTTGTGTCCATTTTTCCCCCTTAGATAGTAGGATGACATAAGGGGACATACAGAACTTGTGAAGGGGCATGCGGAGTTTTTGTTCAGATAAATTAAGGTAGTTATGGTGGGTAAGAAATTAAAAAAAATTATTATTTTTAAAGTAAGGTGGTATTATGAATGGCATCATCCAATTTATGACCACCATTGTATCATGCTCCTTTGTGTGTGTGTGTGTGTGTGTGTGTGTGTGTGTGTGTGCAGGCGTGTGTGTGTGCAGGCGTGTGTGTGTGCTCAGTCGTGTCCAAGTCTTTGTGACCCCAGGACGGTCACCCACCAGGCTCCTTTGTCCATGGAATTTTCCCAAGCAAGAATACTGGATTGGATTGTCATTTCCTTTACCAGGGGATCTTCCTGACCCAGGGATCAAACTCGCATCTCTACCACGCTCCTACTTCGTGTCTGCTTTATGTGAATTTAACTTTCTAGGCTCTATTTTAAAAATTAAATAGGGAGAGGAGATAGGGAGAAAATAATGTGAACCTCGGGTGGTTCTAGACTCAAGTGAGTTTAACGGCCCTGAGAGAGCATGACCCTGGGGATGTGAATGTGTGCTTCCTGCCCCGGCTCACAGTGAGCACATCTTACATGTGGATGTGAGCCCTGCTTTTTAAAAAGATTTTTTGGATGTGGACTATTTTTAAAGTCTTTAAAATTTTGTTACGGTATTGTTTCTGTTTTATATTTTGGTATTTTGGCCCCACGGTTTGTCGGATCTTAGCTCCCCAACTAGGGTTCAAACCTGTACCACCACCACCCCCACATTGGAAGGCAAAGTTCTAACCTCTGGACCACCAGGGAAGTCCCAAGCTGTGGTTGTAAAGATCCTTGTTTTCTGTAAAACATGGCCTCTTAGGGAAAGCCAACCATTGCACCTGGTACCCAAGCAAGGTAACGGTGTTCTCCAGCAAAGAACTGCTTCTGTTGCACTTGGAGCGATGCCATGGTGCCTTCTAGAGGTTTTGGAGGAAGACTTTGATCATCTCTGAAACTTTCGGAACTTGAGGCTTGAAATTACCACTGTGTGTGGCTAAGTTATCCAAGATAGGCTTGTCCTTGCATCTTGGCTCCTGCTGCCTCTTGTCTGTATTTTTTTTTTTTTACTTTTTCCCCAAGAATGTGTTTAACGGTGTTAAAAACTGTTGTCTCTGGTGGTCAAACAATGGAGCAGAGAAGCAAAACAAATCCTCCTCCTTTTTCTGTTTGGGTATGACGTCCTTAGAACTTCTATCTACGTTGCCACTATATCTCTGTTTTGAAAATCAAGCTATTACTCTTGAGGTGAAGATAAGCATCCTTCAGTGTCTACAATTTAGAAGAGAAATATAATCAAAGGGAAAACTTTACTAACATTTAACACGTAAGCTGAAATTTAGCAACAGCTTATGTTCTCTACTGTCATAATCTCATTTCATCTTCACAACTCTTTGAAGTATAGATGTTATATCATTTTATAGGAGACAACTGAGGATCAGAAAGTGTGAGTGACTTGGTTAGGGCCACTAAGTAAATAAGTGGCAGAGCCCAGATATACAGATCTTCCTTGACTTCTCATGAGGTCATGCCCCAATAAAATCATTGTAAGTTGAAAATATCATCAGTCAAAATGCATTTAATAAGTCTAACCTGCTGAAGATCCTAGCTTAGCCTAGCCTGTCCCTGTCTTCAGTGTGCTCAGAACACGTACATTAGCCTAAAGTTGGGCAATATCATCTAACATAAAGCCTATTTTAAAATAAATAAAATAAAATAAATCACAGTAAAAAATAAATAAATAAATGCTTTCAAAAAATAAAATAAAGTGTTAAATATCATGTAATTTATTAAATGTGTGCTAAGTTGCTTCAGTCATGTCCAACTCTTTGCAAATCATGGACTGTAGCCACCAGGCTCCTCTGTCATGGGATTCTCCAGGCAAGAATAGTGGAATGGGTTGCCGTGCCCTCCTCCAGGGCATCTTCTGGATCCAGGATTGAACCTGTGTCTCCTATGGCTCCTGCATTGCAGGTGAATTCTCTACCGCTCGGCCACCGGGGAAGCTGGTGAAAAAAACGAATGGTTGTACAGGTGCAGAATGGCTGTAAGCGTACAGGTTGTTTAACCTCACGATCACGTGGCTGACGGGGAGCTGCACTCACTGCCACTGCCCAGCATCATGACAGACTATTATAGGGCATATCACTAGTCTGGAAGATCAAAATTCGAATTTTCAAATCTGGTTTCTACTGAATGCTTCTGCTCCATTGGTAAAGTTGAACCATCATAAGCTGGGGACCATCTGTATTTGTCTCCAAAACCCCATGCTTTTTCTTTTCAGTGTGTGGTTCTTTAAAAATATGAATATAAAACACAGTTCTTGCCCTCAAGGAATTTTGGATCCCACTGGAGGATGAGAAAACCGTACAAATGCTGTAATTTAAATCAAAGTATGAATACTCTTCCAGGGAGGTTCAGTTTTATCAAGATTGAAAAGTAGGTGACAGTATGTGTCCTGGATAATTGTGACTTTATTTTTTAAGTAAAGGATTTTTAATTAAAGGAGGCACAGTAAGGCTGATGAAATCATTTACATTCTTATGTTGTCGTGGTTGTATGATAACTAGTGAGAAAGTGGCCTTGGGGATATATCGTTGAATTCTGCCAGCTGCAATTGTAATCAGCCAGTCAGAGAAAGCAAAGAAATTAAGCTGTTGAATATGAATGAGATGTAAATAACATCTTGAATTAATTTAAATGCAATCACATTGACCCAATGGTGGTGGGGGGGTAGAACTCAATTACCATAGATAGTAAGGAGGATAAATGACCCATATTTAGGAGAAATTCTTTGGTAGGAAAATGAGCTGGCCTAAAAAAAGGACTGTGTCAACACAATACTCCACTTTTTATGTTAACTATGCGCTGCCGGTCAGCACACTTAATTCATTCTTTAAACAAGGTTGATAAATAATAAAGCAAATGAGGATGGAAAGTCTCTTGCTGGGCTTCTCACATGTACCAGTTGGGTAGTACTAGTAGTTTTATTGCTGGAATAATTTTGATATCAACAATAAGTCGACATGGAATTGGTCAACCAGGACTGTACTTTGGGGAAAATTAGATTTAGATGGCTCTACCTGACAGCTCCCAGATCTGCATTTTGCAAAGTTCCTTTATGTCTTTGCATTGACCTGAAGGTCTTCTGACCTGTCTCTGATGGTCAGTAGAGGAGCAGCCTGTTGCAGTAGTTTGTTGACCTGGGATTTATCCTGGTTAAGTGGTTCTAAAACTGTGATAATGAGAAAGACAACAGTATCTCCTGACCTAGTACTTTCAAATGGTGATTATCTCCACTGGAGGAGGTTCGCTTTCCTGGGTCTCTGGACATCTCTCAGGCAGCCAGGAGTCCTGTGCACACCCCAAGTATTGTCTGGAGCCTTAGAGAACAAAGGGTCTGTTCTACCCAATACTGTTGTTCTTGCCATGATGAATAAAATGCAAATATATGTTTAAACATTTTACTGGAGTTCACATAGCTTTTTTGGTCCAGATGCACACATTTAGTTACCCATCAAATACTAAAAATATTGCAGCTCTCATATAAAGATTCTTCATCTACAGGTTAGGACTTAACTGTGCACATCATTCATTCATTTCACAGCTGCCTACGATGTTCTCAGTTCTAAAATAGAAGAAATGGAAATCCATTCACAAAATTTTGTCTATTTTCTTATAGAAAGATGCATGTGTACTAAAACCTTATCTATTATTAGAGTTGAGAGTACTTTTTCCATACAGTTGCACCCAGCTGAGTAAGAAAAATATATACTTTTCAAATAAAAGGACACGAAGTAGAGAATATATTGTGTGTTTTCACTTAGTTGTAATGCTAGCAATTACCTTCTAGTTGTATTTTTATCTACTTGTATGCTATGTTTACAAAGCAAACAATATGAAAACACAGAGGTGGCTTATGTAACTCTGATTTGAATTTGAAAGTAAGGGATTTCTCCCCTTTTTTTACATCTAGCTGTACCCCTCATCCAAATGCTACCCAATCAGACAGGATTAACTATTAGAGAGCAGGTTATGCATCTTACTTTCTCACACTGCATGGCATGAGAGTGTCAACAGTTTAGGAACTAATTGAAATAAAGAGATGGGTGTTCATTAAGACACATCGTGGCATTTCCAGATCTGCAGAGCTGAAAAGATCCCCATCTTGTTTCCACTTGCCTTTAAAGTTTATTTGGCCGTCAGATGACCTCAAAATGGAGCATAATACTTCTATGCTTGAAAGAGACTCCTGGATGTGACTTAGGGTGCACTTTTTTCCTGCCCCAGACCTTGGCTGCTGTACTTGAGCTTATTCGAGGCCAGTATATCTGTGTGCCTGCTGGTCAGGATTTAGAGAAGTAAGTTTGAGCAGTGTCACGATTTATGGGGAGGCAGTAATGGGCTTCTACTGAATGCTAATTACCAAAGAGTTTTTCAGGGAGGCTGTGTAAATTAGTCACTAGCTCTATTGAGATGGAATGAAAGTGTGCATCAGAGTCCCAAAGGCACCCAACGCCTTATGACTGACGACCAAACCCGGAGACAATTTGAGGGAAAAAAATGCCCCAGTTGCGTTAAAGCGTAAAGTAGGTGACTCTGCATGAATTTAATGAGATAACTACAATTCTGGATGGAAGTTAAAGCTTCCAACCCCTTGAGGATTAAAAGGATGGGGAGACTGGATTGTTAAATGAATTATCAGAGCTGTTTTGGCTCTTAGATCTGAAAAGCTGCCAAACCTGCCAATCGTATGAAAGAATAGACCGCTCCGGAAAAACCCCTGCCCTGTGTATGACGGCCTTTATTTGCCTATGTACCGGAGCTTTCTGGTTGTCCACACACATAAACCTCAACCTTTATCTCACGCTGCACAGGATGGCTTTTCTGAGAAAGCATCCCCTAGCTCCCCACCAAAACAGGCGCCTGCCTTGGGAAGCTTTTCTTGAGTTCCAGGCGGCTCTAAGTTCCCAGTTACCTTTTTTCTTTACTTCCATTTCCAGCAAGGAGAAGAGTTAATGATTCATTTGCTCCCAGTGACCTTTTGAATAACTGGACTGCGGTGTACCCGTGCCACTCTGAGGGGCTGTGCTTACCTCCTTGTACTTTCTCAGTTTGGCTTGAATATTTACAGCCTCCTCCTTGGTCTACATGCCTGAACGCCTGAAGGAAGCAAAACATTTATTGCCTCTCCCGCCCCGGTGTTCGGTGTTCGCAGCTCTCACCCAGCCCCATCCCTTCCTTTTACATCACACGGGAGACTCGCCTCCTGGCTGGGGACGCCCCAGTTCTTCCCGAGTCTCTGCTGTCGAGCCTGTTTGATTTCATCAAGACAAAAAGATGGATTCTGACTCGGACTCACCTTTTAACTACTCGTGGCCTTCCTTCCCCAAAATGAAGATTCGACGGAGGGCGTCCAAACAAGGTAGCTCATGGGATCTTTTACTTCTCCTGGAGCCGAGGCAGGCTTCTTCCTCTTCTTACCTTTCTTTTCCTCATTGCTTTGCAGAACTCCTTCTGATGAAGTGCGTGTTTATACGTGTCTTTGTAAAACTCTCACAATATGTGTTTTACAGTAGACCTCTGAAGTAAACCTACTCACCCTTCTTGTGTTCCTTTCACTTTAAATTTACCTTTGTGCTGTATCGTGCATATGCTACTCCCTTTAAAAAAATAAATAAACAGGGAGCTTAGTACAAGGTAAATGTTTTGGAATCATTTGCTCAGAGTTACCTTGGCGTTACCTTGCCAGTAAGGAGTCTTGTTGATTTAAAAGTGTCTGGTCTTCGTGGGATTTACAGAGAACTGTGTGTGCATTCAGTACCCAGTTTCTGCTGTGTTTGTGTTTTAGTTTTCAAGTGTGTGCTAATTAAAAAAAGTTTTTTTTTCGTTAATACCTGAGAAAGTTCTCTCTTTTCTGTACTACTTTCTTGATTTTGTAGATGCTCTAAGGAAGGGATTTTAAGAAATTTCTCCAGGGGATGCAGTCATATATTAAGAAGTTTATTAATAATAATTACCAGTATGCAAAATGCTTTACTGCCTAAGGAAGAAGAGCTATTATTTGCAGTATGATTAATGATGGCGTGGCTTCACACTGCTTATTCCCCTTCACCTGCAACCCACTCTCGTGGTGCAGGTCCTGGAAACCAGGAGATAAGATGGTCTTAGGGAATAGCGGAGGTGGCCTGAGTATCTGGTACACCACCCCTGGCAGGTGGGGATTGTTGCCTTCTCAGGCTGATCAAAGCTACAAAGGTAGTGAGCAACCCTTTCTTGTCTTGTGGACGAATTTTGTGTGGTTATGTTTTTAATTCAAAGAGAAAGAAACACTTTTGTGAGCTTGCAAGCAGAAAAGGTGTTTCTGAAAGTGGGCTGCTGTTGTGGCTTTATCCTGGGTGGCGGGGGTGGGGGCGGGGAGGGCAGAATCATCTGAGAACAGAATGACCTGCTACATTGCCCTCTGCTTCTCCTGGAGAAAAATGGGGGCTGGCAGTTGTCCACGTACCTGATTTTCTTCAAGGATTTTTCCTTCTAAAATAAAAAGAGGTGTGTGTGTGTGTGTGCATGTGCTCTTGGGCTGAAATCAAGGCTCCCAACCCCAGGAATAAGATGAGCTGACTCTATAGGAGTCCTAGAAAGCCTCACCCTCAACAGACCTCCCACACTGTTCGTTGCCATCCTTGAAATTCCGTTGCTGGGGACTTAAACCATTTGTACAACATTCTGTTCTCCTGTTTTAAAATTTAATTGCTGCTGCTTTTGGGGTAAAGAGCCATGATTCAAATGTGACTTACTATTAAATAGTTCGGGGGTGGGGGGAAGAATCTATGAAGAACAAAAGCATGTGCATGTGAAAGCAAGCTCAGATGCCAATGGAAAATGGAGTAAAATGTTAGCGATAAGTAGGTCTGGGGAAAGGGCAAGTATTAGTGTTCTTTATGTTATTCATTCAGCTTTTCTGTAAGTTTGAAATTATTTCCAAATAATTTGTTTAAAACTTTTAAATGACTTCTGGGACAGGAGCTACACCAAGTCCTTAATTCTTTAGAATGAATATTACTAGTTCTGGTGCATGGAGAACTTCTTGAGGGCAGGTAGCAGTTCTGTAAGACTCCTTAATCTTTGTGCTAATTCTCACTCAAATTTGGGGAATAATCTGTTTTATGTAGTTTTGTATTTAAATGTATTGCCTGGCTGGCGGGCAGGATGCCAATGTTGTGGGGGGCCTGGGTAGTCTAACAACCTGAAGAGTTGTGAGATTAATGATTAGGAGGCCGATGGAGAACCCTCAGAGTCCAGTGGAGTTGTAGGGAATGCATTAATCACATTCTCCTTTGAAATCCAAAGTTGGAGCACAGCCAGTTTGAACTCCAGCAGAAAGTCATAACATAGTTATGTATAAATTAAACTCGATTCAAGTGAAAGCAGGTACCTGAGATATGAAAATGATTAACTATTTGCTGCTAGTAAACAAAGGACAAGTGAAGCTCAGGTGGGTAGCAGAGAGCAGGGCTGTCAGTATCCCAGGCTTCCTTCTTCATTAAACGATGATGAGCTGGTTGCGAGGGATGGCTTTGGTCACACTGTTTCTATTGTCAGCTGAGTGGAATCCCAGAACCAAAAGGGCCTTAGAGATCCCCGGGCCCAACCACCTCATTTTATAGATGAGAATGATGAGATCCAACGAAGTGAAGTGTTAGGGAATTGTTTGAGTGCTCAACAAGCACGTCCAGAGTGCCAGACACTTCCTAGAGGGTGGATGAAGTAGTGAACCAGATAGATCCTGTCTCTGCTTACAAGGATCTTAGCATTGGGAATGGATCATCTCTCCTGGCAGTAGAAGAAACACTGAGAAACCTGATTTTTTCAGCCGCGTGGCTAGATTGTGATGATCTATGGTCTTTTATCCCTTAGAAAATGATCTAATTATTTCTCCAGGCTTTAAGATGTCTTGAGTTTCTTCCTTATTCTTTCCTTCCTTCTAATCATCACCAACATCATTCTCCGGATGTAGGTTCTGGTCTCCTAGGAAATCATGAGGAAGGTACTGAGAGCTTAGAATTTCTGGCTTATAAGCAAACCTTTCATATTTGGTTAGAAATATTTTTTATTCCCTCTCCTTTTTCTGTGCTGATCCTCCTTGTTAGTATTCTCTGTCTTTTAATGTCCCCTGCTGCCCTTATCACTGTTCTCTGATAGATACGTGCACACATTACTGGCCTGTTTAGAGAGATGTGAAAGTTTAGAGGGTGTAGTAATAAGAGGAAAGTTGGATTGGCAGCAATCCATCAATGCTTATGTATTAACTTAAAACTGCAACTAGTACTTGTCTTCATGTCCTCATAAGGAGAAAGAAGAGGGTCTAACTTGGAAGTAGGGCCTCTGGAAGGGACTGATGTCTAGATGGTGATGGGATGTAAGCAGGGGGTGAAAGCAGTGGAAACCAACTGCCCCACAGCTATTCCTGGGGTTCTCAAAGTTGCCTTTGGCATATTGTGGGCAGCCCAGGACAGGCCGTCCTGGGGACCTACTGGTTAATAATTGGAGTGGGTCAGAATCCATGATTGTTTGCTTCAAGAGTCCAGGAATGCCTGGATTTTTATTTTGTTGATTTCAGTAGGAGATTCAACCAAGAAACAATATTTATTCATGAGAAATTTGAAACTGTAAGGATTGGCTTTTGCCTGTTCCCGGTGATTCTTCAGTCTTTCCAGTGAGCTGCTCTTCTCTTTCTGCCTTTCATTCGCTCATGCCCTGTGTCTCGATCGCTCCTTTTCCAGCTCCTGTCCTTCATAGACTGCCTGCAATGCAGGAGACCCGGGTTTGATGCCTGGATCGGGAAGATCCCCTGGAGCAGGAGATGGCAACCCACTCCAGTATCCTTGCCTGGAGAGTCCCATAGATAGAGGAGTCTGGCGGGCTACAGTCTGTGGGGTCGCAAGAGTTGGGCACGACTGAGCGACTAGGCACACACGTACAGTGGCACAAAGTGTGAACGACTGCTCTTTTTTTCCCCTTTTTTTGCTGGTGCAAGAGGCAATGCCTGTATGAAAACTGAATGACCTTGGAGAGCTTAGATAGCACCAGACTTTCTGTAGTCATAGTCAAAATAACTAGTATGTGTATACTACTTTATTAATCATAATAACCACTGTTTACTAAGCTGTGATGGGTACTTGACACTTAAACATCTGATTCTCAAAATAATTCTCTGAGAGATATTGTATCTGTTCAACATTTGAGGAAACTGAGGCTTAAAGAGTTTTTAAAGTTATTTCCATACCGAGAAATGCAGATAACAGTTACATGGTAAAAATAAGGAAAGGAAAGAATGAATGGCATTCATTCATTGTGTTTATAAGGTGGTTTGCACATGTGTTATCTTGTAAAAGACCTGTATGTCAGATATGGTCATCATCTTCATTTATTAGCTGGGGGCTCTGAGGCTCAGGGGCTTCCCCGGTGTCTCAGATGGTAGAGAATCTGCCTGCAGTGCAGGAGACCCAGGTTCAATCCTTAGATCGGGAAGATCCCCCAGAGAAGGGAATGGCTACCCACTCCAGCGTTCTTGCCTGGAGAATCCCGTGGACAGAGGATCCTGGGCAGGGCTACAGTCCATAGGGTTGCAGAGTCGGGCACAACTGAAGCAACTTAGCATGCATGCCTGCTGAGGCTCAGAGAGATGAAATGAGTTGCCCAAGATTAGACTAATAAATGCAGAACCAGACCTATGACAGATCATAGCCTTTGATTTCAGAGGTTTTGTTCTTCCTAGTGTATTTTACCAGCTCTCAGTAGAGATAAAAGATGGTGAAATCAGTGAGTAGCTTTCTTATATTCATTGGGTGCCACTGTGTCTCACGATCCTAGCTTCTCCCTGTTTTATGTATCTTGGACAAGAAGTAGAGGTGGCAGTAGAAACTCTGGGGAACACTTGGGGAGCACAGTTTCCACTGTCTTGACACATCTTCACACACGTGTATCTAGTGCTGACACACACCCCTCGTTTGAGAGAAGAGCTGGTAGATGACTGCCCCGCTGGACAGTCGGGTGAGGAACAGGACAGGCAGGAGGAGCTGAGAAAAGGATGGGAGAGGAGAGCTTCCAGTGCGTCTTGGAAGACTCCTAGGTTTGTCTCAGAGAAAGCTGAAGTCAGAGAGAGTGAGGGTGCTGGGAATGGAGATAAGAATCAGGAGACCACTGTCTTGGCGTGTCTCATGAGCTCATTTAGTGTTTGGAGAGCAGGTACTCAGTGTGAAAATTAATCCCTGACCCAGTGCGTATGAAGGGTATGATGGTATTTCAGAAGATTTAATGATAATTTTGAGACATGAGGTACTCTTGTCTCAGGGGCTTACTTGCCTTCTTCCTCTTTCCTGCCCTCCCTTCCTTCCTTTCTTTCAAGAAGTTTTATTGAATACACACACTTTCATGGGCATATGTGTATTTCATCTAGAAATTCCCTAAAGGATGCCTGAATACCATAGGAGGAAAAAGTCACTACAGAAACTCTTATTAAGGAAGAGAAACATTTTCCTAAAGGTGACATAACCTGCTAAGATTTTGTTGGCTCACAATGAAGATAGTATTGAACCTCATGCAGAGCAGTTTCAATTTCAGACGCTGCCCAGAGGCCTGCCTTTGTCAGCCCGAGAGAAGAAGGCCGTTGCCAAACCACATAGCTACATACCCCTCATGGCTCCCTTTAGTTAAACAAATACTTTGCCAACTATTTGAAACTGATTTGTTTCCTTTATTTTGAGTTAGTTCAAATTCTTAGGCAAGGTACATGTCTGCATTAATCCCCGTCAGTGGAAAGGAGACATTATTTTAATTTATTACCCCATGTTCAAGAGCTTCGTCCCTACCATTCCAGTTTTGGGGAAGGACCAATGGGTTGTTTATTCAGATGCATTAATTAAGGGAGAACTAAGGGAAAATGTGATAAGTCCTATAGGAGAGTTCAGGACAAATTACTGTTGAAGTTCAAGGTGAAGAGACTAGTTCAAGTTGAGGGTATCATGAAAGGGATGGCGATTCAGTAGCCTGTGGTCAAGTGGTGGGGTTGTTTTCTTTGTGTTTGTTTTTTATGACTGCTCTGGGTCTTCATTGCGGTGCATCGGTTTCTCATTGAGGTGGCTTCTCTAGGCATGTGGGCTTGATTGTGGAATCTCCTGGACTAGGGATCAAACCCATGTCCCTTGGATTGGTAGATGGATTCTTAGCCAGTGGACTACCAGAGAAGTCTGAAATGAAATTTTAACAGACTGTCCTTCCAAGCAAGTGGACAGAGTCAGATATATACAGAGTGTATCAAAGTGATGGACAGTGGCCCATCTTTGTGTGCTGTTTATTTATGGAGCACAAAACAGAGAGAGATGCCAAGTGTTAAACTGGCCTGGACGGTTGGTTCTAGTATTCTCCTGCCCTTCACTGCACAGCACTCTCATTCTTTAATAGGGGGCCCCTCGACTGCTCTGGGCATGGGTCCAGATGATGCTGCCACCTTCTTATGTGGCCTTGTCTTCCGGGATGCTGTGAGATGGGCATCCCATTCAGGTGGGCCAGTCACAACCCTCCTCCTGTCTGGTCACAACTGTTGGCCCAGGGTGGGCACATGACCCCAAGTTGGCCAATCAGAGTGTTTCCTTGGTGTTCTTCAAACTGGAATTTGGAAGGCCTTGTCTTCCTTCTTGGGTAGCAGTGCTGGAAGGGTGGAAATGAAAGCTGTTAGCTGGGAGAAACCAGTCTGTAGTAGGAGGAAATACTGCACACACGTAAGTATAAGCAGTCTTGAGGTGGGTCCCGCTGAAGTCCAGACGTGCATTCTAGTCTCTGGGGGTCTGTTGCTGCCATGATTCTCGCCCCCCACCCCGCCAAAGCTTGCGTGTTAGATTCCTTCGTTTCTGGAGCTTCCCTCACATGCTTCAGTACATCTCTCCCCTCCCCCTTTTACTTTTTGTTTAGCAAATTCAGGTCACTGTTTATCCCACTTCCAACTTGAAGTCTCTAACTTGTCCTTCAAGATGCTGCCTGAGGGTCCTTTATTCTGGAAGCCGCCCCTGAATTCCCTCAGTTTCATTGTTCTGTCCTTTGTGCCGCTGTGACTTGTGTACAGTTGTATAACAGGCATCACATTGCTGTATTACAGCTATCATTACTGTCCCTTAACCCAGAAGACACTGAATTCCTTGAAGGTGGAGCCTGGCTGACGTATTTTCACATTTCCAGTGGCTGGATCACAGAAAGTCAGCAGTAAATATGAAAGAGTATTGTGCATGGTTTTACTACACTACACTCAGGTTTAATTTTGCCTTTAAACTTCTTATTTTATATTGAAGTATAGCCAATTAACAATATTGTGATCGAACCGACTCAGGCATACATATACATGTCTCCGTTCTCCCCCAGGTAGGGCTTCCCTGGTGGCTCAGACAGGAAAGAATCTGCCTGCAATGCAGGAGACCTGGGTTCGATCCCGGGGTTGGGAAGATCCCCTGGAGAAGGGAATGGCAACCCACTCCAGTATTCTTGCCTGGAGAATCCCATTAACAGAGGAGCCTTGGTGGGCTACAGTCCAAGAGGTCGCAAAGAGTCAGACATGACTGAGCGACCAAGACACAGCACGCATATTCTCCCCGAGGCCCCCGTCCCATCCAGGCTGCCACATAACACTGAGCCGTGTTTTCTGTGCCTACAGCAGGTCCTCGTTGGTTCTCCATTTTAAATATAGCAGTGTGTAAATGTCCGTACCCAACTCCCTAACTATCCCTTCCTACCATGCTTCCCCTCTTGCCTTTATTTCTTTATTTTGTCCACAAGAGATCTGATCTGATGAAGTCCTACCCTAGGCAGTGGGGAGGGGAAAGGATATATTTTAGTCTAACAGAAAACTTGGTCTGATGCAATAATGAAAATAGTCATTTTTGATAACTGCTCAGTCTCTTTAAGTAAAATATCTAGTCTCTCAGATTTCTTCCTTCTCTTCTCCCTTTCTTGCCAAGCTGATGTTGACTCTGATTTCCTGGTGAGGGTGTGGGGAGTATGGTAATATGGGGGAGGAAGAGGCTCCATCTTTGACTGCTCTCTGGGTCCTCCTGGGCTCTGCTATGGATTTCTGCTATGGATTTCCTGTCTTAGGCTCTTCTCTGAGGCACGCTTGTTGTATTAGGTGTTCTGGCATCTGTGACCACAGTCCTTCAGCTGGATCTTCTCCATGGTATTGATCAGGACCCTGTGGCTCTCCTTCCTGTCTTGTCCTTGCCCTGGCTCTTTATACTATAGAGACCTGGGAATCTCTGCCCCTGGCTGCTGGCTCACATGTATCCCTAAAAAGATCTGGCACAGGGGCCCTTCCTTT
Source organism: Bos indicus x Bos taurus (assembly GCF_003369695.1). Lineage (NCBI taxonomy): Eukaryota > Metazoa > Chordata > Mammalia > Artiodactyla > Bovidae > Bos > Bos indicus x Bos taurus. The sequence goes on along the minus strand of NC_040095.1, from coordinate 7,657,496 downwards.
GCCCCATGATGGGCCTGTGGCAGGCCATGAGAACTCACTGCAGCCACTTCCTGCGTCTCTCAGATGCCTGTGGGGTCTCGAGGAGCCTTGCTCAGCCTCGGGCACCTGGGAACAGCCCAGGCAAGCCGGCCCTGACCCTCCTGCTTGACTGCGAGGGGGCTTGGTGGTGGTGGTCCTCTGATGGGGTGGGGCAGCCTGCAAGGCGATCACATGCAGAACCCCTGTTGGAGCGGAGAAACCCCCACCCACCCTCAGAGCAGCCCCCAGCCCAATTCACACTGTTCTCTGCGGGCAGAGACCGGTGGGTCTTCTGCCTCAGATCTCTGCTGCCCGTGCCAGTGGAGAGCCCTCGTTATGAACTGCAATAAATCTCCTATCCAGTGGTCATTCAGGCTAACCTGCCCGAAGTTGCTCAGGATAATGGAACAGGATTCAGGAAGCAAGCAGTTTCCCAACCAGGAGACACGTAGAACAGGTTGGAGGCATGCCAGGCAGCGCTTGGCTTCCATTATGTATGTGTTCACTAATTCAAAAGGTGCTTGCTAAAGACCCCAAATAAGCAAAAGGTGTTTGCAGGTTGCTGAGAGAGCAGATTTTAGAAATTCTCATCGTAAGAAAATTTTTGTAGCTGCATGTGGCGATGGATGTTAAACCAGGCTTACTGCGATCACTTTGCAACATATACAAATAAGAAACCATTATGTTGAACACCTGAAACTAATGTTATATGTAAATCATACCTCAAAAAATAAAAACGGAACTAATTTGCATTTCAGTGAAGTCTTTATTTTGCTAATGGAGTTCCTTGTCTGTAGTAGAGCTCAGTTACTTTGGGGAATAAGTAGAGCAAAAACCCAGGGTTCTAGGGCTAGGTCCTGGAGAATTGGAGCTCCTGGTGACTTTTGAAGTAGGCACAATCATATTCACATGCCTGTATCTTTCCATAAGATTATGCAAGATTTGAACCATTCATCGGGTTTCTTGTGATGATAACATACAGGAGCATCTGCCTTATCAGTTTGTCCGTATGTTTTAATTGACAGTCACCTGAAGGGGTCCTGTCCATGTTCTGCCACTTTCTGTGAGGTCTTTCACTTCTGTCCTGGAGTTTGTATAACCTGTTAGTTTCTTTCCTCTCAGCTTGCCTGTTTTTTCTGTCTTTTGACAAATTGGCTGCAGGCTTTGGAGAACTGCCTCAAGAAGGACAGGAATTGCTGATTAAATCTAATCACACCAAAGCCTGCACACCACACATGACTGAACATCTCCTTGATAGCTTGGGGGAAGTTATTTTCATCTTTGAGTCGTCCTTTTTCAAACATAAACATGTGTTCTCTTGAGGGCTACTTTGCACTACTACAATTAGGAATGAAGACCTGGAAAGGGTGAGGGAAAAGCTGTAGCGTCTCTGAGCCTCTGTTTTCTTTTCCTCTCTTCCTTCTTTTTCCCTACCTCCCTTGGTGCCTCCAGTGTATTATGAGGGAAAAGGTTAGTTTTATTCCTCAATAATTTTGATAATTAGGCCTCTCAAAGCAGCAGAAAGGGCTGCTTTCAGGATCTGATTTTAGAGCGCCAAGTTGTAACTTGTTGTTGTGAAGGAGTTTTCAGCAGTGGTTCCAAGGCCCAGGGCTGGAGAAACAAGGTTCACCCCCAGTACCTCTAGATCTGTTCACTTCGGTTATCAGCTGTTATAGCTGCAGATAGGGCTGGTTGAGAGGCCTGATCTCATGTCAGGGCTCACGTTTCTTTTTTCACAGGATCCCAGGAGTATGAGGTGAGTTCTGAGGGTGAATTGGACATTTGGAACCATGTTTGAGCCACTGTAGTTTGGTAGACTCGGAGAAGGCAATGGCAACCCACTCCAGTACTCTTGCCTGGAAAATCCCATGGACAGAGGAGCCTGGTAGGCTGCAGTCCATGGGGTCGCTAAGAGTCGGACATGACTGAGTGACTTCACTTTTACTTTTCACTTTCATGCATTGGAGGAGGAAATGGTAACCCACTCCAGTGTTCTTGCCTGGAGAATCCCAGGGACGGGGGAGCCTGGTGGGCTGCCGTCTATGGGGTCGCAGAGTCAGACACGACTGAAGTGACTTAGCATCAGTTTGGTAGATAAACGTTCCCTGGGTTCTCCCAGACTCATCTTGGTGTGAACTAGTCTTCTGAGTAATGTTAGCTTGTCTGTGACCCTCAGGAAATTCCTGGGCTGAGGCTCATCTTGGAGTTTGGATGGTTTCCCTTTGTAACCTAAAGTCCAACTCAGAAGAGTGAGGCCAAGAGATGTTCCAGGTCAGGACTAAAGTTGGGTTAGCCAACAGGTTTGTTTGGATTTTTCCATGAAGTCATACAGAAAAACTTGAACGAACTTTTCAGCCAACCCAATATCAGGAAAATCCCAAGAGGGATTAGAGAAAGACTAGGCAAGAAGAGAAAGGTTGAATGTACCTCAACAATATTCATGCGCATTTGTGAGGGCAGCTTTGTTCTTTCCTCTGCAACACACTAGGACCACGGGTAGAAAAGACTATCTGTATGCTTTAGGATTTGGCAGAGCTCCCTTTGAACTTGGGAGGTAGTGAACTGCAGTGAGAAAGGACTTTTCTGTCAGCACTGTGTTTGCATTTGCGTCTACCGTTTAATGTCTCGAGGTGACCGCTGTCCTTTGTAGACCTCCTTGTCTCCAAAATGAACGTGGTAATACCTCCTGTGGTTAGGGAGAGTGGGGTTAGCAGGTATTTAAAACAATACTGTGGATGCTTGGGTACAACTTTTCCAGCGAACACATTTACATGCCTATTACCCGATACAGTTGATTTACTGATAATCTATTTTGCATGAGATCCCACAGCTGTCCTTTCATAACAGGAGGCAAGTTTTTAAACCATGACTTAGTTTTCCCCCCTTATTTTAGTTGTAAAAATGGTTATCAGAAATCTAGAAATTACAGACAGGAAAGTGTTGAAAGTGGAAAACCACCTGTGCTTCGTCCGTCACCTAGAAATAGAAATTAGCATCCGTGTATCGTCTCAGTTTTTTCTCCTGGTTACCTTGCATGTGATTCTGTGGGTAAACCAAATGAAATCATGTCTTTACTATTGCATGAGTGTTTTCTCAGCACAGATCACATTGTATTCTGGCAGTAGGTCTCCAGGGGCAGGAAGTGAAGAAATCACTGGGGTACAAGTCATACTGTAACCTATTAATGAAACTTCCTAATGGAAAATACCAGACATTGCTCAAATACCAATGTCTTTGGTTTTGTAAAGTAGGACACTGAGTAATTCCAATTATTAGATAAAGTACTTTGACCTACCTGGGAGAATACCTGCCTCTCTAGAGTTGCTGTTTCCTGGTTGTGGGACCTTGGTAAGGTCATTAAATAGCACCACAGTTTCCTAATCTGCAAAAATAACAAATAGCGTGGCTTTTAATGGGTGGCTTTGGGAATCAAACAAGTTAATATATAAAAATCGTATGGTGCTTGGTTCAGAGCTCTATCTGTGATAGCTAAAATAGTGACATTAACCCGTGTAAGTATCCAGTATGGCACAGGTGTCCAGTAGATGCTTACTCCTCAAGTATCTAATTGTTGGCTTCTACTGTCTCCCTTTTAATGTTCCCCCCTCCCCCAGCCCCGATCATCTTCTTCAAGTACCTTTACTTTGCAAACCTACCTGTGTATGCATGCTCAGTCACTTCAGTCCAGTTCAATTCTTTGCAACCCCATGGACTGTAGCCCACCAGGCTCCTCTGTCCATGGGATTCTCCAGGCAAGAATACTGGAGTGGGTTGCCATGCCCTCCTCCAGGGGATCTTCCTGACCCAGGGATTGAACTCAACATCTCTTATATCACCTGCATTGGCAGGTGGGGTTTTTTTTTATTTTTATTTTTTACCACTAGTGCCACCTGGGAAGTCCCATTATTCCTTTAAAAATAACCTACCTGATATTTTAAATGAGAGATTAAAGAGTAATATTTCTGGGCTATTGCTAGAGAGGGCACATCGATAGAGTCACACAGGAAACCCTTAACATCTGTGATGGTCTGCACAATGGGGTGTCTGTTTTCAGCTCAGACACCAACCAGAACAGTTACTTATCCTAACAGGAGGGGCAAAATGAGACTGTCATCACTGCAGTGTGGTAGACGACACAGAACAAAACACAGAGGAAGCAGGCAGGAAGTGCCCCGAGGAGGAGGACAGCCTCGTGACTCTTGAGTCTTGTGCGGGGACCTCCTGGGGGTCGTCCATAGTGACTGTGCTTTGGGGACATCAGAGGCGGAGGCTGGAGGCCGGAGGCCAGGGAGCGTGGGGACCAGTAGTCAGTAGACACTCAGTAAGTGCTGAAAAAGAATGAATGAGTAAATGGGTGGATGAATGAGAGGAATACGAAAGTGACACTCCCATCACCACCTGGAGTAGTACAAGAACAGCTAGGCAACAGGAAACCCCTCAGAATCAGAGAAAACCTTGCCAGACCATAAGAGAGTGGTGTTTTGTTGTACTGGGTGCAGGGGTTCTGTCCTTTTCTCAATGAGAAAGTATTCACTCCTTTGGAGAATATTTTACCGAGTATGTACTATGTATCTGATGTGGTTCTGGGCACTGGGGGAGTGAACAAAGCATTCAAAGTCGCCCTTCTCTGGAGCTTACATTCTAGTAGAAGGAAACAGACAATACATGATAAATACATGATATGCTAGGTGATGTTACGTGGTGTAGGAGAAAATAAGACAAGAGCGTAGGGGGTTGCTATTTGATACATATAAGGGTCAGCTTCTGTGATAACGTTTGCGTAGAGAGTGGAAGAAAGTAAGGGAAGGAGCAAGTCTTCTGTGTATCCAGGAGAAAAGAACTTCTGATAGAACAGCAGGTGAAAATGGCCTGGGGCACAGAACAGCAGGGCCAGCATGGATGGTAGACCAAGGGGCAGACTTCAGAGAGTTTGGTTTAGGGTGGAGGAGGGGGAGATTATGTAATTGTGATATTTTGTTTATAATAAGAAATAATATTTGGTCTTTAGCTGCTTTTTTTGGGGGGGGGTCACAGAGCAGCTAAAACCCTTGGAAGGTTCCAAGTGCTGAGAATGATACAGGTGCTTTTGGTGTGTTTGATGAGATGACTTTGGATCTAAGGATGGGGGCTGAAGATTGAGTAATCAACAATGGCCAGAGATTTAATCAATCATGTCTGTTTAGTGAAGCCTCCACAAAACCCCAGAAGGGTTTGGGGAGCTTCAGTTGGTGAACACATGGAAGTATCAGGTGACTGGTCTGATAGGAGAGGACGCAAAAGCACCATACCCCTTCCCTATATCTTGCCCTGTATATCCCTTCCCTCTGGCTACTCCTGCGTTATATCCTTTTATGATAAGCTGGTGATCTGGTAAGTAAAATGTGTATTTGAGGACCATGAGTCACTCACTCTAGCAAGTTGATCAAGCCCCGGGAAGAAATTCTGGGAACTTTGGATTTATAGCCAGTTGATCAGAAGTACAGGTAACAACCTGAGCTTGCACTTGGCATCTGAAATTTATCGGGGTGGCAGTTTGTAGGATTGAACGCTCAGCCTTTGGAATCTGACGCTGTCTTCTGGTAGGCAGTGTCAGAGTAGAGTTGAGCTGTAGGACAGTCAGCTTATGTCCAAGAATCGCTTGAGTGTGTGGGAGCCTCTCCACCCTCAGCATGGGAATGGGGCCCCAGGCCAGTTTGGTGAGACTCTGTAGGTTGTGGTAAAGTTTGGCTCTAACTCAGAATGAGGTGGGAAGCCACTGGAAAATTCTGTGGAGGCAGAGCATGATTTGATTTCGTCTGTGAAAGAAGTGCACTGCCTCTGCTGTGAAGGACAGAGAAGCGGATGGAAGGTGGCCAGTGCGGAGATGATACCTTGTGGTAGTCTTGACAAGAAGGTGGCGGTGGTGCCCTGGGTAGTAGTGGAGTGATGAGGAAAGGTCAGGTTCTGGGTCTATAGGTTGTGAAAGAGAACAGTGCAAGAGTTGCTATCTCCTGGGAGGAGTCGGTGTAGGAGGGAAAATGGTGAGTTGTGTTTCACACCTGTTGTGTTTGACATGGCTGCTGTACAACTCAGTGGCAATACCAAGGAGACAGTTGTATTCAGGGGAGAGAGCTGGGATGGGGGTGAAAATTTGGGAGTTGTCATCTTATCGTGGTACGTAATGCCGTACTGTCAGAGGACCGGGAGAATGAGTGCAGAGAGAAAGAAAAGAGGTTTGAGGATTGGCTGTGCAGCACTGCAACTTGCCAAATCTAGAAGATGAGGGAGACTGAGAAGGAAAGGTGTGGGGGAGAGAGAGAGAAGGGGGCAAAAAGGCAGTCATCTGCACCAGAGGCTGCTGTAGGTCACAGGAGAGCTGACCTCCAGATTCTGTAACCGGAAGGGCATGGGTTAGGTGCAGTGCTGGGCACTGACCTTAAAAGTCAGCTTTACCTGCTTTTTTTTGTAATGGTTAGTCATTCTCAATAAACTCTTTTGCTGTGTTCATAAGCTTCTAGGTCTAAAAAAAACTGAATGAATGAATGAGTGAATGAAAGAGAGAAACACACACGCACACAGGAGAGGTGAACTCAGAGGCCCTGTTCTGCCTTTAGCAGCGAGAGCTTGGTACCCAGAGTGAGTCAACCCAGGTCAGCAGCAGGTTTGCAGAAGCTGCCGTAGTCAGGTTTGTTTATGTCTGGGTGTGGGTCTCTTATGTAACCAGGCAAATAGGCCACGCTTTCCCTTACTGCCTACTAGGCCCTTGGCTTCTTGAGGCAGAGTTGGATTTCATTAGAAGTCAGGTTGCAGAGGCTGTAGAGCGGTCAATGCTCTTAACTGTTTCCTGCCAGGGCGGGGACAGATTTGGTGTCAGAGAACAGGCATGCCCCCGCCTTTCCGGCCTCACTATCCGCTGGATTCCCCTTCCCGCTCCAGGTGAATGTCTCTTGTGCGTCACCTCACTAGCGTGTCTAGTATAGCGAGGAGTGCTGCTGAAAACTTCTGCTGCAGGGAGACGTCCCACAGATCACATTACAGAGCAGGGAGAATAAAGGGCAGGCGGGTGCGGGGCAGAGAGAGCTGGAGATCCCCTTGGAGTTACTGTTTATCCTCCAGGCATTCTGCAGGGAGAACCTGGCCCGAGTCCACTTCATCATGTTAGAACATCGTAGTTTCTGAAATCTTCCCTTTGTTCTTGAGAAACGCTGTCTCTGATTGTCTGACTGGATGCTTTGTTCGTCCTGCTCTTATAATCTCTCCCATTTCGTAAGATCTCATCCTTAAATTGCTGGAGGTAAATTTTACCGGCTGGTTGGGTTTGTTGTTTTGGTTACTGTGTTCAGGATGAACTTGGCAAAGTTTTTTAATGTGAACTGAATCTGGAAATAAGAGTTAAAACAGTTTAGGAGCTCTTCATGTAGTAAACAGAATGTTTTGTGCAATTCCAGTTGCCTTGGATTGGTTTTATATGTGTCAAGTTATAACCAAAGTTGAAATTGTTTTTTTTTTAAGAAGCAAAACTACATCAGTTCAGTTCAGTCGCTCAGTCGTGTCCGACTCTTTGCGACCCCATGAATCGCAGCACGCCAGGCCTCCCTGTCCATCACCAACTCCGGGAGTTCACTCAGACTCATGTCCATCGAGTTGGTGATGCCATCCAGCCATCTCATCCTCTGTCATCCCCTTCTCCTCCTGCCCCCAATCCCTCCCAGCATCAGACTCTTTTCCAACGAGTCACCTCTTTGCATCAGGTGGCCAAAGTACTGGAGTTTCAGCTTTAGCATCATTCCTTCCAAAGAACACCCAGGACTGATCTCCTTCAGAATGGACTGGTTGGATCTCCTTGCAGTCCAAGGGACCCTCAAAACTCCATGAGAGAATTAAAATTATATAACCTCGTTTACTTTTCTAATAATAGCAAGCATTAGTTTGTGTCAGGTTAAAATCCTTTGTTTCAGATTGTGTTCTAATCACTTAAAGTTTGAACTATTTAATACATACAGCAATTCGATGAGAGAGATGTATTATCATCCCTATTTTATAGATCAGGTAGTGGAGATATGAAGAGGTTAAGTAACTTGCCCAGCGTCACACAGCTAATAGATGGTGGAGTAGAACTTTGAATCCAAGCATTCCAAGACCCTTGTTCTTAATGACTGCAGAGCACTGCTCTTTACTCATTTAAAATTGGCAGCTATTGGATGGGAATTGAGTTTTTGTTACTTTTAAACCATCTCTGAAATATGAGTTTACCAAATACTAAAAATTAATACTATCAGCAAAACTCTACAATTAATTTTTTTGCTAAGAAAAACTGTTTACAAATCAGCATTCATTTAGGACAAAGAGTTGATTTTTTTATTGTAAATTATTTCTGTATGTTCATTGAAGAAAGACCTGAAGGATATATTTTTTTTTGCAGGGGGAGCAATAATTTTTCCCTTAATTCACTACTAAAGTGGTTACATATGGAAGTAATTAAATCATATATCTTGAAAATCTTGATAAGATTTTTTTTATGAAACTTGTAGGTTTTTCTTTGAACTGAAACTAGCAATAGAGCATTAATCACTTTAATATGAATGTATGTAACTGATGTTTATTTGAAGATACTGTATACGACTCTTTTCTTTCCACAATAAATCTTATTTCTGCTGGTCTGCAGCTCCTTATTTGTAGTAACTGGTATTGAAGTTAGTAAAAGAGTGGAAGTCTAGTAAGTCTGTGTCCTCTTTTGGGTTATTAGTCTGTATTCACTTCTAGGTCCTGTTATCTTTTGATATATCCTGGCAAGTGGAGGCTATGGATGCTTCAGGGAGTTACACTGCAAAGGATTTGGGGGCCAGTTTTATAAACAGTTGCAGTGTGTGACCCAGAAAAATCTACATGGCAGGTTTTGGATGACAGATGGAGAGAGGGGATTTTCTTTCTTGCTACTCTTTTAAGATTTTGTATAGCCGTGCCCTCCATCAACAAGGCTTACTATCATTTCCTAAGGGACAGGATGAAGACATGGTCTAGGCCAGTTGTCCCAAGTGTAGGGTAAGTCCTCTGGCCACTGTTGATCTTTGATATGGTGTCCCAGCCTAACACGAGATGACTCTGAGTCACCTAGTAAGGCAGGTATTTCCTTTTCCGTTTTCTTCTAACTCTGATTCAAGGAGGAAGTCAGTTGGCACCATTGCCCTTGTAACATCTCCCAGACCTTTCATACTGTTCCCATGAACAGTGTGAAAAGGCAAAGTGATAGGATACTAAAGAGGAACTCCCCAGGTCAGTAGGTGCCCAATATGCTACTGGAGAGCAGTGGAGAAATAACTCCAGAAAGAATGAAGGGATGGAGCCAAAGCAAAAACAATACCCAGCTGTGGATGCGACTGGAGATAGAAGCAAGGTCCGATGCTGTAAAGAGCAATATTGCATAGGAACCTGGAATGTCAGGTCCATGAATCAAGGCAAATTGGAAGTGGTCAAACAGGAGATGGCAAGAGTGAACGTCGACTTTCTAGGAATCAGCGAACTGAAATGGACTGGAATGGGTGAATTTAACTCAGATGACCATTATATCTACTACTGCGGACAGGAGTCCCTCAGAAGAAATGGAGTAGCCATCATGGTCAACAAAAGATTCCAGAATGCAGTACTTGGATGCAATCTCAAAAACGACAGAATGATCTCTATTTGTTTCCAAGGCAAACCATTCAATATCACAGTAATCCAAGTCTATGCCCCAACCAGTAACGCTGAAGAAGATGAAGTTGAACGGTTCTATGAAGACCTACAAGACCTTTTAGAACTAACACCCAAAAAAGATGCCCTTTTCATTATAGGGGACTGGATGCAAAAGTAGGAAGTCAAGAAACACCTGGAGTAACAGGCAAATTTGGCCTTGGAATACGGAATGAAACAGGGCAAATACTGATAGAGTTTTGCCAAGAAAATGCACTGTTCATAGCAAACACCCTCTTCCAACAACACAAGAGAAGACTCTACACATGGACATCACCAGATGGTCAACACCAAAATCAGATTGATTATGTTCTTTGCAGCCAAAGATGGAGAAGCTCTATACAGTCAACAAAAAACAAGACCAGGAGCTGACTGTGGCTCAGATCATGAACTCCTTATTGCCAAATTCAGACTGAAATTGAAGAAAGTAGGGAAAACCACTAGACCATTCAGGTATGACCTAAATCAAATCCCTTATGATTATACAGTGGAAGTGAGAAATAGATTTAAGGGCCTAGATCTGATAGATAGAGTGCCTGATGAACTATGGACAGAGGTTCATGACATTGTACAGGAGACAGGGATCAAGACCATCCCCATGGAAAAGAAATGCAAAAAAGCAAAATGGCTGTCTGAGGAGGCCTTACAAATAGCTGTGAAAAGAAGAGAAGCGAAAAGCAAAGGAGAAAAGGAAAGATATAAACAACTGAATGCAGAGTTCCAAAGAATAGCAAGGAGAGATAAGAAAGCCTTCCTCAGCGATCAGTGCAAAGAAATAGAGGAAAACAACAGAATGGGAAAGACTAGAGATCTCTTCAAGAAAATTAGAGATACCAAGGGAACATTTCATGCAAAGATGGGCTCAATAAAGGACAGAAATGGTATGGACCTAACGAAGCAGAAGATATTAAGAAGAGATGGCAAGAATACACAGAAGAATTGTACAAAAAAGATCTTCATGACCCAGATAATCACAATGATGTGATCACTGACCTAGAGCCAGACATCCTGGAATGTGAAGTCAAGTGGGCCTTAGAAAGCATCACTACGAACAAAGCTAGTGGAGGTGATGAAATTCCAGTTGAGCTCTTTCAAATCCTGAAAGATGATGCCGTGAAAGTGCTGCACTGGATATGCCAGCAAATTTGGAAAACTCAGCAGTGGCCACAGGACTGGAAAAGGTCAGTTTTCATTCCAATCCTAAAGAAAGGCAATGCCAAAGAATGCTCAAACTACTGCACAATTGCACTCATCTCACATGCTAGTAAAGTAATGCTCAAAATTCTCCAAGCCAGGCTTCAGCAATATGTGAACCGTGAACTTCCTGACGTTCAAGCTGGTTTTAGAAAAGGCAGAGGAACCAGAGATCAAATTGCCAACATCCACTGGATCATCGAAAAAGCAAGAGGGTTCCAGAAAAACATCTATTTCTGCTTTATTGACTGTGCCAAAGCCTTTGACTGTGTGGATCACAATAAACGGTAGAAAATTCTGAAAGAGATGGGAATACCAGACCACCTGACCTGCCTCTTGAGAAATCTGTATGCAGGTCAGGAAGCAACAGTTAGAACTGGACAGGGAACAACAGACTGGTTCCAAATAGGAAAAGGAGTATGTCAAGGCTGTATATTGTCACCCTGCTTATTTAACTTATATGCAGAGTACATCATGAGAAACACTGGACTGGAAGAAGCACAAGCTGGAATCAAGTTTGCCGGGAGAAATACCAATAACCTCAGATATGCAGATGACACCACCCTTATGGCAGAAAGTGAAGAGGAACTAAAAAGCTTCTTGATGAAGGTGAAAGAAGAGAGCGAAAAAGTTGGCTTAAAGCTCAACATTCAGAAAACGAAGATCATGGTATCCGGTCCCATCACTTCATGGGAAATAGATGGGGAAACAGTGGAAACAGTGTCAGACTTTATTTTTGGGGGCCCCAAAATCACTGCAGATGGTGACTGCAGCCATGAAATTAAAAGACGCTTACTGCTTGGAAGAAAAGTCATGACCAACCTAGATAGCATATTGAAAAGCAGAGATATTACTTTGCCAACAAATGTCTGTCTAGTCAAGGCTATGGTTTTTCCAGTGGTTATGTATGGATGTGAGAGTTGGACTGTGAAGAAAGCTGAGCGCCAAAGAATTGATGCTTTTGAACTGTGGTGTTGGAGAAGACTCTTGAGAGTCCCTTGGACTGCAAGGAGATCCAACCAGTCCATTCTGAAGGAGATCAGCCCTGGGATTTCTTTGGAAGAAATGATGCTAAAGCTGAAACTCCAGTCCTTTGGCCACCTCATGCGAAGAGTTGACTCATTGGAAAAGACTCTGATGCTGGGAGGGATTGAGGGCAGGAGGAGAAGGGGACAACAAAGGATGAGGTGGCTGGATGGCATCACTGACTCGATGGATGTGAGTCTGAATGAACTCCGGGAGTTGGTGATGGACAGGGAGGCCTGGCATGCTGCGATTCATGGGGTCACAAAGAGTTGGACATGACTGAGCAACTGAACTGAAATCTTTCAGGATCTCCCTTTATGACAGAGAGCAGGCTCTGAAGATCCCCAACTTTGATAGGCAACTGTGTTTGGTCAGAATGTAGTTTCATTGTTCTGTGTTTCCTTGTTTTAGTATGTGTAATTCTGTTCTACTTTCAACAGGAAATACTGGTTTTCTGTTTATAGTGAGGATAAGGTTTTTCTATGAAAATTAGTTTTAATCAAAGGAAAATGATGAGTTAATCTAAAAACAAGAACTAGAGTATATAATAATGTAGGTGATATGTAGACATGGCAAAACAGTGAATTTCATAGAGGAATGGCAAAATTATGGGAAATATTGGTCTGATATCTGCTAAGGGCTTCCCTGGTGGCTCAGTGGTAAAGAATCCACCTGCCAAATCAGGAGATGTGGGTTTGATTTCTGGGTTGGGAAGATCTCCTGGAAAAGGAAATGGCAACCCACTCTAGCATTCTTGCCTGGGAAATACCATGGACAGAGGAGCTTGGCGGGCTATAGTCCATGGGGTCGCAAAAGAGACAGACAGGACTTGGTGACTAAAGAAAAACAACCTTTGCTATGGTTAATTGTATAAGGATCTACGGTCTCTTCTGTATTTGTTTTGGAATTCAAAATGTTCAGGTCTTATTGGCAGAGAGCTGTTATATATGATATGACTTGCATAGGAGATACTGAGGCAGTGCCATCATCAAGTACTGCAGTATTTCTGCAAGAAAATATATGAATGTACAGTGGGATAAATAAAGATAAATACATGACCCCATGTGGTTCAGCTCAGGTCACGAAATATGTTTTTGAACCAAATATAAGAAAAAAAGTTTTGATTTTCAGAGATTTCTAGATTTCAGAATCACAGATAAGAGATTATAGATCTGTCTTTGTAAACAAATTACATCATTTTCTAAAATACTGATTAAATTAATCATGTGGAAAACAAATTATACACCAACTTGGTCCAAGTAGCTCTGCTATCTTAAAGTTTATTTTACTGCTGTGTATCACCTCTGTATACATTCTGATCTGCTATATTGGGCCAGGTAGATGTGTTTGTGGAAGAAACATTGAATCCAAGTGACTTTATACCTGTGTATATGAACATGGAAGTAGTTCTTGGTCCTGCTCAGCCTTGAGATGTGAGGGTCAGTTTTGAACATAGGACTTGCTCTCTTGGTAATTATGAACTTGGATATTGACTAAATGGCAATGCATTCACTGGCGCCAGACAATTTGGGGGAATATTTCATTTGGTTCTGTGTCTTTAAGATAGAAAATCCATCAATTGTTTGCAACTGTTTAGTTGAGTGTAATGTTAGTTCTTAGATAGTCTAATTATCAATGAAGTCTTAATTTAGCCATGATCAAAATATTTAAAAAGGGGCATGACCAGACTCCCCAGCCAGCTATTTTATAGTCTGTGAATTTAAGACATTGTAGAGCAGTTAAGCTGGATTAATTACAGCTCAGAGGGTCATGTTATTTATGGTTGTTTTTCAAACATTCTGGAAAATGATAAATGAGCAAGTATTTTCTTCAGAACACATTGAGATTTGTCAGATTCTTGGTTTATACCCTTTAGAACATGCTTTTATTTTTTTTGTAATTAGCATAAAAATGTATAGTAATTGATCATAAAAATTATACTTAAGAAGTATTTATGGGTTTTGTATGTTATATTCCATCTATTTAAATAATTTGATAAAACAAGACACTGTAGACATGAAGTTTTGCTTTTACATTGTATATTTCCTCAAGAAGCTTAATTAAATTTCACTTCACTGTTCTGTAGGGAGAGGTATACTTAGATGTAGAATCTGAGCCCAGGGCCATTTGGCTCATACATATTTATATTTGAATTTTATATTGTTGTCCAGGATTTTCCATGAAGAATAGAGTTTTTTTTTTTTTAACTTCTGGTACATTAGTGCAACAGTTATTAATGTTTTTTCATTTCTCAACTCACTCCCATGGGCTTACCTGGATTTTAAGTCATGACATAAATAAGACAGGTGGTAGGATTAGGGCCGCTTCTGATGGAGCAGAGGCAGCACTAACCCTTTTGCACCCACTCAAGAAACGTTACTGGGATGTCAGTGAGGATGGCATTTGCTGTGGCTGTAACTTATTAAAGTAATTTACAGGTATTAAGAATCTACTGTTAGGATAATACACTATGATTAATATTAATAACCTTGTACCTCACACTGAACATGGTAAAATCACCATTAATAATAACAAAACATCAAATATAACAGTGACAATATTTATTGAGCAATTGCTAAGTGCCAGGCATGTGTTAAGTGCTTCTCATGTCTGAACTCATTTAATCCTTATAACCACACTATGAAGAAAGCACCATAATTATCTGCTTCTTTATGGATGAGGATACTTTGTAAATGTTTTTGGAGATCAAGTAAGTTAGCCAGAGTCACAAAAAATGAGGCATTCTGACTTGACAATGTTTTATTATCTTCAACTTTATCTTCCTCATATAGGGCTCCCCTCATAACTCAGTTGGTAAAGAATCCACCTGAAATGCAGGAAACCCCAGTTTGATCCCTGGGTCTCCTTCCCTGGAGAACAGAAAGGCTACCCACTCCAGTATTCTGGCCTGGAGAATTCCATGGACTATATAGTCCATGGGGTCACAAACAGTTGGACACGACTGAGAAACTTTCTTTTTTTTTTTTTTGTATTTTTTCCTTGAATATAATTTTTTTTTTCTAATTTTATTTTATTTTTTTTATTATTTTTATATTTTTTTAAACTTTACATAATTGTATTAGTTTTCATTCTTTTTATATTCCTCACAAATACAGTAACATCTCAACTCTCTGGGACTCAACTTTGAGCAACTTTGCCTGCCTGGAACAAACCTGAGAACATGGAAAGCAAGCGAAAACATTTCTGTAGTAAACATAGAAACAAAACTCTCTCTGTATGAGATTATACATATTCAGCAGGCAATGAATGGCCAGACTGCGTCCTATCCAGGGTCCTTTCGGAAAAGGTCTGGAGCCTGACTACTTCAGTGGAATCCGAGGCTTCGAGTATGGTCACTAATGCTTCTGTGCTATAAAGTGAAATGAGTTTTAGTTTAGTGTTAAGAATTGAAGACCAAAAACCCAGTTGATTCTTACAAAAATCTTTCATGGTTGGAAAAATAGTACTTGAAATGGGCACATATTTCTTTATCTGAAATGATACATTCTTTACAAATGTTTTAGCTAACAGAGGGTTTGGATGTAGAAGAGAAAATGCTTGCATTGTTGATCTTGTTATGTGAAGACAGTGAAATGCCATCTTGATTTTTTTCTTGTGGTTTGGTTAAGACAGTAAAGCTCGACTGTAAAATAAATTCCTTCTATTTATTTGCCCTGTTTTCATTTTTTCTCTAGATCGTTCCTTTGATGCCCTCAAAAAATCCAAGCACCCCTCAACATTGCTTGCTGCTGGCCAGCTCTCTGACATGCTGAATGGTGGTGATGACGTCTACGCTAACTGCATGGTGATAGATCAGGTGAGGTATGAGTGCTGTCGCTAGGGGGATCTGTCCTCTTTTAAAAATGTGCGCATCTCAGAATTCCATTGTGCATTGTTGTATCCTCGGAAAATTCCAGCCTAAGAGCAGCCAGGTGATGTTGCTGTGGAATCTCATCATACGATCTCGTGACGTAGGTCCTTCCTTGGGAACCCTGCACACCTTAACTTCCACCGAGAAGCACCATGGGAGGGGTCTTAGGACACCGGCAAGAAGAATGTGGGAACTTATCCATGGGGCCAAAATAGGAAATGACATTTGGGAGGCCAGTTTCTTCTCTGACCTGATTATGTAATATTTGTATTCAAATCCAGCAGACACTAATGAGCGAGAGCTTAATGCCAGCCCCATGTGAGACTGTCACATAAATTACTTGCTTAATCCTCACAACACACCTATTAGTGTGTGATTAGGATATAGAGCTTTAGTATTAAAACAGAATGGTGAGATGTTGCAGGGAGGCTGGAACCCTTTAGAATTCTCCACCCATTCCCTGATAGAGATTTGTGAGTTAAAACTCAGAGAGACAGATGGCTTGGATGTGTATCTACTTAGGGATTTATTCTTTGTTCTTTCCTGTAGCTTGGTGATCCTCACATTTTAATATTTTTAAAATTATAGTTATAGATCTGAAAATTTCTGCATGCCCTAATTTATGGGAGGTTTAAGGGATTCTCAAGAGTAATTTTGATAGCACATAATTTCTGCCTTATTTCCTGGTTTTAAAACCTGATCTCCACATAAGAGTTATTTTGTATATGCTCATTGAACAGTGATCTATTTTGTTCTTTTTGGGTTGTTGTTGTTAGTATACGTATATTGTATACTATATTGTTAGTATACATATATTTTACCCTATTGTATCTGTTACTTATAGATATTTTTTATGATGTAAACTTTTTTTTTTCTGTCTAGTGAATGCTAATTTCTGCCCATTGGTTGAATGTCTCTTTCCTTTGGTTATGAGAAATTGTTACATTAAGTGCATAGTATAAATGGGATAGATTGGAGTGATATTCAAAATGACAGAAAAACCAAAAAATCAGAATGGACATCAGCTCTCAAGAACGAGTGCATTTCTTTAGGTGTGAAGCACTGAATGTCAGCCCTAGTTATAGAAATCTAGGATGAGACACAGAGTTTAGGACAAAGTGGGAGTTCTGGGGACATTCTTTTAAGATGCAAGGTGATTGGACTTACTGTGCTCTAGCAACATTCCGATTTTAATGGCTTTATTCTGCTGCCACATTTTCTCAGTGTTTAAATACATTTGTCATTATTTTTTCATTCTGTTCCCCAGTGAATATTGCAGTACTTCCATTTACCCCCAGAAGCTAAAATTGTACTTGACTCAACATTTGTGGGGGCAAACTGTGTCTTTGTATGTTGTAAGATACATTAAAAATGGAAAACTTTGGAAGCCAAATTAAGGATAGGAAAATAACTTCTGTTTGGAAGTACTTTGAGAGAAGTTTTGCTTTAATAATGTGAAACATACATCCAAAGAGAACTCAAACAGCCTGATTGGTAAACTGAAATGAAGTAGAAGATTGCTGAATTTGTGCAGTGAAACAAAAATCAAAATCTGGCTACAAGTCACAGAGTTTCTTATATCGGTGTGGTGTCGTTTTTAGTATAATTACATCATTTGTTTTACTGTTCCTATGTCCATTTGAATAGCAAGGACAACATAAGGAGTCCAGATTCTGCATACTGAAAATAGTTTCTAGTAATATCTGGAAAGAATCTAATTTTCTTCATCTCTCTCAATCTGGCATGGAAACCTGAAAAAACGGCTAGCTTATTTACATACTGTTTCCTATGAGTTTTCAAGGTTATCAAGCTACCTGATGAGGAAGCTCATGTGATATAAACTACTTTGAAAATTATCATATAAACTACTTTGAAAAAAATTTATTTGGACATTATTTCAAGCCTGTATAATTCAGTACAAAGAACTCTTGTATACTCTTAATAAAAAAATCTCCAAATTTTACCATATTTTATTTCATTATTCTGAGTATGTATTTGTATATGTGTACTTGTAAATGCTTAAGATATGTATACAAATATTAACTTGTTTGAGAGTAAATTGAAAATATGATGCCCTTTTACTCCTCAGTCTTTCATAGTGTATTTTCCTAAAAGCATGGATATTCTCTTACTTAAGCCATCTAGTTACCAAAATCAGGAAATCATCATCCACACACTATTAGCCGTTTACAGACATTATTCAATTTTAGCCAATTGTTCCAGTAATGTTCTTTGTAGCAAAAGAAAATTAAATAGCATGTCTTGCATTTGGTTGTCTCTCTTTTAGTCTTCTTTAATCTGGGACAGTTACTTAGTGTTTGTCTTTTACAATAATTTTGAAGAATATATTCCAGGTTGTTTTTGGAGCTGCTCTCTTTGTTTTTACTGTTTTCTTGCTCAAAAGTGATGCCTTTTGATGACCACCACTTCAGATCACCAGTACTTCCTTCAGTTCAGTTCAGTTCAGTTCAGTCGCTCAGTTGTATCCGATTCTTTGCGACCCCATGAATCGCAGCACACCAGGCCTCTCTGTCCATCACCAACTCCCGGAGTTCATTCAGACTCACGTCCTTTGAGTCAGTGATGCCATCCAGCCATCTCATCCTCTGTCGTCCCCTTCTCCTCCTGCCCCCAATCCCTCCCAGCATCAGAGTCTTTTCCAATGAGTCAACACTTCGCATGAGGTAGCCAAAGTACTGGAGTTTCAGCTTTAGCATCATTCCTTCCAAAGAAATCCCAGGGCTGATCTCCTTTAGAATGGACCGGTTGGATCTCCTTGCAGTCCAAGGGACTCTCAAGAGTCTTCTCCAACACCACACTTCAAAAGCACCAATTCTTTGGCGCTCAGCCTTCTTCACAGTCCAACTCTCACATCCATACATGACCACTGGAAAAACCATAGCCTTGACTAGATGGACCTTTGCTGGCAAAGTAATATCTCTGCTTTTGAATATGCTATCTAGGTTGGTCATAACTTTTCTTTCAAGGAGTAAGCATCTTTTAATTTCATGGCTGCAGTCACCATCTGTAGTGATTTTGGGGCCCCAAAAAATAAAGTCTGACGCTGTCTCCACTGTTTCCCCATCTATTTCCCATGAAGTGATGGGACCAGATGCCATGGTCTTCATTTTCTGAATGTTGAACTTTAAGCCAACTTTTTCACTCTCCACTTTCACTTTCATCAAGAGGCTTTTTAGTTCCTCTTCACTTTCTGCCAAAAGGGTGGTGTCATCTGCATATCTGAGGTTATGGATATTTCTCCCGGCAACCTTGATTCCAGCTTGTGCTTCTTCAGCCCGGCGTTTCTCATGATGTACTCTGCATAGAAGTTAAATAAGCAGGGTGACAATATACAGCCTTGACGAACTTCTTTTCCTATTTGGAACCAGTCTGTTGTTCCCTGTCCAGTTCTAACTGTTGCTTCCTGACCTGCATACAGGTTTCTCAAGAGGCAGGTCAGGTGGTCTGGTATTCCCATCTCTTTCAGAATTTTCTACCGTTTATTGTGATCCACACAGTCAAAGGCTTTGACATAGTTAATAAAGCAGAAATTGATGTTTTTCTGGTACTCTCTTGTTTAGAATTTACAGGTAATTTAAAGTTTGGGGTATTTTCTGTCTTCTAGTTATGCTAAACCCATACATCTTATGTAGCTTTATTTGATCTTTTGTTTGGGAGACTCAGATTTATGTGACTGCCAATGACTTGTTTCCCAGGTTCCTATAAACTATTTTGTAAGCTAAAATGCCTACTCTTTAGTTTTTGTCTCAAGTATTTAAAACAGTTTTCCTCATTTTGAGTCAGTGGTTCATAAAATGTTAAAATCATAGTCAGTTTCTGGTTTTGTAATACAGTTTATAAAATACTTGGTCGTCTTCCTTTTGTGTATTATGGGAGAGCAGGAAGTAAACAAAAATATATCATGTAAGAATTCCTTTGTTTACATAAAGAAAAACAAGAACAACAACAAAAAAAAACAGAAAAGATAAATAAGTTGGAGGGTCTTTAAATTGTGAAAACTGTATTCTTTGTTCTGCCAATCTTTCCTGGTTTTGCTCAGCAAATATTTTTCTTTCAACTACCAGGTTGGTGATTTGGACATTAACTATATTAATATAGAGGAAATCCCTGCAAATACCTGTCTTGAATCTATGGATTCTTCTCTGGGGCCTGAGAGCAGCAAACCCAGCCTTCCTACTGAAGCCAGTGCTGGCACATACCCACCAAATAAGAGCCCAGAAGTGACGTCACACACGGAAGCCCAATCATCTTTCATATCATCTAGTTCATATGCTTCCAATTTGAATCTTTCTTTTGGTCTTCGTGGATTTGAAAAGGAGCAAAGTCGTCTAAAGAAAAGAAGGTAAAGTACCACATTCTAGAGAGAAAATGTAGAAAATCAAAGAACTTTGTAGCTGGACTTGGAAAATTCTATTTTCTTATTGTTATTGCCCCCACCATTTTTATTTCTACATCAAAATTTGCCTCCATTTAGGTTCTTATATTTCATGACTTGAAAGTAAGATACATAAGAAAGCTGACAAAAATATAATAAAAGAAAACCACAATGAGATACCATTTAATACTTACTAGATATGCAAAAATTTTATAAAGTGTAATAATACCATATTTTGGTGAAAATGCATATGATAGAAACTCCTATATACAGTTGATATGAGTGAAAGTTGTATAATAACTTTGGAAAATATTTTGGCATTTTCTTGTAAAGTTGGATGTGCATATATATTATGACCCAGCAGTGTTTCTTCTGTGTCCTAAAAGACATGCATAAGACTATTTATTGCAGTAGGAAATAACCCAAATGGTAGGGGATGAAAAGATAAATTACACTGTAGTTACATAATGGGATACTGTGTGGTAGTAAAAGTGAATTAACTATGACTATGTCTACTTGCATAATCACGTGCAACTTAGAAACATGAAGTAGAACAAAAAAAGGAGCCACAAAATACTTCAGTTAGATCTCACATTTATAAAATGCAAAAACAATCTGTTACTGTAGGGCATGTATAATGTGCTTAAGCAATAAGGAAAAACAAATGAGAATGAAGAGGATAAAAATCCCCAAATTTAAGATACTTGTTACATTGAGTGGGCATTGTAGGGAAAGGATAAAACAACAGTGTGGCCAATGTTTGTTTCAAGTTGAGTGGGTTGATGGGTGTTTATTCTATTTTAAATTTTTTATTGGTGTATAATTGTTTCTGCAATGTTGTTAGTTTCTGCTGTACCACAACGTGAATCAGTTATGTGTACACATATCCCCTCCCTTGGACCTCCCTCCACTTCCCCACCATCCTACCCATCGGTAGGTCATCAAAGAGCAGCAAATTGAGGTGTTTGTTTTATTTTTATCCTCTGTAACTTATAGTTACCTTCCATATAATTTCTTGTATATGTAAAAATGTCCTTAGAACAATCATTTTATTGTGTATGATCGTACATATGTCTATGTGTGTGTGCATGTGTGTGAGACCCTGTGTCTTTGTCTTCACTTCTTATCCATTCATCCTTTAGTCTATTTTCTTTAGGGAATAGGCCCATTTTTACTGATTTCATTTTATCCTAGGGCTTCCCGGGTGGCTCAGATGGTAAAGAATCTGCCTGCAATGTGGGAGACCTGGTTTCGAGCCCTGGGTTGGGAAGATCCCCTGGAGAGGAGCCTGGCGGGCTACAATCCATAGGGTTGCAGAGTTGGACACAACTGAGCGACTAAGCACGCATGACTTTCCTTAGGTAGTGAGAACAAAGAGGATTCTTCATGAGAGTGACAAATGAGAATGAAGAAGAGAAAAATGCCCAAATTTAAGATAATTGTTACATTGAGTGGGCATTGTAGGGAACGAATAAAACAGTGGTGTGGGCAGTGTTTGTGAGCCTTGGACCTCTGATTATATGTCCTGTTTTACACATAAGATTATGAATCAAAATAACAATAAAATGAACACACATATGAGTATATATAAATATGTACCTGAATGAATATTCGACAGAAACTTAATCAGAAAGGAGTAAAAGGAAGGGTAAGCATAAGTCACTGGGTGCTGATCCCTGGGTTGCACTGATAAACAACAGCTGGAGGTTAGAAACCTTTAACAGATAACGGTACCAAGAGTGATGTCTAGTGGATAGATAATAAAAGATCTTCTCTAGATTTTTATTGTGTGAGTTATAGTTTTAAAGATGCTTGTGTGGTCATGGCTGCAAATTAAACTGATGGGACATTTTGGGCTCTGCTTTGATATAAGAGACAAGGAAAATAACCAAATTTGAAGTCTGTTTCTGGTTCTCTCTATTTCAAAATCAAGATGATTTATTGTGTTGTTATTAAAATTTTAGCTCCAGAAGTATAACACTCAAAGAAAAACTACATTTAAAAAGTACATTATATATTAACATGCCTGTGGAAGTTCTCAGCCTCAAAACTTGAGTGGTTTAAAATGTAGATGGAATGGAAGGAGCTGGAACGGTGCAAGGTCAAATTCTTGCCTTTTAATTTTATGGTTATCAAAGTTAAATGAGGAAAGAAAAGCAGTAGGTTAGCAGCATCACCACCTGCTTCTGAAGTGGAGTTGTCATAGGAATCATTTTTTTAAATCTCTAAAATTGATAATTGAACAGGACATGTTTGGAACCTCACTTGACTCATGCCTGACCCATTTCTTGTCACCAGCTCTGGAATGAGATCTTCATACCTCTCCTTGTCTTAGTGTGCTTCTGCCCTCCTAACTTGTCCAGGGGCAAAGGAAAGAAAGCCATGCTGCATTTTTCACATGTAAATTGCTCCAGAGCCTGCCCCCTCTCCACTAAACAGCTCAGTGGCTCTGTTTTGTCTGTGTTTTTAATATTTGAAAGGTAACTATTTGGGCCTTGTAAAATTCAAACCCAGATCTCCTGCAGTGCAGGCAGATTCTTTACCAGCTGAGCCACCAGGGAAAGCCAATAATTATATTTAAAAAACAGAAATAATGAAGATAGTAGTAATTTGAAATGACTTTTGCTAGGTTTAAATGTTCATTCGGGGAACCATAAAATCTTGTTTAAGAAGATCTATTCAGGATGAGGGGAGAGGAAAAAATGATAGAAATCACTTAAGTATGAATTTTGTTAGGTAGTGAATGAGAGCCCCTTGTAGCTGACACCAATAGAGACTCTGAATTCAGGGAGGTAGAGAGCCATGGCTGTCTTAGTTGATGACTTAGCTGTTTGTTCGCTTTTTGCTGCAGTTCCAGCCTTGATGCCTTGGATGCTGACAGTGAAGGAGAGGGCCATTCGGAGCAGTCGCACAATTGCTACACTCCCATGTGTCAGAGTTCCTCGAGAACTGGCATTGCTAGCGGGGATGAATTGGACTCTTTTGAGACCAACACCGAACCAGATTTTAATATCTCCAGGACGGAATCATTTTCTTTATCAAGTAGCCTGCAGCTGAAGGTATTCTTATTAGTATTCATTTGGTTTATTAAAAGCCTGGAAAGTATGTTGTCTAAATCTGCTCATCTCTGAGAGACAAATTATGTTTATGGTAACACATGTGAATGTTTTTTTAATTGAAGACCCATGAACTTCACGAGTCTGTCTTTTCACACTCTCACATTCTAATGTGTATAGTCCCTACGTAGAATGGCTGATTTGTTTTCATGATTCCCCACCAACGAAAATCATCTTTCATGTTTTTGGAAAATGTTACCATTTTATAGTGTTTTCTGCCATCATCCCTTAAGCAATGGGAGAAAGGCTGGTAGTATGAAGTGAGTTTAAATGATCAAGCTTGTTTTGCACACATAAAATTTTACTTGGTGCTGGTGATGAGGTAAATAATATTGCCAAGGCAGAGGTAACATTTGTTGAGTTGCATGAACTCATCTGGAATACCATAGACTCTGTTAGTTTTTCCACAGGAGACAGCTTTTGTGTCTTTTTTCACATTGGAGTTTCATTTCATTGTGGTTTCTTGAAATGACTAAACTTTTCCAGTCTTACAGGGAAGCCCTTTTATGTTTGGACCTATGTTTTCTGTTTTATTTCTATTGTCCACTTGTTTTCTTTTTAAATTGAGTTTACTACTGTAAATGCAACGTGTTTGAGTAAAACACTATAAAACGATACGTGCTGTGCTTTAACATCTCTTATCTCAAACATATGGTGGTTATGATTATGTTTTATTTTTATAGTATGCTCTACAATATGCAAAACATGCTTCATGTATGTACAAAACACATACTTTTCTCATAACTCACCTAGGATATAAAGTGGTATTTTTATTTTAATTTTTGATCTGTTAAAGTTGTGCAGAGATTAGACGTCCACATTGCCCAAAGCTTGGTGATAGAGTCAGAACTCAGATCTAGGCCTTCTGACCCTAGAACCTGAATCCTCTACCCTCAGCTCTGAGGTCTGTACAGCTGTCATCATCTTCTGAAACTAAAGATCATGTGATATTTTTGGATAATAAAAATTAGATATGGTTATTCATGTAGCTAGTTCTCAGACTTGTAATTTGAATGGAACTATGAAAAACTCCAGAGAAGGCAATGGCACCCCACTCAAGTACTCTTGCCTGGAAAATCCCATGGATGGAGGAGCCTGGTAGGCTATAGTCCATGGCGTCGCTAAGAGTTGGACACGACTGAGCGACTTCACTTTCACTTTTCACTTTCATGCATTGGAGAAGGAAATGGCAACCCACTCCAGTGTTCTTGCCTGGAGAATCCCAGGGACGGGTGAGCCTGTTGGGCTGCCGTCTATGGGGTCGCACAGAGTTGGACACGACTGCCGTGACTTAGCAGCAGCAGCAGCATGAAAAACTCATCATTACTTAGAAGGAAAAGTAATGCTCTGTGAAATAGTTCTCTACTGTTCACTTTTAAGAAGAATCTGTCATATAAATTATGGCTTGCCTTGCCTTTGTAATTACCCTGTATAACTTTTTGCCAAGGAATTCTGGATAATTTTCAAATTGCTATTGTTAGGAAAAATGATTACCATGCATGACTTCAATGCAGAGGATGGCACTTGGCTAGGGCCCTTTGTGACCAACTCACTGTTAGGGGATAACTTAGGTTGGCCTTTTGGACTGCCAGGCCCACTGGGTCTTTCCCAATAAGAAAGTCATGGTGCCATGGCTCAAGGCCATTCAAAGCAAGGTCAGGCTTCTATTTTCAACTTTCCTCCAGGCTCTTCAACTAAAGCACGAGCCTAAGGCAACCATGTGCTTTTACTTATGGAGAACAAAAGAAAATAGTGCTTCTAAAGGGCTGTTGCTGACGCCTTGTTTTAGTAACACATTTTGCAGCACTTTCTTTTACCGCTGACCTTAAGTGGTATCTTAATGGGAGGTGGGCCTCAGTCCTAAGTCCACATGGCCTCTGTTGGATGGGTTTGGGTGCCGTAAAATGGCTTTAGTGACATTCTGTTGCACATTCATGTAAGATTTCTAGAACATGTAAGAAAAACATGTTTTTATTATCTTGCCTTCTTACACTTTCACATATGTTGCCGATATAATGATAGAAATAATAGGTGGTTGGGCACACAGGAAGAAAACAGCAGGTCACTTAAAGGGATAAAGTTAAACTATATACACCAGTGATAATTCAAACAAAATCCCAGGAAGTACTGGATGGAAGATCTGTTGAAAGATGAGCAAAGACTAGAAGGATTTGTATAATGCTCTGGTGCATTCTTTTTTGGAGGCTGCAGCTAATATTACAAATAGCCTTTGTGTGTGAGTCACTCAGTCATGCCCGACTCTGTGATCTCATGGACTGTAGCCCACCAGGCTCCTCTGTCTGTGGAATTCTCCAGGCAAGAATACTGGAGTGGGCCGCCATTCTCTTCTCCAGGGGATCTTCCTAACCCAGGGATCAAACCCTGGTTTCCTGAATTGTAGGCAGATTCTTTGCCATATGAGCTACCAGGGACACCCTCAGGAAATAGCCATTAGGAACTTTTAAGAACATAATTTTAGGTGACTGTTTCTTTACCTTCTAATAATTGTTATGTATATAGATCTTAGTTCATACGGAATTTTGCTTAAAGGCTACAGTTTAAAATTATAAAAATAAATGACAACTCAGGTCAAAAAAAGTCAGACTTGTTGAATATGCAGAGAAAATTATGTGACTTAATTTTTCACTTTTAACCAACATGGTTAGAATGTTATACTTGTATCCTAAGTATATCCTATATACTTGTATAAAGTATATAGGAACTATTCCCAGAGCTCAAGTTTATTTGAGCATTCAAAAAACAATAGCATGTTTTAGAGTTGTGAGTGAGAGACAAACAGAAACAAATCATTAATAAGATTACATCAGAAATATTCAAGTTGAATCGTTTTTGTAAAGGTCCTGATTTAGTAACGTTGATAATGAGTGCATACTTTCAAATCTTCTGTGGAATTTTTTTAAAAGCTTTGTTATGATTTCTTTTAGGAATCATTGTTTTCTGGAATCCGTTCACGTTCGTATTCCTGCTCATCACCCAAAATTTCTTTAGGAAAAACTCGATTGATGCGTGATTTTACAGTGTGTAATTCAATTGAAGGTAAGCATTATTTACCATTTGGCTGTGAAAGCATTCTTTTCCAGAGTGGATTTTCAGTTAGTAAAAGTACATAAAACATATAAGAGGAGCAGGCAAGTATTCTAAATTTCATTTTCACTATTGAGTTTTCTACTCTTAGCAAAACCCTCAGCTCACTGGATATCACATAAAGCATAAATTTTATTTTGATGAAATCACAAATATGTACACACCTCTCTGCTGCCTTATTTTTTTTAATAAAATGTTTTCCTCAAGGGCAGTGTAAACTAGAATTTATTCTAGGTTCCTTATTGTGAGAACTTTAGAGAATTTTATTTAAGTAAATTAGTGATGAAATAACCCAACTCCCCAGAGGCAAAGCATTGCAAAATAGATTATCTTCATTTCTTTATTTAATAAGGAACTTTAGCAAGTTAAAAGAACATACTTGAAACACAAATAGGTATATCTCAAACAGTATTTTTTGTGACCCATGTAAACAATAATAGATAAACTTTTATACAATCAAATTTTAATTAGAATACAGCATACCTACAGAGAATTGTTGGAGAAGGCACTGGCACCCCACTCCAGTACTCTTGCCTGGCAAATCCCACAGACGGAGGAGCCTGGTGGGCTGCATTCCATGGGGTCGTGAAGAGTCGGACACGACTGAACGACTTCCCTTTCACTTTTCACTTTCATGCATTGGAGAAGGAAATGGCAATCCACTTCAGTGTTCTTGCCTGGAGAATCCCAGGGACGGGGCATCCTGGTGGGCTGCCGTCTATGGGGTCACACACAGTCGGACACGACTGAAGTGACTTAGCAGCACAGAGAATTGATGCTTTTGAACTGTGGTGTTGGAGAAGACTCTTGAGAGTCCCTTGGACTGAAAGGAGATCCAACCAGTCAATCCTAAAGGAAATCAGTCCTTAATATTCATTTGGAAGGACTGATCCTGAAGCTGAAACTCCAATACTTTGGCCACCTGATGTGAAGAACTGAGTCATTGGAAAAGACCCTGATGCTGGGAAAGATTGAAGGTGGGAGGAGAAGGGGACGACAGAGGATGAGATGGTTGGATGGCATCACCGACTTGATGGACATGAGTTTGATCAAACTCTGGGAGCTGGTGATAGACAGGGAGGCCTGGCATGCTGCAGTCCATGGGGTTGCAAAAAGTCAGCCATGACTGAGTGACTGAACTGAACTGAACTGAACTGATACCTACAGAAAGAAGTACATATTATAAGCATGTAGCTTGATAAATTTTCAAAAGTGAATTCAGATAAATAAGTAGAATAGTTGTGGGCAACTCAGAGCTGCCCTTATAGTCTCTCTTAGCTACTATCCCAATTGTTAGCTGAATTCTGGAGTGTCATTATTTAATACTTTCTGTTCATAGTGTATTACGTAATAATTACATTTAAAGGTGTTATTGGGAAGTATTAATGTCAGTCTGTAGTATATAGTATTATTACAAATTTTTTGTCAGTGTATCAGATAATGCCTTTTTTTGGTCTATTATCTATCCTTAAGAGTCTTAGAGGACTCAGAAAGCAAGAGATGTGCTTAAGTATTCTCAATATTTGGAATATTTAAAATAGAACATATTTTACTCCTTTTTTCTTTCCTTTTTTCTTATTCTTGCTTTGTTATATTGCCATTATTTTGCATTTTTATGCTGTGTGGAGCAATGTTGAAAGCATAATCTTTGTGCTTGGACTTGCCATTCTAAAACAGTGACTCATGAATGGCTTCAGTCAGTATTTGCTGAATGAATATACTAGACAAAATGCATAAATTACAAAAGAAGTGCTGCAAGGCATTTTTTCCCCCTTTTCCTCCTGGGATGTCTTTTTGGAAGAAGGGAAAACAACACTGATACAAATGTCAGTTTTGATTTTTAGAATGAAAGATGGAGAGAAAGGACTAAGAAAAACAAGGATACAACTACCTTGAGGGGACAGGAGTAGACGATGGATTGAATTTGCCCTGGATTTTTTTTTTTAATACCATAAGTCTGTCTAGGATCTCCAGGTCCCCCTGACCTTAGCTTAGGTTGGGATTCCTTTTAATGGCAGCTTGGCTACCTTTTCACTAATAGTCTTAGAGATGGCGAATTAACTTTGTGCTATAACTATTTGGAAAACACTTAAGTTTTCTGTGCAGTGTGCAAAATGGTACCTTTGGCTTTTTGTCTCTAGTATCTCTGATTGTTAAATTCTGACAGTTATGATGTTTGAAATCTCAGATGACTGAGGGAAAAATTGAAGTTTGTAAGGGAAAGAGCCCTGATTTATGAGTTCTTTAATGAATAAGGAAGGGTATTTTTGCTTTACATACATACCGTAAATCTTTGCATTTGAATTAGAAAGAATAAGAAACTGAAATTAATTCCCTGTTTTTTTTCTGTGAATAAAAGCTTGTCTTTAGACAGTATATTTAAAAATAGGGCAGTTGAATGAAGTTTGATACTCTCCAGAGGTAAGAATTACAAACAGGCAATTTAGGTTGAGGTTACACACTAAATGTACAAAGATTCCAATGAATATTCTTCTATGGTAGCAAACATTTGGGTTGATAACATTTAGGTCAGTCAAAATCATAGGACTGCGAAGAGTAAATTAACTCTTAAGGAAAAAGAAATAATTTTAACGTGTGTGTGTGTGTGTGTGTGTGTGTGTGTATGATCACAGCACATGTGTGAAAGCTTGACTGCTTCAAAGATGTGTTCTAATGTTTCATTGTTCAGTCTGCTTGCTGCTGCTGCTAAGTCGCTTCAGTCGTGTCCGACTCTGTGCGACCCCATAGACGGCAGCCCACCAGGCTCCCCCATCCCTGGGATTCTCCAGGCAAGAACACTGGAGTGGGTTGCCATTTCCTTCTCCAATGCATGAAAGTGAAAAGTGAAAGTGAAGTCGCTCAGTTGTGTCCAACTCTGAGCGACCCCATGGGCTGCAGCCTACCAGGCTCCTCCATCCATGGGATTTTCCAGGCAAGAGTACTGGAGTGGGGTGCCAGTGCCTTAACTTAGTTCATAAAATCATTAAATGTTGCCATGTTTTGGCCTTCTCTCCATTTTCTCCAAATTAGGGAAAGTGATAAAGATATTTGGAGCAGTGCCCTAGTTATACAGAATAACTTGTTTTCTTGTTATTTGTTAACTGGTGGTATGTATAATGATAACGTAGAGTTGAGTACATTGTGTGCACTTCAGACTAACACATGACTGCTCATTCGTCTGCCTTCGTTTTCATTTTATTGTTCTGTGTCTTGTAGAGCAAAGAGCTTACAGCTTGCCGGAGCCACCGAGAGAACAAAGGTATTTTAACTCTTTCAGATTTCCTGAGGCACTGTTTGATCCATCTTTGGAAATGTTTAGCCATTGTTTTCGGTACCTGTTCAGTAGTTTGTGAGAGGTTTTGCATAAAGAGCCTGCTTGAGGCTTTGCTCCCTTTGTGATCTGCGTGGGTGTACGTGTGCCCGCTGCTCCGTTCAGTCCCTGGATGAGCAGGGCTCAGGACTGGGGACAGAGTAGGCTGGGGTTATTTTCAAAGCCAAACACTTCCAAGCACAGGACAGTGGGGAGCAGTGTGAGACCACCTGCTTTAGAAAGGCATCAGGTTCTCACAAGGTCTGTCCTCCACAACAGGAAGACTGCTGCGTGATAACAGGCCCTGGTGCCAGCTACAGAAAGTGTCTAACATCCCTGCTGTCTGTTATCATGGAGTCTTGTTTAGAAGTGTTAAGTTTGAAACAAAGAATAAATGATACAGAAAACGCTTTGAACATTATCAACTTTGTGATTAATATGCAGATTTGAAAGCTGTATGCCCTAAGCTGCTCTTTCCTCTAGAAGGTAAAACTGTCCTTGGAGTTAACCTTGGGCAGCCAATGAGCCAGCAAACTGGACCACTGTGTTCTGTGGGTCTTGAGAAACTAACTGTTATGAGTCACACTGTGAAACAGCCTTGGGGTTATGTCAGACATGGCACAAATGTTTGACTTTGAGAGACCATATGAGAAGGAAGAAAATCGTTTTAATTTGGGTGCTATTAATGCTCAAACTCTGAGATCTTTTACTATATAGATCAGAATGGACTATTTTGCTTTACATCTTGGACTGTAAGTATGAAGAAGAAAAAGAAATCTCCTTTTGTTCCTTTCTATTTTTTGGAAACCAGAATAGAAATTTTGAAACAGACAGACTTAGAATGCCACTTAAGCATAGGCCAACGAGGATGGCATCAGGACAATGACAATGATGACAGTAGAGAGCAATGACTGTTGTTGGGTGTTTTCATGTGCCTGGCACCATTTTAGATGCTTTACGTTTATGACTTATTTAAATTATTTACTGACTACTTCTGGAATTTGTTCATCATCCTGGTCATCATTTTGATTAGCAGTCTTCTCCTTGCCATCTTTTTAACAATTGAAGAAGTAGGCTGGGGTTATTTGACTGATTGTAAAGATTTATTTTTTAAATCAAAAATATTTTCCATCAGGAGAGGAATTTCAGACTGAGTGAGCCAATGTCAGAATCAGTTAAGTACTGACTTATGAAATGTGTTAGCTTGAATGGAGACACAGACAGAGAACAGACTCATGGACATGGGGCAGTAGGGAGGAAGGAGGAGGTGGGATGTATGGAGAGAGTAACACGGAAACTTACATAATCGTATGTAAAATAGATTGCCAATGGGAATTTGCTGTATGACTCAGGGAACTCAAATCAGAGTTCTGTTAACAACCTAGAGGGGTGGGATGGGGAGGGAGGTTCAAGACAGAGGGGACACATGTATACCTATGGCTGATTCATGTTGATATTTGGCAGAGACCAACACAATTCTGTAAGGCAATTATCCTCCAATTAAAAAATAAATGAATTTAGAATTTAAAAATAAAAAGTAAAAGGGCTTGAACAACAACAAAAAGTGTTAGCTTGGATGGAATGTATAGGGATCATCTCTTTCTCTCATATTCCTCATTCCTGGTCCCCGCCCCCCATTCTTTGGTCTGTCTCTGGTCTACATCCTGAAAGCATCCACCTTTCTTAGCCCTATCCCCTGGTGTATCCAGTAGAGTCGATCTTTCACCTCACCCACTGTATTCCTGACAGCTTGTTGGTTACGCCAGTATGATACCTGCCTAGACCCTAATGCTTTGCTTTGGTCATGTTATAGATATTTACTTGAGGGTTTGCCTTCTTTATTTGCCTTATTTATTTTGATCACTTAGTTTCTGGAAAAGAGTTCAGCCAGGTAAAAGGAGCCGGGGGGGGGGGGGGGCTCATTTTGGACCTTGCAGGCTCATTCCTGTAGGAGCAGACACTTCATCTATCCCAAGTCCTTAGGATTATGTGGTATGACTCAGTTATTTTATTGCCACCATCCATCTTAAATCTGATGGATCTACTACCTTTTATTTAAAAAAAAAAAAAAACTGATCTGAGTGTTCAAAGTTGAAGTCTCAACTCTGTCAGTTTTCAATTTGGAAAACTGGAGCTTTTTAAACACTTAGATGCCAGGTTCTGAAAAAAAACAAATAGGTTAGCATATTGACTAGGCCAAAGCCTTTGACTGTGTGGATCACAATAAATGGTGGAAAATTCTGAAAGAGATGGGAATACCAGACCACCTGACCTGCCTCTTGAGAAATCTGTATGCAGGTCAGGAAGCAACAGTTAGAACTGGACATGGAACAACAGACTGGTTCCAAATAGGAAAAGGAGTACATCAAAGCTGTATATTGTCACCCTGCTTATTTAACTTATATGCAGAGTACATCATGAGAAATGCTGGGCTGGATGAAGCACAAGCTGGACTCAAGATTGCTGGGAGAAATATCAATAACCTCAGATATGCAGATGACACCACCCTTATGGCAGAAAGTGAAGAGGAATTAAAAAGCCTCTTGATGAAAGTGAAAGAGAAGAGTGAAAAAGTTGGCTTAAAGCTCAACATTCAGAAAACGAAGATCATAGCATCTGGTCCCATCACTTCATGGGAAATAGATGGGGAAACAGTGGAAACAGTGTCAGACTTTATTTTTCTGGGCTCCAAAATCACTGCAGATGGTGACTGCAGCCATGAAATTAAAAGACACTTACTCCTTGGAAGGAAAGTCATGACCAACCTAGATAGCATATTTAAAAGCAGAGACATTACTTTGCCAACAAAGGTCCTTCTAGTCAAGGCTATGGTTTTTCCTGTGGTCATGTATGGATGTGAGAGTTGGACTGTGAAGAAAGCTGAGTGCCAAAGAATTGATGCTTTTGAACTGTGGTGTTGGAGAAGACTCTTGAGAGTCCCTTGGACTGCAAGGAGATCCAACCAGTCCATTCTAAAGGAGATCAGCTCTGGGTGGCCACCTCATGCGAAGAGTTGACTCATTGGAAAAGACTCTGATGCTGGGAGGGATTGGGGGCAGGAGGAGAAGGGGACGACAGAGGATGAGATGGCTGGATGGCATCACTGACTCGATGGACGTGAGTCTGAGTGAACTCCGGAAGTTGGTGATGGACAGGGAGGCTGGCGTGCTGCGATTCATGGGGTTGCAAAGAGTCGGAGACGACTGAGCAACTGAACTGAGCTGACCTATCATTCTTTAGTTCCAAGAGTTAGATCTCCTCCCATATTGTTCTTCTCTTAGATATTGGATGGCTCTTGATGGTGTCCCAAAAGGTGTTCCAGAGAGGATTTCTTTTCAGCTTTCAAATGTACTTTTTTCTCCATTCCATGTTATTCCAAGAGTTTTGCAAAGCAGAATGCTTAAAACACAAGGGGTATAGAAATTTATGGATATATTAAGCAGTGGGTTATCTGAGAGGGTGGCTGTGAAAGTAGAAGGAAAATAAGAGGGCCTGGGTTCCTCGTGTTATTCTGAGTAGTTGTAAGACACTTTCATTTCTGTTTACCTTTTAAACTA
Organism: Bos indicus x Bos taurus; assembly: GCF_003369695.1. Taxonomy (NCBI): domain Eukaryota; kingdom Metazoa; phylum Chordata; class Mammalia; order Artiodactyla; family Bovidae; genus Bos; species Bos indicus x Bos taurus. The sequence goes on along the minus strand of NC_040095.1, from coordinate 7,624,195 downwards.
TTTTCTGTAAGTAGCAAACCCAGTTTCACTAACTGCAGGATTTCGATGGCAGGACACACACTGTCCTGCAGGACCGAGAGGTAGCTCTGAAGTATTCCTTATTTATTTTAAATGCATTCATAGATATGAATTCTCAAGTCTAATAGAAAGGTCAAATAACTTAGTTTTCTTTAATGTGTACCAGGTAATTACATGTTATATTTAAGTGTGAGAAAGAACCTTAGAAATAATTTAGTCTTTGATTAGATAGGAAAAGTTGAAGTCCTAGAAAGTTGTCATTTTACATTTCATGCATATCTATAGCATGCTTGCTTTTGAGAAGTATTTCCCAGAGATGAATGTATTAGCCACTAACACTGACAAATGGGAAGTCTGAGGGGGATAGAGAGACATTGGTTATGAAATGTTTATTATGGAAATAGTCTGCAGAAATGTTATCTGCTTGATCTTTAATATATTCATGCTTTCTCTCTCTGTGATAAGATTAGAAATATCAGAAGATCAGACACAGTTCTGGGAAAATAAGAAAGTTCCAGGGAAATTTTATTTTCATAGCTGGGACCATTTTTTTCCTCCTAAAGAGTGATTCCATGGACTAGTGGAAAATAAATGATATTCGGTGTGTTCAAAGATTGGGTACAGTTACCTTTAGCTTACCTCTTATTTTGAGGGAGTTTCTGTAGTCTTCTCTCCTTTCCAACAGAGAGAATCTCAGGTTGCAGAAAACGTGACTGAGTGGGAGAGACGGAACCCTGAGGCAGATGATCTGTTTCTCAGGCTATACGGACAAAGAAATGTGTGTCTTCTGAGTATTATCTCTGTTCCAAAAATAAATAAAGTCCCAGTTTCATGTCATTAGTTATTTGGCTTCTGGGTACTAGAAAAATTCTATTAGCATGGTAAACAGGGAGATGAATGTTTTCAGAATAAAGTTGTGATTCTAGGATTTCCTTTATTTCTCCAATATTTTAATATATATTTTTTAAAGTATTCAGAAAAGCTGAAAGAATTATATACTAGAATACCTATTTCCACCACCTAGATTCTGTAATTGTTAGCATTCATTGTGAGGTAGTTGCTTTATCACATACCTGTTCAAGTAAATATAAGATGTATTTTTGAAAGTTTCTATTCTTATCTTTAGAATAACCATTAAAGGCTGAAAAAATATATATGTTTAAATATATGTGTAATATATATACACAAAAATATATGTGTAAAATACATCTGTGTATTTTTCTATACACACACATATGTATGTATGACTCCTGGTTTTTTTGCTCCCTCTGATAAGTTTTATAAGCTGTGATAACAGGTTCTTTTTTGTAGAATTCAGGAAGAAGAATGGGATAAATACATCATACCTGCCAAATCAGAATCTGAAAAATACAAAGTGAGCCGAACTTTTAGCTTCCTCATGAATAGGATGACCAGCCCTCGGAATAAATCAAAGGTAATTAAGGTTTTATGCCTACTGTCCATAAAGCATGAATGGCTCAGTTTCTGAGCAATTAGTATAGTTTGCACTTTCCCTTTAAATTCACTTACCACAGATTTTATACACACACGTTTAAACATCTCTGTATTTCATGTGGGGCATTTTCCAAGTCATTGGAAGTACAGAGACCACGTCATCCTGGTAGAGGTTTCATTTTGGCGTTATCGTATCCCTTGGTGTGCAGCCCTCCTCTCCGGATAGGACACATAAAGACTTTGTATGACTTCTGTACGTTGGCTGGCTCTGAGCATTTTTCTCTTCTTTTTTTTTTCTCCACGTTGCTGCTGCTGCCATACCTGAAGACAAAAGGCAAGGATGCCAAAGACAAAGAGAAACTGACTCGACATCAGTTTGTCCCTGGAACTTTCTCTGGGGTTCTGCAGTGTTTGGTTTGCGATAAAACGCTCCTGGGGAAAGAGTCATTCCAGTGCTCCAGTAAGTTCTTGGGCCCCACATGGGCTGTCTTCCCGCTTCGCCTCCCGCGAGAATAAGCATCCTGAGGGTAGTGCCATCGCTCAGTGCGCTCACACAGACGTCTGTTTCTGTGCCTCCATGTGGTTTCATTAGCAAGCAGCGACCTGTAATGGCTGACTCCATACTTTTTGTCCACATGTGATAGTCTCTCCCCAAACAGGCTTGCATACCTTACTGCCTACTGATGTCTCCACTTGGAAGTCTGAGCAGTGTCACAAATGTTACGTGTCCCCCTGGGGCTCCTCTCACTTCCCTCTGTGCCCACCTACAAGCTGACCCTCTCAGTTAATGGCAGTCCCATCCTTCCAGCCAAATGCTTGTGCCAAAATTATTCCTACATCCAAGCCTTGAACGTTACTCTTGGCTCTAGCTTCAAAATATATTAATATTCAGAGCCAACCACTTCTCACACCTGCCACTGTTAGCAGCTTGGTCTAAATCTGCCATCTCAATGGCTTTGCAACTGGTTCCCTTGTGCATTTACTGCAGAAAGTATAGTTCTCAAAACATCAGTCTGAGTGCGTTTGTCAAGGCATTATCCCCATGTTCCAGATTCTCTTGACACTTCCTGTCATCCCCTGGGACAGCCAGAGCCCTGGACAATGGCTCCCAGGCCCCCATGGTCTCTCCTCCCGTCCCCTCCCCGACTCCTCCGGTTCAGTCCCTCTGGCATCTTTGCTGTTCTTCCAGCATGCCAGGCTCCAGGCACACTCCTGCCTGTGCGCTCTCCTGCATATCCCCCTGCCTGCAGAAGTCTTGCCACAGTCAGGCGATGGTTTGCCCCCTCACCTCCTTCAGGTCTGCTCAGATGGCACCCCTAGTTAGGCCTTTCCTGACCACCCTTTGCTTGGCTTACTTCCTGTCCCCCTTTCCTCTTTCTTATCCCACTATAGCATTTCACATCATCTAACTTGCTCTCTGTTCTCTGTATCAATTTTATTATCTGTCTCCTTCACCAGATTATAAATTCTACAAGGGATGGGTTTTTGTCTGTTGATTTTGTCCTCTGCTATGTCTGTAGTGCCTGGAATAATGCTTGCATAGTTCAGTTCAGTTCAGTTCAGTCGCTCAGTTGTGTCTGACTCTTTGCGACCCCATGAATCGCAGCATGCCAGGCCTCCCTGTCCATCACCAACTCCCAGAGTTCACTCAGACTCACGTCCATCGAGTCAGTGATGCCATCCAGCCATCTCATCCTCTGTCGTCCCCTTCTCCTCCTGCCCCCAATCCCTCCCAGCATCAGAGTCTTTTCAGTGAGTCAACTCTTCTTATGAGGTGGCCAAAGTACTGGAGTTTCAGCTTTAGCATCATTCCTTCCAAAGAACACCCAGGGCTGATCTCCTTTAGAATGGACTGGTTGGATCTCCTTGCAGTCCAAGGGACTCTCAAGAGTCTTCTCCAACACCACAATTCAAAAGCATCAATTCTTTGGCGCTCAGCTTTCTTCACAGTCCAATTCTCACATCCATACATGACCACTGGAAAAACCATAGCCTTGACTAGCCGGACCTTTGTTGGCAAAGTAATGTCTCTGCTTTTGAATATGCTATCTAGGTTGGTCATAACTTTCCTTCCAAGGAGTAAGAGTCTTTTAATTTCATGGGTGCAGTCACCATCTGCAGTGATTTTGGAGCTCAAAAAAATAAAGTCTGACACTGTTTCCATTGTTTCCCCATCTATTTCCCTTGCATAGTAGGGGCTTAGTAAATATTTGTGGAATGAAAGAATAACTCAGTGCAAGAGAATTCAGGCCCAGGCAGATGAAATACATTTTGTGGTACTTGTTGGTGACCAGAATTCAGGAGACATTTTGGAAGTGGCATGGGAGTACACAGGGAGGCGAAGAGCAGGGGAAGATTATATGTAAAGTTCTTCAATAAATTCCCAAAAAATGATTAAAAATGTGAATGTATCCATTCACATTGTCTTTCAGATGCCAGTTTCATTGCATGTTTGAATGTTGCTTTCCTTGGGGACTTGATTTCTTTCTTTTATGGGACCTGATGTAGCATCAAGCAAAAAGAATAAAACTACTCTAAAAAATAAAGTGTGTTCATTTAAAAAATAGCATCAAGCAGTCTAACTGTGATTTACTTTGCTAAATTTTTAGAAGTTTGTGGAAAGGATTGTTTGTGGATTGTTAATGGCTTGCCTCCATGACTTCCCTGGTGGCTTAGATGGTAAAGCGTCTGCCTACAATGCAGGAGACCCGGGTTCAATCCCTGGGTTGGGAAGATCTCCTGGAGAAGGAAACAGCAACCCACTGCAGTATTCTTGCTTGGAAAATCCCTTGGATGGAGGAGCCTGGCAGGCTACAGTCCATGGGGTCGCAAAGAGTCAGACACGACCGAGCGACTTCGCTTCACCACACTTGCGTGTCAGCAGCCAGTTTACTGGCGTGATGGCACATGCTTCATCAGTTGCGACTCCTTTCTTCTTCACAGGGTCAGATCCCTTCATCTGACCCCCAGCCACATCTCTGACCTTTTTGTCCTCTCATTTTTATTTTTTTTTACTAATTAAGAAAATTAAAATTGATTGATCTCTTTGTATTTGGCTGCACTGGGTCTTCATTGCTGGTGTGGGCTTTCTCCCGTTGCGATGAGTGGGAGCCACCCTTCCCTGCGGTGCACAGGCTGCTTTTTGTGGTGACTTCTCTTGTTGCTGAGCACAGGCTCTAGGGTGAGCAGGCTTCAGCAGTTGCGCCTTGCGGGCTCCAGAGTGCTGGTTCAGTGGTTGTGACTCAGAGACTTAGTTGCTCCACAGCATGCGGGATCTTCCCCAACCGGGAATCGAACCCACGTCCCCTGCATCGGCAGGTGATTCTTAACCACTGGACCACCAGGGAAGCCTTCTCCTCATTTTTAGATGAACTCCTCAAGTTGGGCTGCCTCCACCCACTGCTCTGGTGTCCGTTCCTGCCACGTCTTCCTCAATGATCGGATTTTGACCTCTGTCCCTACTGCTTAACAGAAGTCCTCTTCTGGATGGAAACACGGAGTCACTTTCTAGTCACTTCTGAGCATCTTGCCTCGCTACTGTTCTCAGACTCCCTGCTGTCTCTCCTGTTTCCGTGTCTATTGTCCCTCCATGCAGAAGGATGTCCCCTTTTCCAGAGCACACTGCTCTTCTGTCCATCCCCTGGATGGTCTCCTTTGCCCTAACTTTGTGTGCCCTCCAAACTTGGTTCTCAGGCACTTGTTCTTTTCTCTTTATTGTTTCTAAGTATAGTCACCCATATTTTATTCTAAAATATGGTATTTAGACCTGTTCTTCCCAGATGAACATCGTTATACCTCACTTGCTACTTCCATATTTCCAGTTGCCTAGGGAGGCTGAGCCCCCATGTAACTTGTGGCCCTGCTTGAGAATTATGGCAGAGCTACCGTATAAAACAATACTGTCCCCATCGCATCCCATCTGTGGGCTTCGTCTAGAGATTTTCTTGTCTCCCAGACCAAGGTGTCTGAAACCGACCTCACAGTCCACCTGCAGAAGGCTGTTCTTCCTGCTGGGTTTGTGATGCCAGCTAGAAACTTGGGCATGTTAGTCTTAGCTCCTCCTCTTTCTGTCCTCCTAGTCCATGCGGTCCCTCTTCCATTTCCTTTCTCATGGTTCCTGCTCTGGTGGCTTCTCATCAGCGCTTCTGGGCTCTTGAGAGCAAACTGTGCTCGCTTCCCCTCTCTCCAGTTGCTTTCGCGGTTTATCGTGGGCACTCTCGCCACCTTCGTCTTAATGAAGTGCTGCTTCCATCCACGCATGTGCACTTGAGGACTTCTGTGTTTTTCTGTTTGACTGGACTAAGCTGAGGTTCTTCAGATGTGTATTCGGTTCTGCCTGTGAATATTACTATATCTAATCTTGAAAACACAATATGATATAAAACAAATAATATAAATATTCAAAGTCTTGTGGTGTCTGTATTCGTCTTTATTAAAGCCTGAGTTGCTAGTTTTCCACAAATATTTCTATAAAATTCTCCTTGTTTATAAATAGACTTCACTACTTACATTTTGATGTTACATGATTTGATGCACAGAAGTTTACTAATCACAGCTTCACTGCAAATTTAGCTTTCATAAACTTAAAATTACCCTAAGGCAGTTAAATGCCTTTTATAAGAATTTTACATTGTCTAAAATTGATATTCTGTTGACTTTCTTTTTGTTTGTATTCCTCTTAACTATTTCTGTGTTGTTAATTTGAGGTGTGTGTCTTTAATTTAGCTATAGGTAATTATAATGTAACTGAGAGAACTTGCTTTATATTAAGCATTTTTTCCTTATTTACATTTAATTTTACAACGTCCACTATCTTTCATGGTTCTTTGCTGTTTTCCTTGATGTCTGGTTTAGACCATATAGTGTTGGCTTTTATCTTCTCCAGGTATTTGGCAAGGTAGACTTTTTTAATATTTACTGATAATAAGTATTAATAAGGAGCTGTGGAAGGCTTATAACTTAATACTCTTATTTCTCTTATAGTTACTCTTTCCCCACCCCAGCCTCTATGAGTATACTGAATTAATTATTGTCATTTTTATAATGTGTTTCATCTTTTAGGAATAATTTTATATTTCAGTAATAATTAGCTATTTGTATTCAGTTCTGTGTCTCTACTTATGGTAACTTTGAAGATGCGGTACTCTGGTTTGGTGTCAGTGCTCACTTTTGCTGTATTTTTCCTTCAGTAAAAACTCCTAATTTTGATTCTATTTTTAATAGGCAGTAGGATTTCAGATAATTTTTTCCCAAGAAGTTTATTGGAATAACCTGTTTTCTGAAATCTTGTGTATCTAAGGTGATATCTTTGTTTCACACAGTAGCCAGTTTTATCTGGCTAAATAAATTCTTCAACCAAACCTTTTCCTCTGCAGATTTACCAATACTGGTCCCTTATACCTAGGCAGTTAGTATTATACTGAGAACTTTTAACTTCTTTAAGAGGACTTTTAATTTTTTAATCATACAGATATTGTTAGAATGTGTCTATTAGAATAGGTGCCATTTAATGGTTTTTTTCCTAGAAAACAGTAAGACTTTTTTATTTGCCTTTTTTGGGTTCTTTTTAAGCCTTATAAAAGTTTTTGTCAGTTGTAGCTGTCAGTTGTCACTTCTGGTCTCATCTTTTTGATTTCTTCCTTGGAGAAATGTGATCTGTTATCTGGCATCTTTGTATGAAATCTTTTGTTTGATAATTATATGCTGCATTTTCTCCACGTTCTGGAGAGAATCTTTCAAGTTTAATTTCATAGTACTGCTTTGATGCTTTGTCACATCGATTCTTCTCAATTTAGCTTAAGTTCCACTCTTGCTCTTTTTCTTCCTTGAAGAGCTTTCTTGTCCCACAAAGTTCCGTTTGCCTCTCATCCTGTTGGCCTGTGGTCAAATCCTGTATTCCCTACATGACCTTTGGTCTGTTTTGTGTATCTCAGGGAGGGCACATATCTGCATTTTTCTTCTTTTTTCTGGATTTTGGAATATTCAGTGGCTCCCTCTTGCTGTGAATTTTCAGTATAACTTGGTTTGGTGGTCTCTCCTAGCTTCTCGTTTTTCCTGTCTCATTCTCTTGTTCTGGGGTGAGGAGGAAGTATCCAATTTCAGTGATTGCCTGCAGGGCCAGTTCGTGGACAGCTTGGCTTCTGCTCATTGGCCACTGAGGTGTTGACTAGATGCCTCGGAAGACCTGCAGGGGGAGGAAGAGTGTGGGCTGAGTGTCCTGCTCAGTTCTCAAGGGGCCGCAGCTGCTGTCCAGTGTGGCTTAGATGGAATTCAGTGAGAACGTCTCCCCTTCCAGAAGGATTTGTCTCGTGGAGTTTCTGATAAACCACAGGCTCCTCCGTCTATACACAGCGTGTAGGGGTGGGGGTGGATGGGATGAGGGCGTCTCGGTGGGCCAGGTGGAGTGGGAGGGGGGAGAGGGCAGGAAGACATCAGTCTGGCAGCAAGCTGTCCCCATGCAGGGAGGTCTCTGAGCCTAGCCTGTGGGCAGGAGAAGTGTTCCCTTCCGCCTTTCAGTGAGGTGAGGCCACATTGTTTCATGAAATAAAACGTAGGCAAGCTGCTAACTGTTCTCTTTAATTTGGTTTCCTCTGATTAGTAGGAATTCTCTCAGAGCCCGACAGTGCATTTTTTTTTCTAGGATTGTAGTGCGTTTTCCTTTCTTTCCGTCCTCATAGGCATTTCCCTCAGTGTGTGAGTGGGCAGTTGCCAGATGTAAGAGGTCCCTGATGAGTAAAGGGTGTGGAGAACTGCATGAGTTCTCAGGCAGAAACGGAAGTGTGTGTCACGCGTAGTTTCAGCTGACGTAATCAGTAAGACCCTGTGCAGAAGGGGGAAAGTATCTCCAAGGAAATTAAAATATTAACGGTGTGTTCTGCTCCAGTGGTGGGACAAGAATGTGGTTTAAACATGTTTTCTTTCCTTTTTAAATTTTCTAAGTAGTTTTAATGTTTACGTGTTATTTTTATTGTTGTTGTTCAGTCACTAAGTCATGTCTGACTCTTTGTGATCCCATGGACTACAGCACACCAGGCTTCCCTGTCCTTTGCCATCTCCTGGAGCTCGCTCAAACTCATGTCCATTGAGTCGGTGATGCCATCCAACCATCTCATCCTCTGTCGCCCCCTTCTCCTCCTGCTCTCAGTCTTTCCCAGCATCAGGGTCTTTTCCAGTGAGTTGGCTCTTTATATCAGGTGGCCAAAGTATTGGAGCTTCACCTTCAGTATCAGTCCTTCCAGTGAATATTCAGGGTTGATTTTCTTTAGGATTGACTGGTTTGATCTCCTTGATCTCCAAGGATTGTTACTTTTATAATGATCCTTAAAGGCATGATGTAGCCTTATGCATTTCACTTTGCAGATTAATTTAAGTAAGATGGACACTTTTCTCTCTTCTCCTTTTGTTCCAGACTGTAATGGAAACGTACATAAAGTCTGTAAAGATGCTGCCCCTCCGTGTACCAAGGTAACGTGTCAGCCCGTGTGGATACTACATGCTTGTGTGTAGCTCGCTGCTTCAATGTTATCTGTTTATATTTTTAGATCTACTATTACTGTCTCAATTTATTTTTAAAATGGTCATTGTAATGATAACACATGCTCAAAGTGTATACTTATTCACTTAACTATGCACTTGTAGAAATAGAGGGAACGTTCTGTTTTTATTACATGATATGGGTGGGTTAGACTTTCTGTCAGGACCTACTTGGTTTACCATTGCAAACCTTGTGAGTATGGAAATGAAGTTTAGAGCACTAAGTCTCAAATACCAGCCCACATCAGAGTTGCCTGGAGGGCTTGTTAAAACACAGATTTCTGGGCCCCTCTCCCAGAATTCCTGATGCAGGAGGTCTGGGGGGGTTCTGAGAATGTGCCTCTCTGACGTGTTCCCAGGTGATGCTACTGGTCCTCAGACCACGCTGTGAGGTGTGCCGGACCAAACACTGAGGAGCGTTCGCAGTGTCTGGGGGTGGGCTTGAGCAGATGGAGGGGTTTATCGTCATGGTCCTTTGTCTCCCACTGGAAACCCAGGCCAGGAGTGCATGTGAGTGAGCACGAGGCCCCTTCAGAGGGAAGTGTGCGGTCTCCAACCCTGTGTTATTTGAAACACACATTTTGTCGGGTCACAAAGTCGAGGGTAACATTTCAGTGCTCAAGGTCGCCGTGTCCTGTAGCTGGGAGGAATAGCCCGGAACAGAAAGAACAAGTAGGAAGGAGATAGCGCTGCCGTGACTCCTCTCTGAGCCTGGGTTGGAACAGGAGCTGGAGATTTGCGGTCCCCTCAGGCTTTTACCAAAGCCGGGCTCTTGCTGAGACCTGTTCTGGAGGCGCACCTCCCTTACAACGTGTACATCTCATTGTCATAACACTTTTCTCTTGGTTGCGTTTTATGTCTTTTGCTTTGAATTCCTCTTTGTGTGAAATAAAAGAACATGAAAATGGCAAAGATAAGAAGCCTGTTCTGTTTAACTGTGGACGTTCTTGTAGTCGAGTGGTGCTTTGATCTTTCTTTTTGTGTTTCTCATGTTCATTACAGAAATTCCAAGAGAAATATAATAAGAACAAACCACAGACCATCCTTGGAAGTAAGTGATATGAAAAACGGCAAGAACTTTTCTCCATTTCGTACATACCACACGTTCCCCGTCTCTTTCAGTTCTCCGATTGGCCCAGTTATTCCTCCTTTCATGGCATATGCTGGGCATGTTTTCTTGTTTAGTCACTAAGTTGTGTTCGACTCTCTTGTGACCCCATGGACTGTAGCCTGCTAGGATCCTCTGTCCATGGGATTTTCCAGGCAACAATACTGGAGTAGGTTGCCATTTCCTTCTCCAGGGCATCTTCCCAACCCAGGGATTGAACTTGAGTCTCCTGCCCTGGCAGGTAGGTTCTTTATTCTGAGCCACCAGGGAAGCCTCATGCTGGGCAAAATTGGCATCATTTTTCTTGACAAAGAAAGCAAGAATGGCAGAAGCTTTGGCAACGTAGTAGCCTTTGTGCTACATGTGCTTTATGATCCTTTAGATTAGGGAAGGCTGAATGGAGGTCGTATTATGATGTTGCCTCAATTTTAAGATGCACATTAGTGTAATAGGCACTATTGATAACAGCCTCTTGGGGGAAAGATAAACACCATATTGAAGTGAAGTGAAAGTTGCTCAGTTGCATCTGACTCTTTGCAACCCCATGTCCATGGAATTCTCCAAGCCAGAATATTGGAGTGTGTAGCCGTTCCCTTCTCCAGGGGATCTTCCCAACCCAGGGACTGAACCCAGGTCTCCCACATTGCAGGCAGATTCTGTATCAGCTGAGCCACCAGGGAAGCCCAAGAAAACTGGAGTAGGTAGCCTGTCTCTTTTCCAGTGGATCTTCCCAACCCAGAAACTGAACCAGGGCCTCCTGCCTTGCAGGTGGATTCTTTCCCAGCTGAGCTACCAGGGAAGCCCGATCACTACATTAAATGTACATAATTTTATGTTTTCCTAGCAACAGCACATATTTATCTTGACCAATACAGAAGATATGCTTCTTAAGAATCACAAGATTAGGATAAAGTCCTCAAATTGAGAATCTATAGATTCTTATCAGTCTCTGTTATTCATTATCAGAGCAACCTGGTACGTTTTAGTAGCCAGCCTGAGGCTGTGGTTGCATCAGCTCCATTAGAATGACAGTTGAAATTTCAGGGTAGACCTGTGTTTTGTTTGCATGTGGTTAAACTCAGTGATTCTGTTTTTTCTTGAATTATACATGGTTGAAATTGAAGTAATTGTCAGCCTTTGACAGTCTTTACATTGCATGCAAGAACCAGACAGACCATTGTCCTACGTTTGAAAATCCTTTGATTTGACGTGAGAGATCTCACAGTTTCTTCTGCTTCACATATTACATAGCTTGCCCTGTGGCGGGCACTTTACGTTTGTGGTCACTTTTCACTTCAGTGCTGCAACAGTGTGATCCGTGTTTTAGAAGCCATTTGAATCAGGGTTGTTAGGGGAGTATGCAAATTGATGGCAACGTGTGACTGCATGTGATGTTACCCAAGGGAAAATTAGTGCAGGCAAGTGTGACATTGGTCACACCCCTGCTTCTTCACCAGAAGTCCCTTTGACCTCAGCTGGAAGACACTCCTCAAATTCGTAAGGTGAAACATGAAAATAACTAAAAAGCATTTTAGACTTGATAGAATACCATCTGTTCCTTCTCTTGACTTAGGAGTCGTGAGAATAAAATTAAATCATACACGTGTAGAATCCTTTGTAATGTCTTAGGTTTCCATATAAGTCTTTTTCCCCCTTTACTTGAGAAAGGCATGTGCTAAGCGATCATACAGGATTGAAATATTTTCGGAGAGTCACTTTTAATACACATCAAATGCAAATGTTTAGATGCCCATCCCATTTTAAACTGACCAGAAAGGTACTGAAGCATCGTTTCATTTTTTGGTAAGTGAGAGAGAAGAGCCCCGCTTGGCTTGCAGGTTTCATCTGCCTGCCATTCTTACAGCGTAAAGAACAGACTCCCCAGCATCATTCCAAGTCGTTGACGTGCTCTGTGTGTGTGTGTGTGTGTGTGTGTGTGTGCTTGTTTATATACGCAGTGCGCATTCTCGTGACAGTGCTAATAGCACCTTGTATCTGTTTACAGCTGGCTCTGAGGAGTGCAGCAGGATTTTATGGGCAAGCTGCCCCCGTGTTTCCCCATTCCATCTTCTGGTTTGTTTGTGGAATCCCAGCTGCCCCCAGTTTCTCCACGTGGGTATGCTGAAGCAGGCCTGAAGCCTGGTTCCAGGAGGGTGTGAGCTGGAAGGGACGTTTCCAGCAGGTGTTGGGATGTGGCCAGGAAACTGGTTTCAAGGCTGGGCTTGCAACACGTTAGAAGCCGCCATTGGAGTGTTCAGCTTTCTGGCTTTTAAGTGGCTTTATTTAAAACTGGCTTTACTCGTTGCCCTCTTTGGAAACATCATGAAGTGTCCATTCTGATTTCCAGATTCTTCGTTTCGAGACGTCCCATCGCCTGGGCTCTCTCTGCACCCTTCCTCCTCCATGCCTATCGGGTTGCCAACCGGGAGGAAGGAGATGGCAGGGCAAGTGCATCCCTTGTCCAGAAGTGTCCCAGGCACCACCTTGGAAAGGTAAGGCTCGCTGTGGTGTGACGCCTTGCGGTCTCAGTGTGGCAGCCTGAGGGGCTGACTGTCCTCCCTGCCCCTCCAGCTTCAGGAGGCCGGGGGCATCCTTGGAGTCCGAGAATGATGGCAGCACCTGGAGAAGCAGGTCTCACTCTGACGAGCTGTTCCAGCCCATGGGCTCGTCCCCCTCCACGGACTCCTTCTTAACGGAAGGTGAGGAGAAGATGCCTTTGTGCTGACATGGGTTTCTGTGAGCATTTGCTGAAAGGGATGTTTTCCGAAGGACATAAGATGGAAGCATTTTTCTTTTATTCTGTTTAAGAGAGTTCTGTTTCATGGTGTCTCTTTGGTGCAGGTTCTTCTGATAAAAACAATGAACACTGAGCCCCAGAAGAGACTCCCAGATAGTAGCCAAGGGAACATGATGTATTTTTTAAAGGGACATACTCTCCAAAGAATGTCATAAACATCATGAAGAGAAAGATGTTCTTTAAAATTTTTTTACAGCTGTTGATGAATTGGAATAGGATCATACTTTAAAATATATATATATTTCAGTTACTTAAGACTGGACTTGTCTGGATCTCTAAGATATTTATCCCCTTGTGTTGCCTCCTACTTCTGGGGGAATAAAAGCATTTTTTAAAAACATGTTTGTGGAGAGGACAATCTGGGGAATTGCTTGTTGTATCCAAGCTGTATTAATAGGCAGAGGAAAACCCAATGAAAGGAGAGGAGTGGTAAGAAAGAGGTAGACTCTTCCCCATACATCTGCTTATTCTAAGTCCATTGTCATCATGTCTGTACTTCTCTGAGCTGGATTCTCTCTGAGGGGTGCTGTTCGGACAAGTAGAATTTAGTTTTCCCGAAGGGGGTATGTGTGTGTTGTCAGATTCTCTCAGAAAAATCTGTACTCACATGTGACTCATAGCCTCGTACCCTGCTTCATGTTTATATTGAGGATAGCAAGGCAAGTGAAGAGCAAACCAAGTGGACACATACAAGATTCAGTGTTGAGTGAACAGTGCAGAGTAACGTGGGGCGAAAAATCAGTGAGTTCAAGGCTGTGTGAGCACGTGTGGGCTCTGCAGATGACCAAAAATAAAACTCAAATAGAACAAGCCAAACAAATGAAAGAACTTTTTTTTTTTTGCGTATACACACAGCAGCTGTTAATACCTGATTCTGCTTTGCTTTTCATGCGTAATCTGGACCATTTCACTAGTTTGGTTTCAGTTGTTTCAATTCTGTATCGCAGTATTTTGGCTTCGTTGTTTCTATGTTCATAGCGGGTTTCTTTAGGGTGATGAATCTATAAACGTAGGCACTTGAGAAGGTCTGTTTGTGTTACACGTGTTCACCCACTTTAGCTTTTCTTTTCTTAATGGATGTTAGATGTCGTGGATTCTTCTCTGTGGAGTGACCTCAGCGGCGATGCCCAGGAGTTTGAAGCGGAATCTTGGAGTCTGGTGGTGGACCCTTCATTTTGTAGTCGGCAGGAGAAGGATGTCATCCAAAGACAGGATGTCATTTTTGGTAAGCGTTACAATCATGGTCTCTGGGTTGCAGCGGTGTGGTGCAGAGGCAAGACCATGGATTCAAGCTGGAGTTCAAATTCTGGTTCTACCATTTCCTGGTCACTTAGTCTCAGATATAATAATAACTCACCTGAAACTCAGTTTTTCCTTTTGTAAAATGGGGATAATGAGGCTCAGGATCAAAATGTTGTGAGGCTTGAAGGAGGCCTTGTACATGCTTGGTACAAAGCAGATTTGATTTCTTCTACCCTTTTCAAGTTGAATTAGGCCTGATCTCTACTCGTTTGCCTCTTCTGTTGTAAGAATCACAGAGAATGTTCGCGTTTTTAAGGTGGGTAGTCAAGGCTGCTGCATTTACGGCCTTGTAGTTTGCCTGCACACACCAGGGACGGTCACTCACGAGATGCAGTGGGACCGACAGCACCTGGACTGGTATCACGTGTGATTGTGGGTGGCAGTGTTGAGGATGGGGTTCAGTTGTGGGAGGTTTTACGATTTCATGCTACCTGGGGTGAAGGCAGTCTGAATTAGGGAAGGTTAGATGATAGAGTTGTTAGGAAAAAATGAAGCTTAAAAATTTTTCAAGTATAAAGTAGATGTTGGAAAGTGGTTCCAAGAAGGCACCTTAACTTTAAATATGAGCCTAGCCCTTAGTTTTCACTAATCCTGTGTGTGCAAAGCACTGCAAAGTCCGGTGGTGACTAGGGCCCCTTCTCCCCTGTGTGAGGTGGTTATGCAGGTCAGATGAGCCGATGTGCGTGCATGCTGTGAAATCAGTCTAAAGCTGTGTAGGAGGGAATTTCTTTGGAAAGGGTGGTTCTGTCCCCTTTAGTATTTCCCATGCAGTTTGTTATATTGTAATTTTCTTCTTTTATTTCTTGATTTCATATATTATTAAAAATAGTCTAACCCATTTGGGGTGAATTATAATGTAGTGTGGTTCAGAGCATGGGCCTTTGGGCCAGAAGGTCTTATGTTCCAGGGAAAATCGTTTACCCTCTTTTCTTCATTGGCTTTTAAAGATAAGAAAATCATTCGTATATTTGGGATCATAATGGATTAATGGATTAAATGAAGTGACATGGTAGATACTTAGTACAGAGTAGGTGTTAAAAATGTGGTAGGATACAATAATAACAATAAATTAGTGGGTAGAGAGTTTTGTTTATGATAAAATAATAAACAAAGCCACATTTTGATTTGTTTCCCCTCCATGGCTGATATTTTGTATTCTTTTTTAAAACCTGTATGTGGGTTTGGAAATACTCGTTAGTCTAGAACCGACACTTCTGATGCTCTTGGTAATGGTGAATTATTGTTTTCTCTCATGGTGTATTTTTAAAATTGATATATCACAAAAATTGAGATCTAAAGTTCACCCCTTTACAGTGTACAAATCTATATTATAGTATATTTGTAATGTTTTAGTATATTTATAAAGTTGTGCAACCATCCACCACTGTCTAATTCCAGAGCAGTTCCATACTCCAGAGAGAAACGCTGTGCCCAGTAGCAGCCATTCCCCTGGGCTCCCTCCCACCAGCACCTGGAAACCACTCATTATTTTCTGTCCCTATGAATTTGCCTATTCTGGACATATGGTGTGTATTATGCAATATTTAGGTTTGGGGCCTGGCAGCTTTCACTTAGCATACTGTTTTCAAGGTCCATCCATGCTATGATATAATTCAGCACTCTGCTCCTTTTTGTGGTTGAGTGATCGTTCATTGTACAGATATACCACACTTTGTTCTTCCGATCATGACTTGAGGGTTGTTTTGGGTTGTTTCCAATTTGGGGGTCACATGGTAACTTTATGTTGAGCCTTTTGAAGAACTGTTTTCCAAAGCAGCGATAACATGTTACATTCACACCAGTGATGTATGAGAGTTTTGATTTCTCCATGTCCTTACCAAGGCTTCTTTATTGTTCATCCTTTAAATCACAATTATTGTAGTATATATAATGTGGGGTCTCATGGTAGTTTTGATTTTATGTTTCCTTGATGGCTAATGTTGTTGCTTGTCTTTTCATTTGCTCATTGGCTGTTAGTATATCTCTTTAGAGAAATATCTATTCAAATCTTTTGCCTATTTTGAACTGTTGTGTTTTTTGTTGTTGAGTTATAAGAGTTCTTTATAAATTCTGGACTCGGGTCCCTTATCAAATACATGATTTGCAAATATTTTCTCCTGTTACGTGGATTGTTGTTTTCACTTTCTTGATGATGTCCCTTGATCATAACACATTGGTTTCTCTTGGAGAAAGTAGAACTTTGGAGACAGATCCAGTAATGGAAAGGACCTACTGTTGTATGCATTGAGGAACTTTATTGTATTTAATTCAATGTAATTCACCAAGCTAATTGTGCTCCTCAGTTCAGTTCAGTTCAGTCACTCAGTTGTGTCCGACTCTTTGCGACCTCATGGACTGCAGCATGCCAGGCCTCCCTGTCCATCACCAGCTCTTGGAATTTACTCAAACTCATGTCCATTGAGTCAGTGATGCCATCCAACCATCTCATCCTGTCGTCCCCTTCTCCTCCCGCCTTCAATCTTTCCCAGCATCAGGATCTTTTCAAATTTTGCTCCTACTCAATGCAAAAAAAAAAAGAAAAGAGGTAAACTAAGTTATATTTTATGGAGTATTCAGGACAAAATAAAACCTGGTTCCCAACTGAAGGTACCTAAAGATGTTAGCTGGTTATATTATGAAAGTTTGATACAGTGGATTCTGTATATATTGGACTTAACTTTTCCATATCCTCTTATAATATCTGGGAAGAAGAGAATAATTTTGAGCTTACATTAAAGATTTAGTCAGTGCTGATTTAATAGTAGAAGAGTATTGTTATTCTTAAACCTTTCCTCTTTTATTTATATAACATATAGTATTTAGCTATAAATTTAGGTCGATAGGGATACTTTTGAAAAAAACTGAGGTCTGACTGACATATGACATTATGTTAGTTTCATGATAACTTAATGGTATTTGTATATATATTGCAAAACGATCAGCACAGTAAATCTAGTTAACCTTCAGGGATCCTTGTTTTAAAGCTTGTTTCTGCTCACCTGTTCCAGAGCTAATGCAGACAGAACTGCATCACATCCAGACCCTGTTCATCATGTCTGAGATCTTCAGGAAAGGGATGAAAGAGGAGCTGCAGCTGGACCACAGCACTGTGGACAAAATCTTCCCCTGTCTGGATGAGTTACTTGAAATCCACAAGCATTTCTTCTGTAGTATGAAGGAGCGAAGGCAGGAATCCTGTGTTGGCAATGACAGGAATTTCATCATCGGCCGAATTGGAGATATTCTAGTACAACAGGTGAGAAAGGTTTGAAAGTCTTAAAATCTCAAAGCTTAAAGGTACAGGCTCTCTAGTGTTCAAAGCCTGCAGGGAACTGAAATTGATTTCATTACGATTATTGACAGTTGGTTTTCTTTTGTTTGATGCTGGTATGTGAGACTGATATCTGAAAGCTTTTAACAGCCAGTGAATGGCTCTTCTGTGTTGCAGGATGCCTGGCTCATCCATCTGTCTATCACTGTCTCCAGAAGGAGGCGCAGCCACAGATGAATTCCTTATGAAAATTCACTTCTTTTTTTTAATATAAATTTATTTATTTTAATTGGAGGTTACTATTGTATTGGTTTATTTGTATTGTATTTATTATATTTATTTTGTTTATTTATTGTGTTGTATTTATTTATTTTAATTGGAGGTTACAATATTGTATTGGTTTTGCCATACATCAACATGAATCTACCACGGGTGTACATGTGTTCCCCATCCTGAACCCCCCTCCCTCCTCCCTCCCCGTACCATCCCTTTGGGTTGTCTCAGTGTACCAGCCCCGAGCATCCTGTCTCATGCATCAAACCTGGACTGGCGATTCGTTTCATATATGATATTATACATGTTTCAGTGCCATTCTCCCAAATCATCCCACCCTCTCCCTCTCCCACAGAGTCCAAAAGACTGTTCTATATATCTGTGTCTCTTTTGCTGTCTTGCATATAGGGTTATCGTTACCATCTTTCTAAATTCCATATATATGCATTAGTATATTGTATTGGTGTTTTTCTTTCTGGCTTACTTCACTCTGTATAATAGGCTCCAGTTTCATCCACCTCATTAGAACTGATTCAAATGTATTCTTTTTTTTTTTTTTTTAAACTTTACAATATTGTATTAGTTTTGCCAAATATCGAAATGAATCCGCCACGGGTATACCTGTGTTCCCCATCCTGAACCCTCCTCCCTCCTCCCTCCCCATATCCTCCCTCTGGGTCGTCCCAGTGCACCAGCCCCAAGCTTCCAGTATCATGCATTGAACCTGGACTGGTGACTCGTTTCATACATGATATTATACATGTTTCAATGCCATTCTCCCAAATCTTCCCACCCTCTCCCTCTCCCACAGAGTCCATAAGACTGATCTATACATCAGTGTCTCTTTTGCTGTCTCGTACACAGGGTTATTGTTACCATCTTTCTAAATTTCATATATATGTGTTAGTATACTGTATTGGTGTTTTTCTTTCTGGCTTACTTCACTCTGCATAATAGGTTCCAGTTTCATCCACCTCATTAGAACTGATTCAAATGTATTCTTTTTAATGGCTGAGTAATACTCCATTGTGTATATGTACCACAGCTTTCTTATCCATTCCTCTTCTGATGGGCATCTAGGTTGCTTCCATGTCCTGGCTATTATAAACAGTGCTGTGATGAACATTGGGGTACATGTATCTCTTTCCCTTCTGGTTTCCTCAGTGTGTATGCCCAGCAGTGGGATTGCTGGGTCATAAGGCAGTTCTATTTCCAGTTTTTTAAGGAATCTCCACACTGTTCTCCATAGTGGCTGTACTAGTTTGCATTCCCACCAACAGTGTAAGAGGGTTCCCTTTTCTCCACACCCTCTCCAGCATTTATTGCTTGTAGACTTTTGGATCGCAGCCATTCTGACTGGCGTGAAATGGTACCTCATAGTGGTTTTGATGTGCATTTCTCTGATAATGACTGATGTTGAGCATCTTTTCATGTGTTTGTTAGCCATCTGTATGTCTTCTTTGGAGAAATGTCTATTTAGTTCTTTGGCCCATTTTTTGATTGGGTCATTTATTTTTCTGGAGTTGAGCTGTAGGAGTTGCTTGTATATTTTTGAGATTAGTTGTTTGTCAGTTGCTTCATTTGCTATTATTTTCTCCCATTCTGAAGGATGCCTTTTCACCTTGCTAATGGTTTCCTTTGTTGTGCAGAATCTTTTAAGTTTAATTAGGTCCCATTTGTTTATTTTTGCTTTTATTTCCAATATTCTGGGAGATGGGTCATAGAGGATCCTGCTGTGATGTATGTCGGAGAGTGTTTTGCCTATGTTCTCCTCTAGGAGTTCTATAGTTTCTGGTCTTACATTTAGATCTTTAATCCATTTTGAGTTTATTTTTGTGTATGGTGTTTGAAAGTGTTCTAGTTTCATTCTTTTACCAGTGGTTGACCAGTTTTCCCAGCACCACTTGTTAAAGAGATTGTCTTTAATCCATCAAATGTATTCTTTTTAATGGCTGAGTAATACTCCATTGTGTATATGTACCACAGCTTTCTTATCCATTTATCTGCTGATGGACATCTAGGTTGCTTCCATGTCCTGGCTATTATAAACAGTGCTGCGATGAACATTGGGGTACATGTGTCTCTTTCAATTCTGGTTTTCTCGGTGTGTATGCCCAGCAGTGGGATTGCTGGGTCATAAGGCAGTTCTATTTCCAGTTTTTTAAGGAATCTCCACACTGTTCTCCATAGTGGTTGTACTAGTTTGCATTCCTACCAACAGTGTAAGAGGGTTCCCTTTTCTTGATGTGATGAGCTGTCTAAAAACATGCCTCCCCCATTGGCCCTTGATGGTCTCATCAGTAGTTGCAAAATAAGCACTGCCTAATTTTAGGAGTGAGGCAGATCTTATCACGAGAGCCCTGGAGTTCATGCCTGAGAGATAAGCAAGTTTCATTAGAAGGAGGCACTTTTTAGGTGCTTGGGATGTTTGAGGCATCAATGAGAATAGGCTGTGCCACTCATCTGTAAAAAAATAATGTATTGTTGACAATTTGTATTGGCCCCTCATCTCTCTGAAAGAAGCTGTCCATTTAAAACATGCTAATGCGTGCATGCGTTCTCAGTCGTATATAACTCTTTGTGACCCTATGGACTGTAGCCCGCCAGGCTCCTCTGTCCATGGAATTTTCCAGGCAAGAATACTGGAGTGGGTTGCCATTTCCTCTTCCAGGGAACCTTTTCCACCCAGGGATCAAACCTGCATCTCCTCTGCCTCCTGCATTGCAGGTAGATTCTTTATCGCTGAGCCACTGGGGAAGCCCCAGAACATGCTAATGCAGAAATTAAATAACATGCATCCAGCACCCTTAAAATGGCTGGGACTTTTAAGGTACTTCCATTATATTACCTCACCCCATGGACTGCAGCCTACCAGGCTCCTCCGTCCATGGGGTTTTCCAGGCAAGAGTACTGGAGTGGGTCGCCATTGCCTTCTCCAAATCTTCACTATACAGTGAGGTAAATATTATTTTCCCTAAAACTGAAGTATGGAGAAGTAATGACTTTCCCAAGTTCACACATCTTGTTAAATGGCATAGTTGGGGTTTGAGTTAAGAATATGTTATTTTGAGATACCATGGGAACATGCTGGGCAAGCTTGCTACCATCACTAGTCTTTAAGTCCCAGTAAGGTAGGGAGTCTCATCTGTTTGGTTACTACTCTATTTCAATACCTAGAACAGTGCTGGGTACTATAAATATTTATAGAATGAATGGGCCTGCAGTGCAGGAGACCCGGGTTCAATTCCTGGGTCGGGAAGATCCCCTGGAGAAGGAAATGGCAGCCCACTCCAGTATTCTTGCCTGGACAATCCCATGGACAGAGGAGCCTGGCAGGCTACGGCCCATGGGGTTGCAAGAGTCGGATACAATTTAGCAACGAAACCACCACCGCAAACACACCAGGTATTCACTCCAGGGCTATATTTTGTAGTTGCTTAAAGCTTTTTGACGAAAGGCATGGATATCTCTCACTAGTTACTTTAGTTTGGCTTTCTCTAAGTAGATGCCAAAATGTCACGTTCAGAATTTAATTTTATATCAGTTTCGCCCTGTCACAGACACCAAAGGAGTTTAGTTGTTGGTCTATAGACTAAACATTTAAATATACTTAAATACAAATATTTGTAATACACAAAAAGAAAAAAAAATCCTGACAATTGCCCCAGATCTTTTCCCTCATGTCTCACTGTGTAAAAATCCACACTAGTGTTAAGTTCCTAATCAAAGTGCTTAATGTTTTGCATCTTATCTTTAAAGTCCTTGACCTGTTCTATCGTCATAATTCACCCCAAACATATACAGTGCCAGGTTAAGAGACAATAAAGTACTTTGCAAGACAGTTTGAATTAAAATGTCTAATTGTGTCTTTGTGAACTTGAATCTGAGGGCTTCCAAAAATGAAGTGCAAAATTATTTTATCATTTGAAAGTATTTCCATCTATCTTTCTTCCCTTGATACAATCATGACTTTTAATTCTAATCACTTAAAATAGTTTTTTCATCGCTTTCATAGTTGACAAAAGTTCCCATTTCTACCAGTTTTTAATTTAATTTGTGTGGAAATTGAGGACAAGGTTTGGGAAGCTGACTGTTAGCACAGGGTAAAGCCTGGCAGTCTTTGGGATAAAGCACACACTTCTCCAACTGGGGGGAAATCCTTGGTATTCAGAGAAAGGATTAAGTCTGCTTTTGTGTTCCTGTTCGCGGACACGCTTAGTCGGTGTGGCGGGCTTCCTTCCAGTTCTGTGTAAATAAAATTGTCTCCTGAACAATATAGAAGCAAAGTCCTCAGCCAGCGGCTGTGGGAGTGGCTCTGTGGGAACAGAGGGCCAGCAAGCTGCTGAAGGGCGTGTGAGCGGGTCTGGGGAAATCCCACATTCCAGTCTTAGGCTCCAGACCTCAGGAGGCTGACTGGAATGTGATGGTAATTTAGTCAGTGGGAACTTGTGTTGGTGAGGAATTCTGAACATGTGGAGCATGGTGGGTATATAGCAATGGTTTTCCAATTTCAGGTACATAGACGTCTCTTAAAGCTTAAGAATGAGATATCCTATGTACCCACCCCCTACCTAGAGTGTTGTTTGATAGCACTGGGTCTGGGGTTTGGCATTTTAAAATTATTTCCCACCAATAATAATCTCATTATGTATCGGCTGAGGTGCTGATAGAGATACAACAAAATTACAGAACGTTGCTGTCATCATGAAGATTCCTCCTCTGGCCACTTTATAGCCGCACCTCCTTCTCTCCTGTCTCCAACTGCTGGCCATCACTAATCTGTTCTCTGTCATTTCAATCATGACATATGTGTCATATATACGTTGTACAGATTATATACACTGTATGTCCCTTTTGGATTGACTGCTTTTCACTCAGCACAATTCTCTCCATCATTCAGATGGCTGTGTGTGTCAGTTGTATGCTGTGGTGTGGATATGCCACAGTTTCTTTAATCGTTCACTTATTCAAGAGCACCTGGTTATTGCTGGTGTGCTCAGTTGCTCAGTCGCGTCCAACTGTTTGTCACCCTGGGGACTGTAGCCCACCAGGCTCCTCTGTCCATGGGATTTCCCAGGCAAGAATACTGGAGTGGCTTGCCATTTCCTCCTCCAGAGGATCTTCTTGATCCAGAGATTGAACCCACGTTTCCTGCATTGGCCAGCAGATTCTTTACCACTGAACCTTCTGGGAATCCATGCACACATGAGCACATGAGCAGTCACATGCAGATTTGTATGCATATTTAAAGTATCATTTCTCTGGGATCAGTGCCTGGGAGTACAGTTTGTGGGTTGTATGGTTGGTAGTTGCATGTTTAATTTTATAAGAAACTGCCAACTGTTTCTCAGAGTGGATGTAACATTTTACATTCCTATCAACAGTGTACTGGTAAGCCAGTTTCACCACGCCCTCACCAGCATTCGGAATCGTCACTGTATTTTATTTAACTATTCTGAGCGGTGTGTAGTAGTGTCTCGTTGCGGTTTAAATCACGTTTCCCCAGTGGCTTATGATACTGGACGTCTGTCACGTGCTTACTTCCGTGTATGTGCATGTCCTCTCCAGTGAAATGTCTGTCCTTGGCTTTTGCCCATTTTCTACTTGGGTTGGTTTTCTTACTGTTGAATATTGTTATTTTTTATCTATTCCAGAGACTAACCTTCAGGCAGATGGGTAGTTTGTGAATATTTTCTCTAAATCTGTAACTTCTGTAATTTTGGTAAAGTTCAATATGTCAGGTTTCAGGCTCTTGGTTTCAAGTCTAAGAACTCTTTATCTAGCATGAGATTCCAAAGATTTTCTCCTATGTGTCTTTTTCTAGTTTTACATTTTTAAGTTTTATAGGTTTATGTTTTACATGTAAGTCTGTGATCCATTTGGAGTTAATTTTTGTATAAAATATGAGACTTTGGTCAAGAATCTTTTTTATTTTCATCTGTGGATGTTCATCTGCTGTAATATTGTCTGTTGAACGGGGCTGTCCATCTTCCAATAAATTGCTTTGCTCTCTGTCCAAATCTGTTGGGTGTTTTGGGTTCCTATTTTGTTCCATTGATGTGTGTGTATCATTCCATAGTGATAGTTATGACCGTATATGGTAAATCTTGTTATGTAATAATATATCTAATAATAAGTTCTATAATAAATCTTGATATTGAGTAGACAGCTCTTTCACTTTATTATTTTTCAAGATTATTTTTAGCTATTTTGGTTCCTTTATCTTTGGTATAAATTCTAGAATAATCTTGTCTAGATCTCTAAAAACTTACTAGGTTTATTAAGAATTGCATTAAACCTTTTGAGGAGAAGTGACATTTTTAGTGTGTTGAATCTTCTAATCTATGAACGTGGTGTTTATTTAAATCTTCTTTGATTTCTTTTGTCAGCATTGTGTAGTTTTTAGCACACAAGGTCTCTGTATGTTTTGTTAGATTTGTACCTGTGTATTCTTGTTGGTGGTTTAAGAATCATTTCCTGAGATGTATTTGCCTCAAACAGATAAAACTGTGAGCAAGGTTGAAAAGTCCAGAAATAGTGATAAACTTTCTAAGGGGGTGTAGGTGTATTTTGGTTTCTGTTGCAGTGATCTTCAACATGGATGTGTATGTGTGGGGTCATCAGAGTCTGAAAGACTGGCATTCACATTGCTCAGCAGATTCTCTGCATACCAGCTTATGATTCTAAGTGGGTTTCTTTGTAGATTTTTCAACAGAGATTTTTCTACAGGTTCAGTTCAGTTCAGTCGCTCAGTCGTGTCTGACTCTTTGCAACCCCATGAATCCCAGCACGCCAGGCCTCCCTGTCCATCACCAATTCCTGGAGTTTACTTAAACTCATGTCCATTGAGTCGGTGATGCCATCCAGCCATCTTATCCTTCTCTTCCTTCCTTGAGAACTTCCTTGAGAAGGGGACTTCCTTGTCGTCCCCTTCTCTTCCTGCCCCCAATTCCTCCCAGCATCAGGTTCTTTTCCAATGAGTCAACTCTTCACATGAGGTGGCCAAATTATTGGAGTTTCAGCTTTAGCATCAGTCCCTCCAATGAACACACAGGATTGATCTCCTTTAGAATGGACTGGTTGGATCTCCTTGCAGTCCAAGGGACTCTCAAGAGTCTTCTCCAACACCACAGTTCAAAAGCATCAATTCTTCGGTGCTCAGCTTTCTTCACAGTCCAACTCTCACAGCCATACATGACCACTGGAAAAACCATAGCCTTGACTAGACGGACCTTTGTTTGCAAAGTAATGTCTCTGCTTTTCAACATGCTATCTAGGTTGGTCATAACTTTCCTTCCAAGGAGTAAGCGTCTTTTAATTTCATGGCTGCAGTCATCATCTGCAGTGATTTTGGAGCCCCCAAAAATAAAATCTGACACTGTTTCCACTGTTTCCCCATCTATTTGCCATGAAGTGATGGGACCAGATGCCATGATCTTCATTTTCTGAATGTTGAGCTTTAGGCCAACTTTTTCACTCTCCTCTTTCACATTCATCAAGAGGCTAATTTTTAATTCCTCTTCACTTTCTGCCATCAGGGTGGTGTCATCTGCATATCTGAGGTTATGGATATTTCTCCTGGCAATCTTGATTCCAGCTTGTGCTTCTTCCAGCCCAGCGTTTCTCATGATGTACTCTGCATATAAGTTAAATAAGCAGAGTGACAATATATAGGTTTTTGAAATCCTCAGTCCCTGATTCTACTTGTGACCATCAGTTAATGAATTGGCCTTCTGGTTACTCATCTTTCTCTGTCATCTTGGTTAATAATAACCTGCCTCTTGATCCATTTGTGATGACAAATCAAGCTCCTACCTGAGCACTGAGTTTGTGGACATGGTCAGTTAGCCAATGTGAATGTCAGTTTTCCTGAGGATCCCTGAATATGCCCCATACCCTTCCTTCAATCTATAAAAGTATTAAAACTGCAAATCGAAATTATAAAGTTGTGTAAACACCCAGAACATAGAAGATAGCAAATGTTTTTCATTTGGCTATTGATAATTGAGTTAGTTCAATATCATATAATCACATTATGTTGATGTCTTCCTCTTACCTATTGATTACTTACTCTTTCTCTAAAAGGTATCTGTGGAAGAGAACTGATTATGGTCAGAAATCCCAGGAATTTATTCTTTATTTGCAAAGAATGCATTGAACTATATGAAAATTGCATGTTCTTTTTAGTGTTTAAAAGGTGAAAGTGAAGTTGCTCAGTTGTGTCCAACTCCCCATGGACTGTAGCCTACCAGGATCCTCCGTCCATGGGATTTTCCAGGCAAGAGTACTGGAGTGGGTTGCCACTTCCTTCTCCAGAGGATCTTCCCGACCCAGGGATTGAACCCGGGTCTCCCGCATTGCAGGCAGACACTTTACCCTCTGAGCCACTTAGAACTGACTAAATTTTCAAACCATCATTGAAATGTTGTTTTTCTCAGTTTTCAGAAGAAAATGCAAATAAAATGAAGAAAATATATGGGGAATTCTGTAGCCATCACAAAGAGGCTGTTAGCCTCTTTAAAGAACTCCAGCAGAATAAAAAGTTTCAGAATTTTATTAAGGCAAGTATTTTAAAACTCTTACAAAATGGTAAGCCAATGTAAAGTTCATGCTTGTTTTTTACATGATCTAAGCAAGGTTCACATCTAGATACTGTTTTTCAGGGAAGAAGGAAGTGATATGTGTGTGGCAAAGATAGAAGACTGCTTTTTCTGTGTTAGTAAAATATTTCTCCCAAATCATTTACTTTTGTATTTATATTTGTGAAGACATGTTCTCCATACTTCTGAGCACCTTTGTCGTATCTTATGAAGCTACTTCATGCTGTGACAAGTAATAAGTCAGAAGAGTCACAGTAAAGATAAAGAATCCACTTCAGCCCCACTGGATTAATTGCAAGCAAATCTGTGACGCACCTCATTTCATATATAACTTGCATCTCTGAACAATATATATTTTAAAAATTACAGTGGCGTTATTGCACTTAAATAAACAATAATTCTTTAATATCTTTAAAGAGTTGGCCAGTGTTCAAAATTCCCTGATTATCTCATAAAATTGGATTGCTTAAATTAGGATCTGACCAAGGTTTAGATATTGTATGCAGGGCTTATGTCTTTTAAATCACCTTTAAATTGAATGTGCCCCATCCCATTTTTTGGTGTCCAACTTATTGAAGGAATTTGTCCCTTAGAGTTTCACAGACTCTAATTTTTTTATCTACCTTTTTAGGAATGCTACCAGATTCTCTCTTTTAAAAAAATACATGGGTATTAAGAACTTGAAAAGAAGACTGAGGTTTTTAGAAAAAAGTTGCCCTGATTAGAGGAAACTTTAAGGACTATTCTAAAGAACAACATACGTAGAGGAAAACCTGTTGGGAAAACAAATAGTTAATTGCAAACTCCTGTTCAAAATATAACTGATTTCTGACTGCTTTTCAAAACTTTTGCTACTCATGAATCTTAGCACTTATATGTATTAAAACTTGCTCATTTTGGAATTAACTGTATCAGAGTAACTTGAAACTTATTAATCTTGGAGATTTGGGTTGTTGATATTAATTTCAAAGTATACAGTTTAATGAAAATAATGTTTTTAATTAATGATCATGCACGTTATGTCTGAATAGAATGATACCATTGCAGATTCTTTGTATTGTTAAATTCCTACCTAAAAAGAAAATACAGGTAGTGTTTGTGTATATTAAAATATGTATGCATATATATTTTAAGCTCCGAAATAGTAACCTTCTGGCTCGACGCCGAGGAATTCCAGAATGCATTCTGCTGGTCACTCAGCGCATCACAAAATACCCTGTCTTGGTGGAAAGGATATTGCAGTACACAAAGGGTGAGTGATGACTCCTGGGGTCAACATTTGCCTCTTTCGTTAGGTTTAAACATAGCCGAGGTGTTGTAAACAGCTACAAATGTTTGTGGCATCTGATTCATAAAGATTGTTCATTATAGAAAAACTGTAAAGCCTTAGGATTTGGATCCATTTTGAAAAGTTCTCTTTCGTAATGTGACTTGGCCAATAGTCTGAATGCCTCCAAGCAGCCCAAAGCAAGTAGGCTTCCTCATACTCTGACCCTGCCTTTCCCATCTCTATTTCCCCCATATCCGAACCTTAATACCTCTTCTTCTTCATCTTCCTATTACCCTCCCAGCAGTGATTTGTTAGATTGAGGATGATTTATGAAGGAGCTATTTTTGACCCTGTCAACTCATCAAAGACTAATATCTGGGAATCCTCTGAGACACTGTTAATTCACATGGCTGTTCTGTAAGCTCCTTGAGGAGTTATTAGTTCAATAGGTAGTCCTGTGGTTGGTACAAATAGGTTATCAATAATAGAACAGTGCAGTGAATGGATAGGTAAAAGTGCCTGTTCCTCAAGGATCAGGCTTATTGATCATGAGTGAATTATTAGGATGGTAGTGTATTATGTTAACAAGGGCTTTGGTTTGACCTTGTGTAAATTTGCGTGGCCTCTGCAGATACTTGGCTCTGCCACTCATTAGTTGGGCAAGTTAATGAAATGAGCCTCAGTGTTCTCCACTACCAAATGAGAATACTAGTCCTTATCTTATGGAATTGGTGTGAGGCTTAAATAAGATGGTCTCAGAAAGTGCTCAGTATACAGCCTAATATAAATAAGGTGCTTGATGAGTGGGAGCTATTTTTATTATTTGTATTATGATCAGTTATCTTGAAGACCATGAAAATGATAATGCCCACTCTAAAAAGTCAGCTTTTAACATCCTTTCATTGGTAGGGGTCTCGGTGAGTAGAAACACATGATTTAGTCTTTCCATTTTTTTAGTCACATTAGAATGTGAGTTCCAGAGAAGGCAATGGCACCCCACTCCAGTACTCTTGCCTAGAGAATCCCATGGACAGAGGAGCCTGGTAGGCTGCAGTCCATGGGGTCGCTAAGAGTCGGACACGACTGAGCGGCTTCACTTTCACGCATTGGAGGAAGAAATGGCAACCCACTCCAGTATTCTTGCCTGGAGAATCCCAGGGATGGGGGAGCCTGGTAGGAGGCTGTCTGTGGGGTCACAGAGTCGGACACGACTGAAGTGACTTAGCAGCAGCAGCAGAATGTGAGTTCAGTCAGGAATGGTAGCACCCATTCCTTATGTCCCATTTTTATAGCTTCCTATAATTAATATACAAGAAAATATAAGCACAATACAAAGAGACATGCTTCATAATTTTGTTCTTGGTGAAAGAATGAAAACGAAATCAAGACTTTCAGTTTGTATCATGGTTATATTTTCTTTCTTAATTTTAATGTACATCTAAGAGCTATCAGATTGTGTGAGGTCAGCTACTGCTGCTCCAAGAATCGTCCATGTCAAATTCCAGGTAGAATGTGAGACAGTGATTGCAACTTGGTGTGTCAGAAGTGAGAAGTGTGAATTCTGGCTCCTCAGGTGCAGCTGTCATAGTGACTGAGTGAACACTGCCTCCTTAGTTAAGTCAGACCTCTCCCCCAGTTCTTTCTCTGGCTTCTGGGCACACGAGATCCTGTGACTCTACTAGGGCTGTGCTTTTGGACTGTGATTAGAATACCCTTCACCTGGAGATCTTGTTTACAAGCAGAGTCTGCTTCAGTAGGACTGAGGTGGAACCCAAGGCAAGCATTCCTGACGAGACTTCTGGGTGGCACGCACATTCCTGCACTTTTGAGTTGCAGGCTGTTAAAAGACAGTGACTTATCCCTGAAGATCCGAAGACTTGGAGCCTTTTCTTGCCTTATTTTAAGTCACTTTGTAATTCAACTTTGATTTTCTCTACTCAGCTTTCTTATATTTGAAATACAGTCTTTATAAAGAAGAATCTTTATTTTTGGTGGTGGGGACTGCAGCTTAGGTGAGTGACGGGTAGTAAGGTTGCAAAGTAAAGGCAGTAGGCTCTACCGTGGGCAACGAGAAAATCTCCCTTGTTAACCACCGTGTCTGATCTGTTCCTTGGTTGACTGACTAAGCCTTCATGTACCCGTTTAAGGCATTTAGAGCCTGGAACGTTTAGATCCTTTGGAGGACAAGTCCTTATTCCATTTCACTGCTATTTCTGTGTATTTACTTCTGGTGCTCTAGGCTCTAGAGAATCTTTTATTTTCTCTGTTGACTTTCTTTTCTTCTCTCCTTCTAGCGGTTTCTGACTTCCTGAAACTTTCCCTTTCAGTTCCATTCACCTCAATAAACATCAATTAGTTTTTTAAACACAAAATTTAGAAAATAGTTAAATTTATTTCATCAGAAGCTCCAGGAAGCTGTTGCAGAAACTCCTCTAGAAGTTTTTCTTCAGAGAGTCTAGAGATAAGAGATTTGGCCTGAATTTCAAAGAATCGTAGTTGGGCTGATGATTATCTACTCTGTTGGCATAGCTGACGTAGCCACGCAGCACAGTGCCTTGGTCCCAATTTTTGAGGCTGAAAAGATGTTTTAATACATATTATTAGTATATTTATCTTTATGCTAATGCAGTTGTAAACTATAATTTTGAATGTTACTTTTTATGGAGCTAGGGATCCAGGAAGGCAAATGAGTCTGGTGTCCATTCAAGTCACACTGCAGCCTCCTTTTGGGAAAGGATTCCAGGTTGAGCTTGTAGCTCAATGAAGTTCTGAGGAGCTTGGTATGGGGACTGCTTGATTACTCATATCTGGGCAGGTGGAAGGAGGGCTGAACTTGGGATATGATAGTCACGGCTCTGGGAAGAAGGTCAGACCAGTCTCTAGAACTCAGACATCATGTAGTCACAGTGTTCTGCTGAAGTATCTGATAAGGAAATCTTCGTAAGGACACATTTTAACCATCCTTTTGGGCAGGAGGGATGCAGGAGTGATGATAGAATATTTTTTCCCTCTTTTTTAAATATTGGCGTTTAGTTGATTAACAATGTTGTGATAGTTTGAGGTATGCAATAAAGTGGTTCAGTTACACATGTTCCTGTCTAGATTGTTACATAATATCCAGCAGAGTTGCATGTACTGTACAGTAGGTTCTTATTGGTTGTCTGTTTTAAATATACCAGTGTGTATATGTCAGTCCCAAACTCCCTAATATTTGAAGTCAGTCCAACATTTTTGCTATGGGATTTCTGCTCTTTAGATGATGTATTTAACTTTTTTTTAACATTAAAGAAAAAGTGTCTCCCTCAGCACTCCGGCTTATTGCTTGGTGTCTGTTCTTTCTTTTTCCCATGCAGAGAGCACTGAAGAACAGAGAGACTTATGCAAAG
The DNA here is from genome assembly GCF_003369695.1 of Bos indicus x Bos taurus. NCBI lineage: Eukaryota > Metazoa > Chordata > Mammalia > Artiodactyla > Bovidae > Bos > Bos indicus x Bos taurus. Next base: position 7,593,182 of record NC_040095.1, on the reverse strand, counting down.
CTCTTTGCTTAATTAAAGACATGATTGCAGCTGTGGATTTAAAAGTCAGCGAATACGAGAAAAAACAAAAATGGCTTGAGATCCTAAATAAGATCGAAAACAAAACATACACCAAGCTCAAAAATGGCCATGTGTTTAGGAAACAGGCACTGATGAGTAAAGAGAGGACCCTGTTATACGATGGCCTTGTCTATTGGAAAACTGCTACAGGTCGTTTCAAAGGTACTGCGGCTCTAATAGGCCAGTTTCTGTTTCTAATGCGCATTATTCATTTAACAGAGGACAGATTTTCCAAAGAAAAATGGTTCAGCAATGCAGGCACACACACAAACTGTGGGTCAGTGGAAAGACTGCTGCAGGGTTGAGTTGGAAACCTCAACAGACAGAGGTGGCCCACCCTGCACACCTTTGGGGAGAGTTTGCTGCCCCCAAGCAAAAGGCTTCCTAAGTGTTGCATGGGTTTTCAAGTTTGCGATCAAGTCTGAATCAAAGGCACTGAGAATCCTAATTGGTGGCATGGAAATATTATTCTGGAAAATATGCCTACACACCCAGAGTCTATTGTGTGCCAAGCCAGCCCAGAACTCAGACCATTGAGGAGAGAAATAAACTCTAAACATCTTTGGTATGGAGTGACATAATGCATGAATATACATGTTGACATTGGGGGTGTTCGCTACTGAGCAGACATCTGTTAATCTGGTCAGAGTTTAAGACAGTTTATTCTGATCCTTAAGGAATGATTCTGTAGCTAGCACCTTGCCTGAGGCTTTGTCAACACTGGCCACTGGACTTAATAGGACCTTGGTTTTCACTGAATATTTTCCTTCCATTTTTGAAAGCTACAACATTAAATTTTGCTGGAGATTTAGCTGTACCGACAATGACAGGCACAAGCATGCACTTAAATGCCACTTACTTACTATGTTATCTCTAAAGTAAGCCTTTAGCTATCATAATATAGGCATTTTAATAAAAGTTTTATAATTAGACTAAATCTTAGCTTTTTAATATTTAGTTTGTTTAAATTAAACAGGAAATGATAATTTTAATAAGGGCATTTGAATTGTGGTTTGCTTCATTAATACTAGTAATTTTTTTCCTTTGAAGATATCCTAGCTCTACTTCTAACTGATATGCTGCTCTTTTTACAAGAAAAAGACCAGAAATACATCTTTGCAGCTGTTGTAAGTATTCAGCCATGTGATGAGTATTTCAATTACTTTAATCCCACATCTTCTTGGAAAATGCCTGAAATGCATAGTGAAATTAACAAGATCATCGACAAGATCATGCCTGTGGTATATTCCCATTATCAGTGATTACAGTGTTCAGTAACAAGCATCCAGTTGGTTTTCCAAGCATGATGTGAGTTGATTTATCATAACCAGGACTGGTAGTCAGTTGATGCAGCAATTTGATCAATTGTGAAAATACTGAAGTATTTTGATACTAGTTGGTGAATGTGTGCTTAGTCGCTCAGTAGTCTCCAACTCTTTGCAACCTCATGGACTGCAGCCCGCCAGCCTCCTCTGTCCATGGGGATTCTCTGGGCAAGAATACTGGAGTGGGCTGCCATGCCCTCCTTCAGGGGATCTTCCCAACCCAGGCATCGAACCCAGGTCTCCTGCATTGCAGGCAGATTCTTTACCGACTGAGCCACCAGGGGACCCTCTGCTGCTTGACTATCTTGGTCTTCCCTTCAGAAACCCCCTCCCCTCCCATTCCTGACTTCCCAGCAACTGAGATATTAATGCTGCTTCCCTGGTGGCTCAGAGGTTAAAGTGTCTGCCTCCAATGTGGGAGACCCGGGTTCGATCCCTGGGTCAGGAAGATCCCCTGGAGAAAGAAATGGTAACCCACTCCAGTATTCTTGCCTGGAGAATCCCATGGACGGAGAAGCCTGGTAGGCTACAGTCCACGGGGTTGCAAAGAGTCAGACACAACTGAGCGACTTCACTTTCTTTCTTTCTTTCTGGTACCTCACTCTCTTTATCCCTGCTGGGCAGTGCCTGCTGTACCAGTTGCTAACTCCATTCGTGCTGTCCCTTCTGCCAAACATGAGAATACCATCCTGGTATCTGAAGTGTAAAGAGGCTTCTTTCTTCATTCTCCCATAGTGGCTATTAGATAATAAGGCTGTTCATGTAATACTTATCTTTGTACTGTGTTATTTAATCTCATTGCCAGCACAGAGTGAGGCATAGAATAGCAGTAAAACCAATATTTTATAGCATGTCTTATGCAGCATCTTGTGGCCCACAGTGACTCAGTTAAAGATGGAAGATGCTGTCAGTTAACCCCTTATCAGCATTGTGGAGCATCAGGCCCTGTTATAGGGAAGAATCTAAGATGTGGTACCAATGTGAGCAGCATAATGGAAGCTGTCTGCAATGTTGGTACTTGTCATCCATTGATTGATATGGAATGAATTACTAAACAGAATCGGCCACTTTATGGAATCACCAGTGGATGTGATGTAACAATGAGGCTGAACGTAGAAGTTGCTTTACCTCTTTCCCTTGGGCAGGGGTTGTCAACTCCAGTGTCTTCAGGGATTGGGCAGGAAATATATTAATTAATGAGTAAACCAGCCTGGACTCTTGCTGTCAAGGAACTGGTAGTGGTAGAGACTGCAGTGAACCAGTGAATCCATGCCCTTTCCTGCAGAGGGCAGGATGACTCAGCCATTGCCTGTGTTTTAAATGAGGGCATGGGCCCAGGGTTGCTAATCTTCTGCTTTCCCTCAAAACCCAGAAATCTAGTGTTTTTATTTTAAAACAGTGAAATGCTCGGTTTTTAGAGACTGGAAAATTATTTCTAAAAAGCTCTCTGCAAGCTGACCTAGGCCTTTGCGTCACTGGTTTTTGACATCTGTCTCCAAAGCAGCCAGGTTCCCTCCATTCCTAGAGGTTCAACTTGAATTCTTGATCGTCCCTAGGGTCCCTGTGTGGTTCATACGCGTAATCATGGTCCTGCCCCTGATGCCTCCTGGTCTATGGTGGTTAAATGTAAGCTACTTTCTATCCACTGACCTGTTTTTCATTTTTAAAATATCTGACCCCACCACCTCCTCTCCTGCAACACTAAACTACTAGTTCAAATTATGTGTGTGTGTGTGTTTATATATATTCAAACCTATTCTGCCTCTGCCTCTTTATGTACAGAGGCTGCTGACCTTGTAAGCTGAAGGTGAAACAGCATTGCAAGAAGGAAGGTAGATAAGGTCTTATATAGTAAACCCATAATCGAGTAAGGTATATTAAACGTGCTCACAGGTGCTCCCTAATTAGAAAGCACAGCATTCCAAAAGCTTTGGCACAAAGCAGCTTTGACTTCCACGAGCAGAGGCAGCACCCAAGACTGAGTAGACCAATGGTTTGTCCCATGGTGGGTTGGTTTTTTGTGTTTGCTTCCCTGAAGAATTGGATGAAGATAGAGTGAAGTGATCCTCTGGTCATACCCTTGCACACAACTTCAGATGTGGTGAAGCTGGGTGATGCTGGGAAAATAGGCCAGCACTAAGGAGTCAGCAGGGAGGGCTGGAGCGGCATGTTCTGGATAAAGGCATCTCTTGGTTCCTGGGGCAGAAGCAAAGCTGCGTGCTGCAGCCAGCTCTGTAAACAGTGGTAGAAGCCACAAACCAAAGAAGATTCTTCATATTTAGCCCCCAGAGTATTCATTATGTAGGCATTCTTTTGGCCATTTGTTCAACTATCGCTACCTACCAAAATTAGCATTATCCATGTTTTTTTATTCATCTTTGAATCCCCAATGCTTAGAAGGAGGCCCTGAAGGATCACAATAAATGTTGATAGGAAAAGTGATTTAATCAGCCAAATTTTAGACTTTGTTCCTATTTCCGTCTGATGGGATTATGCCAAATAGAGTTCTGCGAACATTTACTGAGTTCCCTACTTTATTCAAAACAATGTGTTAGGTATATGAAGATGAATTAGACCCACTTCTGCTCACCAAGAGCTCACCTATCAGTTGGTGAGAACAAGAGGCATTTGCACGTGGGAGTGAGCCTCTGTGCTTGGTACTGTGGTAGCAGGAGACACTGGTCCTGGAGAATCTGGGGTCTTGCCTCTCTTTGCTTACCTTTCATTTTAATAGATTTCTCTTTGTTGCTTGGGGTTCTGTACACATCACCTTGTGAAAACACTGTTGCTGTTAAGTGCCAAATCCAAGGGTCACTTTAGGTCTTCCAACCCTCTTAATCTATTCATAATATTTGATACTCTGTTTCCATGCCCTTCCAGAGAAGTCTCTCTATCCCTCACTACTGCCTTTTTGGATATTTTTTCCTATTGCTCTGATTGTTCTTTTTAAATGATATCTTTTTAAATCATCAATTCCTAAGGACATTCTCTTGCATCCTCTTTTTCCATCCGCGCTTCACCATATCCTTTTCATTGGAGATCTTACCCACTTCCACAGCCCTTCCGGAAAGGTTGCAGTGGGATATTTGCCTAATACTGTCGCTTTCCTTAGCTATTGTGTTTTGAGAGACCCTTCCTTTAAGTAGGACACTGTTTCATCTGCAGCTCATCCTGTTTTATGTAGGATCAGAAGCCATCAGTTATTTCCCTTCAGAAGCTCATTGCTAGGGAAGTTGCGAATGAGGAGAGAGGAATGTTTTTGATCAGCGCTTCATCTGCTGGTCCCGAGATGTATGAAATCCATACCAACTCCAAGGAGGAAAGAAATACCTGGATGAGACGGATCCAACAGGCAGTAGAAAGGTAGCACTTCCTTCTGTCCACTATTGCGGGAATGGACTTGTTCTGTTGGGGAAAATAATCTAACCATGTCTCCCCTGCATGAAAGCTCAGCCTCAGCTAGAAGGGTCTGCTCCCTGCCCCCTGCTCCCGCCTGCCATAGCCCCTCATCTGCATCTTTGTTCTCCACGCCTCCCTGCATGTAACGCCCCGTCTCCTTCTGCCTGTGTGACTCCCGCCCGTCTTGGTACATCTGTGACCCAGCATCTTCATGAAGACCTCCGCAGTTCCACTGGTCTCTTCCTAACCTGAAATCCCTTAATACCTGCTCCCAAAGCATTTATTTGATGCTTGATATCTGCTACCACCTTGTAGCTGTTATTTTATTTATGTATATATGTTTGGTTGTTAGATTGGAAGCTCCTCGAGGGCAGGGACCATGTCTTCTGTTTTTCTGTGTCCATAATTCGGAAGAATCATTCAATAAACAGTTTTAGACCAGTGGATCTGTATCAGCTGACCCCTCATTGCTGGTGCCATGACAGTTTTTATAAATGGGGGTGTGAGGGTGATCGTTCTTAATGGTAATTTGATTAGATCTTGAAAGATGTATAAAACTCCTCCACTTCCACTGCACTCCACCCAGCCTGGCACCCTACCTCCATCCGCCTCTAGTCTCTCTACTCTTACCCTCATTGAGAATGGAAATACCCAAATGCAGTAGAAAGCAAAAAGTATTCTTTTAATTGTACCTACTCCTGGCATTGGTATTGTGTGTGTATATGTTTGTGTATGTGTGTGTTTGTTGGAATATTTGAGTCATCCTAAACTGCTCACTTTGAAAGCTCTCTTACATTATGCAAGCTCCATTATATACTCAAGAAAACCAAATCTCTTGGCCAGGGGGCATGATGAATTCTCTTTATGCTAAATTTTTCTTTTCTGAATAATTCTTCTGCCAAGTTCCCATGTCTTTCTAATGAACCTAAAGAGACCTGGGTTTGGTTTCAGTTGTCTCTCTTGGCTGTTGTCTTTTAAAGTTGCCCAGAAGAAGAAGGGGGAAGGACAAGTGAGTCTGATGAAGAGAGGAGGAAAGCTGAAGCCAGAGTGGCGAAGATTCAGCAATGCCAAGGTACAGAGCAGACGCCCCTGCGTCCCGCTCACGCGGTTCTCCTGGGAGACTGGGAAGGCCCAGGTGGCGTGAATAGGAGTTCAGGACTGAGTAATTAATTTTGTGCATGCACCCACGGCCCACCCTGGCTGCTCTCAAAAATTGTATATATATTAATATATATTGACACTAGAAGTGCTCAAATAAAATGAGGCCCTACCTCTTCCTCCTTAGTGATTAAAATACACATGTTTAAAATCCTGCGTATAACATGACAGTAATTACGGCAGTGTGGCGCAGGTAGGCACGGGAGCGGCTGTCTAGCGTTTTTAAAGATTAATTTATTCTTGGCTGCGCTGGGCCTGTGTTGCTGCACAGGCTTTTCTCTAGCTGTGGTGAGTGGCGACTGCTCTCTGGTTGTGGTGTTTGGGTTTTAATCTCACGTACAGATTCCTGGGTGGAGAGAAGCCGTTGCAGGGGCTTCTCTGGTTGCAGAGCACGGGCTCTCGAGCGCAGGCTCAGGGGTTGTGGCACGTGGATTTAGTTGCTCCATGGCACGTGGGCTCTTCCTGGACCAGGGATCGAACCCTTGTCTCCTGCGTTGGTAGGTGGATTCTTTACCACTGAGCCACCAGGGAAACCCCGTTGTCTAGTGTTTTGATTTTAGATCCCAGCACCATTAGGCCACAGGTGACTGACTTTGGACAAGGATCATTGGAACTCTGGTCCTTGGTTTCCAAATCTGTGAAATAAGGAAATTAAATGAGCTCAGTGATTCTCACCTCTCACTGGGCATTAGAATCACTTGCAGAGGTCTTTAAAAATTCTGATGCCTGGATTTCACCCTCAGCCAACTCACCCAGAATTTGAGGGCGATGGGCTGTACACGCCAGTATTTTAAACTCCCCTCTGATGATTCTGAGGCAGACTGAGAAGCCCTGGATTCGCTGCTGGTTGGGGTCCCTTTAAGCTCTAAGAATTCTGTGACATGCTGAAATTAGAGGAAGATGATGCATGCGAAGATGGTTAAAGAAATTGGATGTTGAGAAACCAAAAACGTAAACCGGTATGTTTGGTTTTGACCAGGACTGGCTGAAGGCCGAGCGTTCCAGCCCTGGCGTTGTTTTCCCTTGCGGGAAGCGCTCATCAGGGACAGCGCCGCCTCAATTTTCATTCCTGAGCTTCATGTTTAGTCTTAATAGAAAACAGCCTGAATAAACAAAGATTGGCTTTGCAAGGTTTTCTGGAATTAGGGGAATTGGAAGGGAAACGAACATTTATTGAGTACAACAAATTTATAGAAGAGACAGTGGAAGATGTTTAATCATCTGCTGGAAGCTACAGTCACCAAATAGAAAGTTAGGATTTGAATCTGTTTGTCCCACCCACTGACTTGTACTTGACCTGTTCAACCGTCCTGCTTGCTAATTAGCAACATTTTTGTCTTAGAGCCTGGGTTTTCATTTGTTATATTCATGTGACAATTTTCAATGATAAATACTATTTCTTAGAAATACTCAGTAACCAAGATCAACAAATTTGCACATATTTGGAAGAGAAACTGCATATCTACGCGAAACTTGGAGAACTAAGTGGATTTCAGGATGTCCATCTAGAGCCCCACCTCCTCATTCAACCAGACCCCGGAGAGCCTCCCCAGGCAGCCTCATTACTGGCCGCAGCACTGAAAGAGGGTAAGTTGCTTCCAAAAGGATTTTTCTCAACAGACTCCCAAAATGTTTATTAAGCAGCTACTATGTGCCATGTGTTGTGGTCTTGGAGCTGAAGATACAGCAGAATAAATCCTTATTATTCAGAGACAGAGTCCTTACTGATTCCAGAAACAGCAAAATATATTTTTTAAAAAAATGTCAGTTTGGTTCAAGTGCTATGAAGGAAAATAAGGATAAGGGGAATAGAGAGTGATGGGGTTGGCTGCTGCTGCTGCTAAGTCACTTCAGTCGTGTCCGACTCTGTGCGACCCCATAGACAGCAGCCCACCAGGCTCCCCCGTCCCTGGGATTCTCCAGGCAAGAACACTGGAGTGGGTTGCCATTTCCTTCTCCAATGCATGAAAGTGAAGTCGCTCAGTCATGTCTGACTCTTAGCGACCCCATGGACTGCAGCCTACCAGACTCCTCCGTCCGTGGGATTTTCCAGGCAAGAGTACTGGAGTGGGGTGCCATCGCCTTCTCCAGATGGGGTTGGGGAGGTTCTAATTTTGTTAGGATGACCAGGGAAGTGCTCTTTGATATGGTGATATGTGAGCAGACAAGAAGGAAGTGAAAAAGCAGAGTAGACAACTGGAGAAAGAATGTTGCAGATTGGAGAAGTGCAGGTGCAAAGGCCCTGAGGCAGGCGAGCACCCAGCTCGTTTGAGGAACAGCAAAGGGGACAGTGCAGGTGGAGGGAAATAGGGGTGGAGAGTGGCGGGAGGAGTTACAGCGCCTAGGCCGCGGGTTACATAGATGAGACCAAGATTAAGTACTTTGAATTTCATTGTGAGTGACATGGGAAGCAGTACAGAGTTTTGAGTAGAGGAATGTCTTGGTTTGTGTTTTTAAAGGAGCCCTATGAGCACAGTGTGGGAGAATAACAGAGTCTAGGGCATAACTGCAGGAGTTGCTGGCTGAGGTAGGTGGAGGACGAGGTCAGTGAAGGGGAAAAAGTTAGGGAGATGAGAGGCCAGGGTGTTGGAGGACCGTGTTCATAGAGTTGCGATGACAGAGAATTTTGACAAGAGTAGCACTGGGGGAGGGGAGAGGACTTATGCCAGGTGCCGTGCTGTTTGAGAGTCTGTAGATGAATGACAACCAGGAGGGCCAGTAAGTGGTATAAATCTGGTGGCATAAAATTCAAAGGAAAAACAGGTTTAGGGAGGAAATAGGGCTAATAGACTGGAAGTGACAGTAGGGACGGAGGGCTTGGGAGATAAAAAAGCCACCACCTGAGAGTGGCAGGGGATGCGGTCATTCAGCACACGGGTTGATAAATTACAGACCGTGGACTAAATGCATCCCACCTCCCACCACGTGTTCTTATAGCGATAGTTCTATTGGATCACAGGCACACCCATGTGTTTCCTCTCGTCTATGGCTGCTCTCTGGCTACAATGGCAAAGATGAATAGTTGTAACAGGCAACTGAATAGTTGCAGTAGGCCCACAAAGCCTAAAATATTTACTCTCTGGTTGTTTGCGGAAAACATTTGGTAAGTTCTGTCTTAGAAATCTCAGCACACTACCTCTGGAAGAGGATTTAGAAATCATGGAATCTGTTGCATCTGTTTCACAGTTGAGGAAACTGAGCTCTTAAGGAGGGCACGTGTGCTCAGTCGCTCGGTCATCTCTGACTCTTTGCAACCCCATGAACTGTAGCCCACCAGGCTCCTCTGTCTATGGGGATTCTCTAGGCAAGAATGCTGGAGTGGGAGAAAAAAAAGGAATACTGGAGTGGCTAGCCATGCCCTTTTCCAGGGTGTCTTCCCAACCCAGGGATTGAACCCAGGTCTCCTGCATTGCAGGTGGATTCTGTAGTGTCTGAACCACCAGGAAAGCCCAAGAATATTGCAGTGGGTAGCCTATCCATTCTCCAGGGGAACTTCCCAACCGAGGAATCAAACTAGGATCTCCTGCATTGTAGATGGATTCTTTACCAGCTGAGCTACCTGGAAAGCCTGAGGAGGGCATCAGTTCAGTTCAGTTCAGTCACTCAGTTGTGTCCGACTCTTTGCGACCCCATGAATCGCAGCACGCCAGGCCTCCCTGTCCATCTCCATCTCCCGGAGTTCACTCAAACTCACGTCCATTGAATCGGTGATGCCATCCAGCCATCTCATCCCCTGTCATCCCCTTTTCTTCCTGCCCCCAATCCCTCCCAACATCAGAGTCTTTTCCATTGAGTCAACTCTTCGCATGAGGTGGCCAAAGTACTGGAGTTTCAGCTTTAGCATCATTCCTTCCAAAGAAATCCCAGGGCTGATCTTCAGAATGGACTGGTTGGATCTCCTTGCAGTCCAAGGGACTCTCAAGAGTCTTCTCCAACACCACAGTTCAAAAGCATCAATTCTTTGGCACTCAGCTTTCTTCATAGTCCAACTCTCGCATCCATACATGACCACTGGAAAAACCATAGCCTTGACTAGATGGACCTTTGTTGGCAAAGTAATGTCTCTGCTTTTGAATATGCTATCTAGGTTGGTCATAACTTTTCTTCCAAGGAGTAAGCGTCTTTTAATTTCATGGCTGAGTCCACTGATGGAGAATCTCTCACTCATTTATTCATCAGATATGCTTTAAGCATCTACCTACCATGTGCATACCAGATCACCTTACCTGGCTCCTGAGAAATCTATATGCAGGTCAAGAAGCAACAGTTAGAACTGGATATGGAACAACAGACTGGTTCCCAATTGGGAAAGGAGTACATCAAGGCTGTCTATTGTCACCCTGCTTGTGTAACTTATATGCAGAATACATCATGCGATATGCTGGGCTGTATGAAGCACAAGCTGGAATCAAGATTGCCAGGAGAAATATCAATAACCTCAGACATGCAGATGACATCACCCTTATGGCAGAAAGTGAAGAGAAGCTAAAGAGCCTCTTGATGAAAGTGAAAGAGGAGAGTGAAAAGCTGGCTTAAAACTCAGCATTCAGAAAACTAAGATCATGGCATCTGGTCCCATCACTTCATGGCAAATAGATGGGGAAACAATGGAAACAGTGACAGACTATTTTTTTTTGGCTCCAAAATCACTGCAGATAGTGACTGGAGCCATGAAATTAAAAGACACTTGCTCCTTGGAAGAAGAGTTACGACCAACCTAGACAGCATATTAAAAAGCAGAGACATTACTTTTCCAACAAAGGTCTGTCTAGTCAAAGTTATGGTTTTTCCAGTAATCATGTATGGATGTTAGGGTTGGACTATAAAGAGAGCTAAGCACCAAAGAATTGATGCTTTTGAACTGTCGTATTGGAGAAGACTCTTGAGAGTCCCTCGGACTGTAGGGAGATCAAACCAGTCAGTCCTAAAGGAAATCAGTCTTGAATATTCATTGGAAGGACTGATGCTGAAGCTGAAACTCCAATACTTTGGCCCCCTGATGCAAAGAGCTGACTCATTTGAAAAGACCCTGATGCTGGGAAAGATTGAAGGCAGGAGGAGAGGGGAAGATAGAGGATGAGATGGTTGGATGGCATCACTGACTCGATGGACATGAGTTTGAACAAGCTCTGGGAGTTGGTGATGGACAGGGAAGTCTGGCGTGCTGCAGTCCATGGGATTGCAGAGAGTCAGACTCGACTGAGCAGCTGAACTGAACTGAACCATGTGCACTATTGTTGGTGCCAACTAAGGAAAGAGTAATGCTTTCATAAAAATCTCTAGGAAACAATACACAAAGAAACAAGGTAATTTCAGAAAGCCAATAAGATAATGGGATTGGATGAGGGGAAGGCTTTACTGTAGAGAGGTCAGGGAAGATGCTCTGAGGTTATGTTTTGAGGTGAGAATTGACTGATGAGAAGCCAACTGTCTGGAGACCTAGGGGAAGACAATTCCTGGGCTGAGAGAATGTGAGTTTGTAGCCCCTGCATCGGGAATGAGCTTGGTATGTTCAATGAAAGAAGGAAGGCCAGATGGCAGGAGGCAGAGGAGACTGTGCTATGGGTGGGCAGGGACCAGATATTTCTAGACTGTGGTTAAAGAGAGAGGGAGAGAGAGATTTTATTCCAAAACCAATGGAAAGTTAGTTGTTGGAAGCTTTTAATCATGGGTGTAGCATGATCTTATTTATGTCTTGAAAAGAATGAGGGTTGATGAACGGAAAACAAGATCAGAACGAGAATAGTTTGCCTGGAGACTGTTAAGAAGCGGTTACAATGAGAGAGGCTGGGGCCTTGGTCTAGACCAGGACTGTTGGCAATGCAAGTAGGGAGAAGAGGGTAGAGACGAGAGAGTTTTTAGAAATAAAGCCCAAAGGCTGGATTGACATGAGCCAGGGGCCCTCTCATTATCCTTGATGATGTCTTTATCACATAAGTTACATGCTCGCAATTTTAGCCTGTGCTGCTGGGCGTTCTGTAGTGCTCTGATACCTGGCTGGCAGAACTTGGCGCTGATGTGCATTGCCCTGCAGTAGACTTAGTTGTATATGTCTCTTTCCTCCTCTGCAAACTCACCTTATTAGCAGATGCCCAGTGGCCCCCAGAGTAGGTGCTCAATGACTAGTTACTAAATTGAATCACTGGACAGAGTGTTTTAGAAATATTTGTAGAATCCTCAGAATTATACTATTCTCCATGCTAATTGCAGACTTTTCCTTGTCATTAAAAACTTGCCTTTCTCAGTGTGGTGTTTCCCAGTCTTACCAGATCTCAAGAGGAGCCTTTGGTGCTCTTTAACATTTAACTCCTCTGTTTTCTTCTCTGGATAATCTGATCCAGTAGGTCGAGGGTAAGGATTGGGAACCTGTATTTTATTTAAGGCATGTTTGGGGAAATTCTCTTTTGAAGAATAACTAATATTTCTGAGTAGTCAGTTTGAAAATCCTAATGCCTGATATTATATTTAAATTAACTGAGCTTCAGGAAGTTTTTTTAAAGCATACTATTTTACTGAAAGTTGCATTTGAATTATTTTTACTGTGAGTTTTTAAAAAAAAAAATTGAATTAATCCTATATCATAAAATGATACTGAAAGTATTGGTCTAAATTTCAGGTGGGTAAACTTTTTCTGTAAAGGGCCAGATAGTAAATATTTTAGGCTCTGCAGGCCATGTACAGGTTTTTGGGAACACAATCTTCTTTGTGCATGGATGTATATTTTAATACAACTGTAAAAAAGGTAAAAGTCATTTTTAGCTCCTGGGCCATATAAAAACAGACACAGGTAAAATACAGCTTGCTAACCCCTGAACTAAGTAAAAAATGTGTGTGTGTGTGTGTCTTTTAAATTGGCTTTTGTTTTCCTCCTCCTCCTTAGCTGAGAGTCTGCAGGTGGCAGTGAAGGCTTCCCAGATGAGCGATGCATGCCAGTCCCCCGAGGAAGGTTGTGGAGAACCTGCTTTGCCGGACGTGCTCCATTCTCAGGACGCACCAGGATCGTCTACTGCTTGTAAGTGAGTGTGTGGCCTTCGCGGTGAGCCTGGGCACAGACCTGGGGCACAGAGTGGGCACATAAGATGAAGGCAGCAACTGTGCCCTGATTTGGAGGGTTCTGAGTGTATTCTTTAGGAAAAAATCTGAGAATAAATAGGCAGGCCTGCTTTACCTGAAATAACGACGCGGTGTTCCGAGGACCAGGACTTAGACAGTGGCTGTAGGCGGTGCTGCCTAGCTGCAGGTTACTCAGGCGGGCAGTGACCCTCCCCAGACCCTGCCCTGCCTTGTGTTGCCTGTGACTTAACTGAATGCAGTCTTGCAAGAGCTTTTGCAGTTTTGGGGTTTTTTTTTGGAAAAGGGTCCCTGCAGTTCATTAAAAAGTAAGTCCTTTACCTTCATCTCATATGGCCAACTGAGAAAACCAAACTCAGAAAACTAGAATCTAATGCGTGCATGCACACATGCAAGACACACGTACACACACACCCACATATACACACACATGAAATGTAGAAGCGCCAAAAGATTCTTGATCAATGTTGCTATACACTTTGAGGTCGGGATTCATTTATTAAACAGTGTTTCAGAAGACTTTAAATACAGAAAAATAGAATGTAGTAAGTTGATTTCAGTAATTTCTCAAAACCTAATCATATGTGTAGTTGTAAGCGAAATATTTAGGTCTCCAGAGGTTTTTGAGATAGAAGCACGTGGTTTTCATTATATCCTGGTGACTAAAAACCTTACTTCCACCAGGTCTTCTATGCTCAAGATAAGATGTCTTTTAGTAGCTAGAGATTGGCGGATTAAATTGCCTTAGAATTTCTTTAACAGCATCCCTTGGTTAATTAAGAGATGAATGGAAGCAGTCCAGTTTTAAAATTTTATACATTTTTTAAAACTAGCACCAATAATTACTTTCCTCTCTTGGGTTCTACTTTATCTAATCCTGGGTTTCTATTTTCAGAATGTGCACATATGTTTTTCATTTCAACACAGCCCAGATTCGTCCAGGGAGTTGTACTGCCCCGGGTGATTTCCTTTTTAAAGAAGAACCTCAGTATGCCATTGAGGAAGTTCTAGCTAAAAATACGAGTAGGGATCTGCCGCTCTCAGCCTCAGCCCAGGGACAGCTGGAGAGGCTCCGCTCAGCTCCGGCAGCTGCTCGAGCACAGGCCGCACCCACCTCCATCAGACCGGGCCGTCATCTCCCCTGACATCTACTAGAACCATCCAGAGCCCGTTCCCAGGGGCCTGATGTCAGGGTTCCTGTAGAGGAGGGGCAGGTTGGTGTTCAGTGCTGGGGCTGGAATGGAACACAGTGCTACCGGAGTTTGATGCTCCTTATAGGGTTGATAAGGGTGAAAAACACTTTCCTAAACAAAAAGTCTGTAACTGGATGGGTTAGTCCCATGACAGGCTTCAAGGACTGGGTCCTTCTAAGTCAGGCCCATGTCAGTCTGAGATTACAGACCAAGAAAGACCCTCTGTTTTCAGTTCTCAATATACCTAATCAGGTAGACAGGTAAATCTACTTCCTGTGAAATTATGAAGACCCTCTTGTCTGTTCTGAAAGAGAATACAGGAGCAGAAGGACCTGATCCGTTCCACTCTTCTTGCCTTCATCTGGCTCACCGTCAGCTTCTTTCCCTATCTGGTGGTCCTCATGTCTATGAGGGGGACAAGAGAGAGAATGGCTAATTCTTTGGGCGTCTCTCTGAGAGTTAGGAATAGTATTCAAGGGTTGAACCATTTTTGAGTGCCAGAAAAAGCTCTACAATGTGTCCCTTCACTATAGAGGAAGCATTGACCAGCTTGGGCAAAATGAACTTAAATTTTAGCTGATATAATTTGAAGCAGTTTCTGCATAAACAAAAGCTTTTTCATAATAAAAGAGGCCTTGGGAATCAGAGAGGGCTCTCATTTTCCAGAGATCTAAGTATTTTTTAATTAATTTAAATAAAAAAGTATTTCCTTCATCAGAAATAAAGTTCCAAGATAGTACCAAGGAAAAAAATTATAAATAGTGTCACAAATGAATATTTATTTCATGAGGTCCTGATTGGGCAGAGTTCCAGTGAAATTCTATGTGGGAAAGGGCTCTGGAAAGTCTAGTTTTAATCTGTGCAAGATGAACATGGTATAAATTTTAACTGAATTCACATGGGTGGATAAATAAAATCCTACCATTGGAGATTTAATGGATGGAGTGAAATCTCTTTGGTACTTAAACATATTTCTGGGCTAAAAATATTTCTGCGTTTTCATACATTAAGTATATAGTAATTACAGTGTTTGTGAATTTAGAGCATAAGCAAGAATTGTAAGGGAAAAAACACATTTGGAAAGTATTGAAAATATTACTAGTAAGTTATTTGCAGATAAGGACAGCTTCTCAGTTTCATGACTCTGAGCTCATGCAGTTTTCGCCATCTTTACCTGCTTAGAAAGACATTTCATTCCTCCTGTTGGACGCCTCCCTCCCTTGTTTATGGCCTGCTGCTCTTGTACCAGCCCTGAAGGAGGCTTCCCAGACCTGTCTCCTTAGAGCTGGTCTGCCAGCCCTGGCTTTTCTTCTGCTGTGCCTGTTTTTATTTGACCCTCCCCAGGCCTCTTTTCCCATTAAGTGAATGTGAGATGCAGAATCCTACCGTCTTGGTACCACAGACATCACACAGACATCTCTCTGCCAGAAAGAAAGAAAAGTAAAAACGCTGGATGCCATGGGTCAGATTGGCACCTGCTAGTGTGTAAGCTCCCTGGGGGCAGGGACTCTGCACTTTACTCTGCTCTGTTTTAGCACCTCGTAGAAGAATGTTCGATACATGTGATGTTGTGATGTTTCTTACCTTGGAATATGTGTCAGCTGTGTGCCAAGGACCCGCTCCGCTGGCTGATGTTTGATGATGTCCTTTTTGTTTCTGTCTCAACGATGTGCTTCCAGCACTAGTCACAGAAGGGACAGGAGGAAGAGGCTGTTGGGATGTGGATGCCGGGACCCAGGGTGTGGGAACCGACCTGGCGGTTTCTGATGCGGGGGAGAAGGTATTGTGAACTGACTTGTTAGTAAATGTCACCGGTAACTTTGTGTAATAAAACAACCTCAGCTCCTGGTCTATCCTCGGCAGTGAATAGTCTGCAAGTGTTTTCTGCATTGTTCTCCATTTCAGTATTCGTACTTAAACTTCCTACCTTTTTTCTTAAAATGTTCTTGCTTTTCCGATATCGTGTAGGTGTAAACCAAGAAACAAATGAAAAGTTATTAAAAAGATTGAAAACTCAAATGTTTATTTGTGTGTCTGCGCTCTTGCTTCTGGTCTCACTTTCCGCCCTGCAAACCTCCAGCTTTTCACCCAAGACATTGAGTACCTCTTGGCTGAGAGGTGGTCCTGGGCTTGCAGGCCCTTATGCAACCGGGTGACGCCAAAGTGGCAGAAATAATTTTGACTTTGAAACGTCCTGGTGTCTTCACTTCCTTTTGCCTTCCTCTCCTTTCTGATTGTTTTCCTCTCACCACTCTTACCGTCGCCTGCCTTTTGGATAGTCTTGTAGTTACCCTAATCAGTTTTTGCTTCGTGACATCACCTTTCCTTAGTACGTACTATACACATAGGTTACAACACAGTCTTTTAAAATGAAATTTCCTATTAACATCAAATGAAACTGAGATGTCGGAGAGAGATGGGGAATAAGAACATGATTCTGGGAGGTGGCTAGTGGGCCTTCCCAGGGTTATCTGGGCCCAAGAGTTACTGTATCTAAAATTGAATTAGGTACATTACAGATACCACAGTGTGTTAATGTGGGAAAATGACATCTGTCAGATCTTTATGTAAATTATGTAACATTTTGTATTTCATAGATATTTTTGTGTATATTACATATGACTGAGAAATCAAAGATATTGTAAGAGCCATAGAAAAGATGGCTGTGATTTAGTGTTTTTTCAAACTTCAAAATGAATATAGTCATTAGATTTCACTCCACTTATTCTGACTGTAAGCTCTCTAAGTTCTTTCATCTTAAAACATTCCTGCTCTTCTGCTGTTTTCAGGGCAAACTTGACTTTCAAGTCTAGTTTCCAGCTGCTTTTTTGTTATTAGAGGAGGGAAGTAGGGGAAGGGCTGATTAGTTTTGAATGGAAAGCTGAGGTGGCTTCCACCCCTAAAGTCCTCCCCTTCCATGATTCAGTCCCAGGTAAGAGAGGAGGTGTCCAGGTTCCTCTCTGGATGAACCTACCTGGAAAATTTTGCCATTAATAAGACATTTTGAGAAATGAATTGACCTATAGAGCAGAATCATTTGAAATCACACTTTAAAGAAGTATATGATGGCTGTTTTGTAATTATCTTTCTTAATATGGTAAGGTTTTAAAAGAAGCATTTCTGAAAAATTTTTTCAAAATTTCAGATTTGTAACCCAAATGTCAAAATATCCCACGTGTAAAGCACCTAAATGCAGCTATGCACATTGCCCACAAGGTG